>NC_141142.1:120609882-120965507 GCF_053477565.2 Lygodium microphyllum
ATCCTTTTCGGGCGTTTCATTAATTTAGTGTGTACATGGGTGATTCCATAGCGGGTGATTCCGAAAATACATATTAAATTAATAAATGTTTATGAGTTTAGAGTACGCACTCGTGATAAATTAAGGTTAGGATTGATTTCTAACCACACTACAAGATATAGACCTTATAGCGATGTTTAAAGCGACGAAAATACAAACAACAAAATTTGCCCCTGTCGTAAAAAGCGTCTTATTGACGACGCCATAGAATCGTCGCTATTTGCGTCGCATATAGCGACAATTACAGAGAATTTGCGACACTCATAGCGATGCCAATAGTGACGCGAGCAGTAAATTTGCGACGCAAATAGCGACGGTAACAGAGAAAAAAAAATTTTGTGGTTGAGAGCCATACAAAATAGTTTCTGCACTGCTGTATACAAAGCGCTTGCAAACAAAAAGAATGTATATTGAAATCATAAAACTGATACATGAAATAAATACATGATCGCATAAAATGCGATTGGTACAATCATGAAACGATATCACTAATACATAGAAAATGTCTACATAGATCAGGCGACTAAAAACTAAAGGTGTGTGAGCTCTAAGGATCCAAGGGCGAGCTACAAATCCTCGTTCCTCGAAAGCTCGTCCCGCCGCAAAGGAGTATCAAACGGATTCTGCAGAAAAAGAAACAACATATCAATCCACCATACAATAATGCATTCAAATATCTCATGGTAATTATGGACAAGAAAGATGAGTGACTTACAGGGCTGGCGCGTCTATACAATCAGTCGATCAATGCCCTGAGACTGTGCCTCTCTGCATATCGAGTCTCAAGGCCTTGTGGATCGCGATTTGTAATGGAGTGCTGCAAAGAAAACAAAATGCTAACGGTTAGAAACGTAATTGTCAGTACAAAGAATATCTCAAAAAAATAAATAAGCAAAACAAAAGAGAAACTTACAAAGTCCTCCAAATATGTCCTGTGGCCGCCACTCCCAAGATGATGCACCGATCCGACCTCGATTCGTGCCCTCGCCGCCTCCCGCTCTGCTGACTCCAACGTCCTGGCGAAATTGTAGCCTCCTCCCTCAGTCGGCGCCAGTCGTCTGCATCTAACCACTCGGGCTTTGGAGCCCCACTCTTGATTGCCTTGCGTGCGTCGGATCGTCTATGTGACATGTATGCACGCATGCAATCCATCATCCAGCCCGTAGAGAATCTATCTACTGCGGCTGGCATTGGGAACTCCTCGTGCAAGGATGCTACTATGTAGTCCTTGCTCCCCTCCGGTATGTTCCTCCAATGATCCAAGACGTTGTGCCGAAAAACTTGTTGGCACAACTTCCTCATGCGAGCCATCACCCTCCTCTCCTCATCATTCATGATGATGGCTCCTGACCTACTATCCAATAGGTATCCATAACCCCTAGGAGTGTGCCTAAGATGGGCCCTCTCCCATCTCCGTCCACGCTCCTGGGCATATCCAGGAGACCCCTGTACATCCGGTGTACCGACGGGGGTACCCTCTCCTGGAGTGCCACTCAAAGGGGTGCCACCAAAAGGAGTGCCACCAAAAGGTGTGCCATCTGCCGACGGCTGCGCAAAAGCCAGAGTAACTGGAGTTGATGTCCCCACAGGTGTGACAAATCCTGGAGGTAACGCAGCTCCAGCTGAACGACGATACGGAGACACCGCGTCCGTGTCTCCACAGCAGCACCCCCTGATCCTCCTGCAGTCGCAGTCCCTCCCTCTGGCCCAAGTCGCGAGCGTCGAGATCGTCTGCTCGAAGCTGAAGCATCTGATCACGCTGAAGTAGATCTAGCAGAGCGTCCTGACGAAGAACGAGACAGCTCCTGGTCTGTCATCTCTCTGAATCTCGCGAGCTGATCTGGAGACATGCGTGCCATCATGTCCTGAAACTCCTCATTGCTCATCCCTCGACTCATCTTGAAAATGTCGATACCTGCACAGATAAAAAATGATGTTAGAATAATCAATTTAAACTATACAAAGCACATTAATATAAATCATTTATGAGAAATCCCTCTTAAAATGTATATCTTATCTACATTTATGGAAGATCTAAACAACGAAGTGCGCATCATACCCGTCGGAGTGCGGATAGACTTGATTACTTGCTTCACAATGCGCTCTACTTTGGTAGACAAAACCCAGGGAGCACGAGGAAGATGCACTCCCCCTTCAGCACTCGACTGCGGCCAAAGCGCCTCCATCTTACCTACCTCCTTTAAATCCATTCGTGACCCTATAGTGTCTCTCTTTCCTGTGATGTGGTCCCATAGTAAGCTGCCCACATTCTTGAAAATATGCATGGGATCCAACAAGTGGTTGACCTGTAAGTGGGTCAAATATGGCAACTCGTAGAAAACTAAGAACCGTCGCATTCCATTTGGATGTGATTTCGGGTTTACCATTTTCAGCTCATACCAGCTTGCAGCATTCATACGTGCTGGAGGTCGTCCAAGAAAACCTTCCCTGAGTTCATGATCCTCCGGCAAGAACGCGGCGTGTCCTTGATATACCATCTTCTTCATGGTTCGTGACCTTCGGGAGTCTAACTGTGGCCCACACAATGGACATGCATGATAACCTGAGGTAACTAGACATGTAAGGCGAGCCACGACCTAGTGAATACTTGATTGAATTAAATAAAATATAGATATTACCAGTGAGAACAAAGGTCTGCTCACCTGAGCACTCTCCCAATCCCGGAAAGTCATGCATCGTCCACATGAGAATGGCTCGAATGTTGGCTGACCGCCGACCATCGCGCTTGCTCATATCTTGCACTGTGACCCCCTCCTCCCACAAAATCTTAAGCTCATCGACTAATGGACGAAGATACACGTCCATATTTTTTACTTTGTAGCGGCCCGGGACGAGCAAGCTAAGGATGAGATGTCCTTTCTTCGTAGAAAGCCATGGAGGGATGTTGTACTTGACAAGCACTATAGGCCACACACTGTAAGAAGTCGAGCACAGACCGAATGGGTTCACACCATCCATGGCGAGACCGAGCCAAAGATTCCTTGGCTCTCGTGCAAAGCCTGGGAAGGTAGAGTCAATGTGGCTCCATGCGCGCGAGTCCGCTGATATTCGTTAAACTCCATCCGTGGACCTATTCTGCACATGCCATGTTGTCAAGCTTGCCATGGCAGATGTGCGAAACATGTGGTTTATGCGGGGGATGAGCGGAAAGTATCTGAGAACTTTTTGAGGGATGGTTTGCCCTTGCAAGTCCTGCCAATACCTGTGAGCACCACACTTTGGACATGTCTCCATAGTCTCGTATTCATCTCGAAACAATATGCAGTCGTTGATACATGCATGGATGTTATTGTAGTCCATGCCAAGCTTTCGTAAAACATGTCGTGCATCATCACGAGACTCAAGCATGGTATTTGCAGGTGGCAATATATGATATTTCAATAACTTGAAAAAAATTATAAAACACCTTGAAAAAATACAAATGTTTGCAATAATACTGTTTAAAAAAAAATCAATGAAGCCTGTGTGCAAGGTACCTGAATAACTCAGTCACACTCGTATCGCTCCAACCGTATTTTGCTTGCACACTTAAGAGTGCAAGCAATGTCTTCAACTGAGATACTCGGCATCCATCATATAATGGTATGGATGCTTCCTCTCTAAGCGGGTCAGATGTTTCAACATCCATGGGAATCAATGTATCGATCATTGCCTCCATCTCAGGCTCCAAGATTGTAGGTAGGTTGGAAAGGTTGCCTGTCTCCTTTGGCATTGATGGTATAGATGGGCCTTGCGAGTGGTGGATTGGCTCCTACAATCCATCCATCGCACGTCCAAAAACTCTTCTAATTGGCCACAAAGGGTGCACTCCCCCTTGGGTTGAGACATCACCCCCTTGGATAGAAAATTTGCTAACAAGACCCAATCTTATTGTGTATGGTTTTCAATTAGCTTGCGAGTACAATGCATGATTAATATTAACTTCAAATTATCGTTTGCTGAAAATCCACAATCGCCTGATCAATGATCTCAGATTGAAACTTGCCAAATCATCGTACGTGTTCTATAGGGAATCGGCATTTTCGTCTAATTGCCAACTTGCACTGAGAGCAAGGACATGTGACACGCTGATTAAGATACGTCTCGCAGTCTTGAACAATAAGACCTTCTTCGTTTTCCATCTTATCTACATTACAGCAAATGAGGCTTAAATGGATAGCTTTATGGAGATGTACGTCAAGTTGCAAGTTGACCATAAATCTTGCATTGTATATAGTAGTTGAGAGATTTTCCGATGTTATATCTCAGCCTTGTATCATGCTCAAGGATTTGTTTGTCCCGGTAGATAATTATTTGTTATATCTCGGCTTTGAGTATAAGTAATCTATTTTAAAATTAATACGCGCCATCTAAAAAATTTAATAACTATAGTAATAAAATTTATTTCAATCAATTCTACTCATAGTCATAAGACCTGAGAGAAATTATCCTATACTCAATTTAAGGGTTTCTTCTTCTATAACAATACTTTTGGGTTCATTTTGATGAAGTACCTTAATGACCATTAGCTAGGGTATCATTTTCTTTTAGTCCTTCCGTTGACTAGTTGGCATGATTTCTAATTTGGCATGCCTATAAAGTTAATACAAAAACAATGAATTATGCATATCACAATTAGATCCCCTACTTGGACATTATGAAGGAATTGTCCATTTTTAAGCCATCTTAAAGAGTTACCAATGTACGTGGCCCATGGCAAAGCACATTGCATACCATTATCAATAAGTCTATTATCTTAAATTTCCTTCCCCTCCCTCTCCCTCTCTTTCTCTCCCTCTCTCTCCCTCTCTCTCCCTCTCCCTCTCTTTCTCTCTTTCTCTCATCCTCTCCCTCTCCCTCTCGTTCTCTTTCTCTCCCTCTCTCATTTCCTCCCTCTCCCTCTCCCTCTCCCTCTCCCTCTCTTTCTCTTTTTCTCCCTCTCCCTCTCTATCTCTCTTTCTCTCTCATTTCCTAACCAAGCAAAATATAAAGTGATTTAAACATCCTCCAAGCAAAAGGGAGAGGGAGAGATACAATGCACTCTCCCTCTCTTTCTCTTTCTATTCCTCTCTCATTTCCTTCCCCTCCCTCTCCCTCTCGCTCTCTTTCTCTCTCTCTCTCCCTCTCCCTCTCTTTCTCTTTCTCTCCCTCTCCCTCTCCCTCTCCCTCTCCCTCTCCCTCTCTTACTCTCTCATTTCCTCTCCCTCTCAAAAGAAAGTGATTTAAACATTAAACAAGCAAAAGGGAGAGAGAGAGAGAGAGAATGCACTCTCCCTCTCTTTCTCTTTCTCTTTCTCTCCCTCTCCCTCTCCCTCTCCCTCTCCCTCTCCCTCTCTTTATCTCCCTCTCTCTCCCTCTCCCTCTCCTTCTCTTTCATTTCCTCTCCTAAACAAGCAAAAGAGAACGATTTAAACCTTCAACAAGCAAAAGAAAGAGAGAGGGAGACTCACCAATGAGATATGGCGAGCGTGGGGCGGCTTCTCTTTGCAATGAGGGCTCCTCCTCTCCTTCGCGAACAACGGCGGCGGCGGTGGCAGCAAGTCTTCTTCCTCTTCTTCTCTCACAAAGCCTTCGCTCTCTCCCTTGCTCTCGCTCTCAAAAGTCGAAGCAAAAGAAATGAAAACGGCGCTCCGGTTTCGGCCGCGTTTTTTTTCCTGCGGCGTCGCTATTGGCATCGTATTAGCTATGCCGATATCCGCCGTCGCTAATCGGCATCTCTAATTGCCCAATTCCTTGTAGTGCCAGTTGATTTATTTATGTAACTGAAGACTGCTAGGTATTCACTTTTGTTGGTTTAATTGTATTATTTTACTAACGATTGTGAATGCTTCAGTTGATGTGTAGAGATAGCAGCAATGGCGGAGGAAAGCATTGGAGGATAGCGTGTATTCGAGTTATCACTTATATTTTGATGGGCGCATACCTTAGGCATGGCGCCTATATTTTGTCAAGTCTATTTATTAAGGTGTTGGATATTTATTTATTATTTTGTATGCGCATGGGCGCATGATTATGATATTTGTATTTGAACATTGTATTGAGTATACCTGACTCTTTGGGCGCCTGCTCATTAGCTTTATTTCTATTTTGTGCTAAAGCAAACTCAAAAGCCAAAAGTGTGCTATTTTGTAATTTGGGCTATTATTTGAGCTTGAAGATGATTAATACATAAAATACATGCTTTGTGGAGCGCTCACACAAGGCATGGGGGGAGATTGCACCTAATTGGTTTCTTGTTCATGTCATGCATGCTTTCTACCTTGAGTTTTGTGCAAAAAGTAGAGTTCTTTTGTTCTTGGGGACCTTCCGGCGCTCACTAGGCGAGCATACAACATCCGATCTGTGCACCAAGCCTATCAAGGCTTGTTGAGGCTTGGTGTAGGCCTTCTTTGACCCTCATTTGTGTCCCCTTTTGGGCCCCATTGTTGACACGTGGGACAGCAGACCCCCCCAGCCAGTTCACGTATTTTTTGCGCCTGTTTCAAAATCTGGCCCAAAAATCACTCTTTTTGTCATATCTCGGGCATTCAAAACTCGATTCAGGCAAGGTAAGAGTCTAAGTTGGGGTTTTAGCATGCTCCGGACGCGATGGTAATGTCAGATTTGTCAAATTCTGATGACAAAATCTTTTGGAACAGATTTCAAGTCTGAGACAACATGTATTTGTATACCTATGCTTGTTTGGACATGACTACATAACCGGTTTGATGCCTATTGCATCCCGATTGATTGGGGGATTGAAGCTACATGTAATGCTATGATTTTGGCCTGATTTTGGGGCTGAAAATACGCAGTTTATATAGTAAATGCATGCTGAATACTTTTGGACTGAAGCTATCTTTCATGCTTTGACATTTGCCTATTGGTTCCGGATGTATGTCTTGGGTTATGCTATGATGTATTGATCATCGAGGGACGACTTTGAGCTTGTCATTGAGTCCGGATGCTTTTGGAAGCTTGAGCTTATTTCAGCCCACACTTATTGACATTGGTATATGCTTTGACAGTGATGCTTCTTAGGTTTATGCATACCCGTTGCCTACGGCTTGATGCTCATGTCAAGGTTGATTACCCTATGCATATGTTGAGCTTGAGTGCTCATTGAAGCTCCACCTTGGATGCATTTTGGATTATCTGGAGTATTCTTGGATGTTACTTGGCTTGCTAGAGTTTGGATTGGGATGTATTTGATGTCTTACATGCTTATGGATGTTACATACGGATGCTCTACTGCCTACATGTTCGGGATGTACTATTGATGTATTGTCTTGGACTTATGTCATTGGCACTGTGTCTTGCCTTGGCTTGAGCTCTTGAGCTCGTACATGCGGCTTTTGTGTCAGTGGGAGCATTCTTGAATGCTTATCAGACATTGAGCAGGTGGTACTTTTATGCATTGAGTCGTTACATGCCATTGAACAGTTTACAGACACTTGAGACTTTGGGACTTCTTACCTTTTGGGATGATACATCATATGTCTTGGTTCATTGTATGATTATGAGCTAAGTCTCAGTTTTGGATCCATATCTTTGTGAACTGACATCTACTTATGTCAAGTTTTGGTAGTGGCGGGAACACTTTGCCTCGTTGACTGGGAGGTGTGCCTACTCACTGGCAGATGTTTATATGATATACTTGGGTGTTGGATTCATGCTTATCGATCGTCATATGCTTATGCTATGCTCGCATGATGTCGGCTTTGGTCTTGGCAGTATCTGATTGCCTTGGGATCCGATTTTGACACTGTTAGCTCTCTTTTACTGAAATCCGAAATTTATTACAGCAAGCATATATGTATGGACTGACATGGATATTTCATGTTGAAACACTCTAAAATGATGTACTTTCACTAATACTTGGTGGGCAGCAGCATTGGTTCCACTTTCTTTGCCATTTTTTCTCGATTTTGGTGATTTTTTGATCATTTTCTGTAGTAAACAGCAAGTAGTTTTGAACTATCTACAGTCTTCCAGCTTACATTATGGCGAGTTCATCCACTGATCATACTATTTTCAACATCACTAAGCTTGGTCGTATGAATTACTCTTATTGGAAGAGCCAGATTTGGTAGGTGTTGGTGCAGAAATCGTAGATCAAACATTTGAGGTTAAGCAGACATCCGCCTGCTATACCAGATGAGGAATGGCTTGATCTTGATGAGTTATGCAAGTCCACTATTGTATTGTCTCTCATAGAATAGGTTCACTATAATGTCTTTGAGGAAGAACAGAGTGCATGGCAGTTGTGGGAAAAGATAAAAAATCTCTATGACAAGAAAAGTCCAGTGAGCCAGATGTATTGGCTAAAGCAGCTTATGGATCTGTGCATGAAGGAGAATGTGACTATGTCTGCTCACTTGAGTCAGTTTCATACTATACTCAAGAACTTAACTTCGCAGGACATCACTTTTGCAGAGGATGTCACTCCTCTTTTCTTCCTTAGTACTCTTAATGAGTCATGGGATGTATTCCGCACTGCATTATGTGCCTCTACTGCTACCTTGAAATTATCTTATGTTGAGAGTGCTCTTCTGCAAGAAGAGGTTAACCATAAGAATTTGGATGCCTCTTGTGTGTCTCATGCTATGACAGTTGGAGGCAGGAATGATGGATATGGAAAGCATGGCAGTGGTAGTGGCCGTGGATGGGATTCTCAGAAATCTCGGTCCAAGTCTCGTGGAAAGTCACGTAGCAAATCCCGTGGTAGGAATGCAGATCTTACTTGTCACCATTGTGGGAGAAAGGGCCATATTAGGCCACAATGCCATGAATTGCGCAATGAAAGGCACAAAGATAAGGGGAAAGACAAAGTACAGGATAAGTCTTCTAATCGCAGCATAGTACTTGCAAAGTCCAGTGTTAAAATTGAAGGGATCAATGTTATGCAGCCTGAGAATGTTGATGATGATTATATCCTAGCAGCTTCTTCTAGTGCTTCGCAGATGACAGAGATACACTCTATGTATGCATAGTGTTGGCTCTTGGACTCAAGTGCGTCCTTTCATTTGACACCTTGCCAAGAGTGGTTTCATTCATACCATACTGTTTCGGATTCTGTGCACTTGGGTGATGACAGCTCTCTTGATATTGTGGGCATTGATGATGTTAGGATGCAGTTTCCTTCTGGTAGCAGTTTTGTTATGCAAGATGTACGTCATGTACCTGCTTTGACACGCAATCTCATGTCAGTTGGATAGCTTGATGATGCAGGTTATCATGAATCTTTTGGAGACTCTGCATGGAAGATCACTCGTGGCAGACTTGTGATTGTGAGAGGTGCAAAGGCTGGCGGCCTCTATCCCTTGATTGTATCAGCTTCTTCCCTTGATCATGTTTTGTCTGTGGGTTCTATCCCACATGTATCTCTTAGGCATGCCCATCTGGGCCATATGTCTTTGAAGGGAATGAAAATGCTTTCTAGTTTGCAGTACTTACCGCCCCTTGATTATGCATGTTTTGATTCATGTGATTATTGTCTTTATGGCAGGCAGACTAGGTCTATGCATAAGAAGTCTGGTAGGCCACACGTGAGTGAGACCTTGGCATTGGTACATTCGGATGTTTGTGGATCCATGCCTTGTCAGTCTATGGGTGGTGCAAAGTATTTTGTTACATTCATAGATGATTTTTCACGGAAAGTTTGGGCTTATCCCATTAAGATGAAATTTGATGTCTTGGCTATGTTTCAGAGATGGCTTGCATTGGTTGAGAACCAGTTTGGGTATAGGCTAAAATGCCTAAGGACAGATAATGGGGGTGAGTATGTCTCACGTGCTTTTGAGCAGTTATGTGATGAGAGGGGTATTAAGCGTCAGTTGACCGCCCCCTACACCCCCCCAGAATGGTTTGGCTGAGTGGATGAATAGAACCATCTAGGAGTGTGTACGCAATACGCTTAGCCATGCAGGCCTATCACATAGCTTTTGGGCTGAGATAATTAGTACAGCTGTGCATCTCTTAAACAGATCACCCTCTAGTGGTTTGGATTTCCAGGTTGCAGAGAAGGTATGGACTGGAAAACCTCCGTCTTATGCGCATCTCCGTCTCTTTGGATGTGAGGCATTTTGCCATGTGTCCAGGGACAAGAGAAGTAAGCTGGATCCCAAGAGTGTCAAATGCATTTTCCTTGGTTATGGGGATGCAGGCGATATGGGTTATCGTCTCTGGGATCTGCAAGCGCAAAAAGTCATCCGCAGTCATGATGTAGTCTTCCATGAAGACAAAATGCGTAGGCAGCCTGAGAGAGTTGTTGAGATCCACAGGGTCATATTTCAGGAGGAGCCGAGAGCTCCCGCACAGCCAGTTGGACAGCCTATAGCTACAGTAGATGCTCATGGTCAGGGTGTTGGACAGGCAGTTGGGCAGACAACAGAGCCTGCCGTGAGACGGTCTACTAGAGACAGATGTCCACCAGATATATTTCAGCCCCCTTGATGCATTATGTCTTGGTTACAGATGCAAGAGAGCCTTTCACTTATGATGAGGCTATGCACATGGGTGACAGTCACTCTTGGGAGAGGGCTATGCAGTCTGAGATAGACTCCCTGCATAAGAATGACACTTGGGATTTGGTTTCCTTGCCTACAGGCAAGAAGGCTTTGCCATGCAAGTGGGCGTACAAGCTAAAAAGTACCCCTGGGCACCCCAAGTCGGTATACAAGGCAAAATTGATAGCAAAGGGTTTTAAGCAGGATCATGGTGTGGACTTTGATGAGGTCTTTTCTCCTATGGTTAAGACGACCACCATGCGCTTAGTCTTGGCTTTGGTTGCTCAGCTTGACTTGGATTTATACCAGATGGATGTCAAGACGGCTTTCTTACGTGGGGACTTGCATGATGAGATTTATATGGAGCAGCCTAAGGGCTTTGCAAAACCTGGCAGGGAGCACCTAGTGTGCAAATTGAAGAAAAGTCTTTATGTCTTGAAACATGCACCTAGGGAGTGGTATCTTAAGTGTGATGCCTTTATGCGGTCACAAGGCTACAACCGGAGTGCTATGGATCCATGTCTTTACACAAAGAAAGCCCGTGATGGTTCTTTATTGATTTTGGTACTCTATGTGGATGATATGCTGATAGCAGGGAAAGCTCATGATGAGCTAGATGCTCTTAAGGCTCAGCTCAAGAAGAGCTTTGAGATGAAAGATCTGGGACATGCCGCTCACATACTTGGTATGCGCATTAGATGCGACATGCATCAGGGACTCCTCTACTTGTCACAGAGGGAGTACATTCATAAAGTCCTTGAGCACTTCCGCATGCAAGACGTAAAGCCTATTGACAGCCCATTGCCTTCTTATGTGAAGGTATCACAGGCTGATTGTCCGCAGACAGATGAGCAGAGGGCCAAGATGGCCAAGATTCCCTATGCATCCGCAGTGGGTAGTCTTATGTATGCCATGATAGCCACTCGTCCAGATATTGCCTTTGCAGTTGGTGTTGTGGCACACTATATGGCTACACTTGGCAAGAAGCATTGGGATGCTGTGAAGGGATCATGAGGTACCTGAAGGGCACTGCAGATATGTGCATATGCTATGGCAGCCAAGATACAGGAGTTGTGGGCTACACTGACTCTGATTATGCAAGATATGCACATAGTAGGAAGTCCACTTCCGGCTATGTATTCACCTATGCTGAAGGTGCTGTTTCTTGGATGTCCAGGGTGCAGAAATGCATGGCCCTTTCTACTACATAGGCCGAGTATGTTGCAGCTACTCACTGAGGCTTGCAAGGAGGCCATTTGGTTGGGTCGTTTAGTTGCTGACCTTGGTATTGATGCTATCCCTACTCTGCATTCAGATTCTATGAGTGCTATTCAGTTAGCCAAGAATCCGGTCTTCCATGCGAAGACAAAACACATTGAGGTGAGGTATCACTTCATACGTGGGGTCGTTGAGGAAGTCTATTGATCTTGTCAAGATCTCGACTGACCAGAATCTTGCAGATCTGCTCACGAAAAGCCTCTCTACAGAGCGCTTTGCCTTCCTCAGGAGGTTGATGGGCATGGGATGAGATGACGTCTTTCCTCATCCTGTTGTACATGTGTACATGTTGTACTATCTTTTTTCTTTTTCTTTTCACTCCTCACTGGGGCAGATTCGCCTTTAAGTGGGAGGTTGTTGGGGGTAAAGGCGCCTCTGCCTAGCTGCTCATGTATTACTACACTGAGATCACCATCACTGCACACTGCAGGTGGCGGGCGCCCATCACTATCACTTTATTCTTTATTCTTTTAGTGACAGTTTGAATAAAGGAAGGTCCGATCATGCATTGTGGCTGTTGGAGTTCCCATTTCTAGTCTCTCCCTTTCTTGCTCTTGCTCTCCCGCCATAGCTCTCAAGTTCAACCTTCGATCCATCACTCCCTTTCACCAATTGTCATCATAGAATTTCTCCTAAAGTGATGGTAATTGTGGATCCTAGTTCTTTAATATCCTAGTTAGAGCAACTTACATTTTTGTATGTCCAAATCAGATATTATTTGGCACACTCAAAACTCTATCCATTATATAGTGCCATAATTGCATAGGAGAGTAGCTTTTGTTGTTACTACTTTCTTCCTCAAGCTCTTCACATCCTCCTCTTTGACTAGGTTTATGTTAGCTTTGAGTGCAGTTCCTATAAAATGCACATGAGATGGCTAGCAATTGCCTCCTGCTCCTTCAACAAGTCTTTATCCAATGTGCAAGACTCTTCCTCCAAGGTGTTGGTATTATGTATAAAGATCCTTTGATGGTTTCTCAAAGTCTCTTAAAATCCCTTTCCAGCTACTCATGAGACTACTTCATGTTTGCACTTTTGTGTCGAGAATGGAAATGTTTGCTTTTCCCTAAGTTAGTTGTACATATAATTCAATTGCTTATCTACCTAAAGCTTGTTGGCTTTCCAATGCTTCTTTCAAGCGCTTCTCGCTAGATTTTAATGATTGCATCTTGCTCCTCTGAGGCTCCTTTCGATTTTTGGATCTCTTAAGAGGTCTCAAGGATATCCTTGGTAGTTTTTTAAAAAAAATTTAATTGTGTACTGGCACCTTTTATACCTCTTGGCACTCTCTTAAGACCTTATCCTTGTCATCTTGCAAATCTTACCATATTTCCTAAAAAATAGAGGCACTACCTTGCACTCTATACACCTTGGATGGATGGATTTTTGTGTTGAGGAGAGCCCTAGTAAGCTCCAACCCAAGTGGGATGGGCCTTATAGACAATCCACCTTGGAAATAATAGCTCTACAACCTTTGGAAGATTTGTAGGATGTAGAGTTTAAGAATAAATTTAGTTTCATAAGATAAAGCCCTACTACATTTATGGGGTTGATGTATGTCTTGGTGCCTTGTAGGTGTCCAGTAAAATGACTTAAACTAGCGAGAGTACTAGGATTTTCATATGGGGTGTTAATTCCATACTTGGATGCCAATGCTTAGCACAATGTCACCACCAAGAAAGAATCATTTAGTGGAGTAAAGGTTATAAAATAATAGAGTGGGTAGATAACACTTTAAACTAGGAGGTTAAGGTCCTTTTGAGCATCCTTGTATTGTCCACTTGGATTTTTTCCATTTCTTGATGAAATTAGGCCAAGGTTATTACGAGGTTTACTAGTTGAGGCAATCCCTTTTTGGGCATCGATGGTTATTATGGGTGATGAACCAAGTGGCAATTGAACACCTTCTTATCCTTTTGTTGATGCAAATGGGGTTGTCCAACAATCTAATCCATTTATTTTAGGACCTAAAAGGTCCATTTTGTTTGGTCTAGTGTTGAACATAGTGCTAGTTTCTTACAAACCAAAGAAGTGAGTATTGTTGTTGTATTTGCATTGTCTTATTTTCTCTCATTAGGTTAAGAATGTTTCACTATTTCCTCAAGTACTAGTGCTACACATGAGCATGTTGTTTTGGGATATGTGTTTGTATGATATTTTGGATTGCATTCAAGGAGATCTAGGAGAATTATTATTTATTCTATTTATCCTAGGTGTCTCTATGCCCTTATTCTTATTCTCTCTCTTTTTTTTGGGAGGCAAGGGGTAGAAACCTTTTTATGTATGTGTGAATACTTGTGGAAATACATGTTCATGGATTTGATGGATTGGGCTACCCTATCTCACAAAACAATTATCAAATTTCGGCCCTACCTAGAAACCCCCCCAAAGCATTAACAACATAGGACCTCCACAATCCTTAAATGAACTATCATGATAATATTATAGGTGTTAAACAGCACATCTAACATAGATGTAGAGTATTTATAATGTGGTAAATAGGGCAAGAGGGCATACTTAGTGACACCTACAAGCTCCTCTTGTAATTTGCCCAAATTCAAAGTGGATCAACATTCTGCCTGTAAATTTGGCTTCACAATTTGATGATAATTTGATGATTGACTACAAAAAAAAAAAATCTTATTCATACTTCACACATGATGATTGGTAAGTGAAAATTATGTGTTGCAAAAATCACCCATAGATTAGTGACAACAAAGAGTGAAGGGAGAAGGGCAAAGGGCAAAGGGCAAAGGGCAAAGGTTGTCTAGTTTTATAACATAGTGAAAGTTATGTTCCTCCAATCAATTGGTTGCATGTCATATATTTGGCCTTAAAATACATCTGAATGATGTTGTATCAATGGTGTAAGGATGAGACATTAAAGTGTCATTATATTAAGGATGTAGTGAATATAACTTTGTTCTAATAAGATGATATTCTCATTACATTAAAGTGTCATTACATTAATGCCATCCTAGATAGAAGCTTAGTTCTAAACTTTGAAATAACACCAGATCTCACAAAAAGTTGTATTGAATATAACTTTAGATGATGTGGTGTTGTTTCAAAGTTTTAAACTAAGCTTTTTATAAAAAATAACTATAAAAATTACTACTTCATCAAGCATGAGAGATTCCTCCATTTTGATAGTTATTTCAATGTGGAAAGCAAACACAGTGTATATACACCTTTTAAATCAACACCAACCAATATATATTTACAACTTATATATGTATACAAGTTGGTGCACATGCACCATCCAAACATGTACAAAAAGAATTTGATAGTAGCAAATGTTCAATATGAAGAATCATTTCTTTGTCACCATTTGGAACACGTTTAGACTTTCATTCTTTAATGGTATCTTCAATTGGTTCTACCACCATAGTCCACACAATTTTTTGCTTGTAAGGATTTTCCAAGCCATTGTAGGATTGTGCCAAAAATATGCCCTTATAACCAATACTCTAATAATTTTCTTAATTTTGGAACAATCAAATAATAATGATATGGATTTTCGAAGCATTTTTCAATCGAATCATCCCCATGGTCAATGTGTTTGTGTCGTTGAACATTAGAAACCTTGTTGAAAAATCTGTTAGACACTTCAAGAAGATGAACTTGTTTGCATTGGGAATTGTTTTTTGGAAGTATCTTATAGCAAGGTATATCAAACTTGTTGCACATCAATTTAGAATCCATTTCAAGGAATGCTACTATACTTATTCTCTTGGCTTTATCTCCATGTGTGCAATTCCATGCAAAGACTATGAAATTCTCCAAGTACCACATTAAAAAAAAGTTGCTCCCAAAATTACAAAGATGCATTCCCCACCAATAGTTTTGACATGTTGTCTCTTACATACTTTGGAATGAATTAGTTTTTCTTGTAATGGTCAACCAATATCCCATTGAGATTTAGAATCAACACTTTGCAATCCTCATGCCATGGGGGATACTCCCCTGAAACTCTTTATGTGCCATACTCGACTATCTCTCCATTTCAATCTCATCTACCAGACAAACTTCTTTTCTCTTTTGCACATTTTCTTTTTTAACACATTTTGCTCGAGGGAATATGAAATTTTTCAAATTTTTTTCATCTAATATTATGGATATAGAGAGACTTCCAAACACAATATGGTAGACACAACTATCTCTAGAGCCCAAAGAGAGGGTTGGGGGCATCCACAACTTGCATGGAATACCCCAAAGGAAAGTGCATCCTTGTTGTCCGAAAGCCATGATGATCTTTACATTAGATAGTGCAAGGTGAACTTGCTATATGTGTCATAATGAACCACACACTTGGCTTCTTGTTCGAATGATTGACCCAACAATAACTCTTTTCTAGCTCCTTCTGCATTAAGTAGTATGCAAAAAATGGTGGGAAGGATTTTAGTCTTGATGGTCAACATTACTTGATATTTTCCTAATGAGGTGTAAGGTGTGCCCCCATATGTGTTGAGTTTGGTAGTGTTAGGGATCGATTGAGGTCTTATGATATTAGTGCAATCATCATATGTCATTATATTGATTCCTTCATTGATTAGAGCATCAATTACATGCCCTTTCTTAGCTCTAAGCTCAACCCTAAGATAGGTGGTTGGTACGATTTCATCATCCTTGAGTTGGAGCATGTACATCCATTGGTGGTAGTAACATTGGTGGTTCATGTAACAAGTGAGTTGGTGGATAGTATTTTTTGATATGGTTGCTGTTGGAAAAGTTGATGTCTTCTTAATCGAGAGTCTCAAGCTTCATATTGCTAGTTTTGTTAATTTTGCACACATGGAATACGCCAAGACCTCTACATTTCATCTTTTGTTTATGGCCTTTAATGAATTAAAGACACCATTAGGTCACCCTTCTTGAAGTTCCTATATTTGACATGCTTGTTAGACCATGCTTTTCATTTTGCCTTTTTGTAGATTAGGGCACGTGTCCCTAGCAATCTCATTTTTTATAATTGTTCGAGTTCCACTAGGCAATTGGTCTAAGCATCTTTGCCATCCCATTTTTCTTGCATAGCCACTCTCAAACTTAGAAGAAAAAATTCAACTAGCATTATGGCATTAGTTTCATACATAAACCTAAATGGGGTTTGTCTAGTTAGGAACTTGCGAGCCATTCGATAGGCCCACAAGGCTACCATAAGCTTGTTGCCCAATTGCCTAGCAAACAAAGGCTAAAACTATTCTGGTTAGCATGTTGATCAAGATTTAATTCGTGGCTTCAACTTGACCATTTGTTTGAGGATAGTAAGGAGATGAGTTTCAGCGAATGACCACATGAATGTGAACAATAGATGAGCAGTCACTTCATTGATAAATTGTGTACCCTGGTTACTCACAATCTCAAGAAGGCAATTGAATTTAGACATCCCTTGTTCCCACAAGAACTTTGATGTTTCTTGAGTATCATTCTTTCAAGAAGCCCTAGCCTCAGCCCACTTTGTTAGATGATAATTGTCAAGATTGTGGGAGAGAAGGAAGGAGTCTCACTTGTAGCTTTCTCACTTACACAATGGGGGAATACACACAAAGGTGGAGGCTGAAAACAGTTTTCCTCTTCTTAGTTGTGTAAGCCAAAAGAACTCTAGTACAGAGAAATAGAAGAACCCTATATATGGGTCTTAAACCAAACTCAACTAACTAAGGTGGCATACTAACTGAGCTATGAACTAGAGTAGATAAGGATAGCTGTCATCTAGCTATTATTCATGGGCGGTGTACCAACCGCATCTGCAGCTAACAAGTCGGTGACATAAATGCACAACGGTCACCTTGGTATATCACGAGCGGAGCTCGATATCTCAACACTCCCCCTCGAGCTCAATCCCAATTGCTGCACACCAAGCAGGTCTCTGAACTTGCGCAGCTTCTCTGCGCCCAATGCCTTCGTGAATATGTCAGCTACCTGATCCTTTGTGCTGACATAAACTAGATCAATAAGGCCTAGTAAAACCCTCTCCCGCACATAGTGATAATGCACCTCAATGTGCTTTGTTCTAGCATGATAGACTGGGTTATTTGCCAAGGGTATACTGGTCATGTTGTCACAATAAATGACAACTGGCCCATTTGTAGGCTGATGCATATCATAAAGTAGCTTATGCAACCAAGCTACCTCACATGCAGCCATTGATGCACCCCTGTACTTAGCCTCTGTGCTCGACAGGGCAACTGTAGGCTGTTTCTTGCTGCTTCAAGTGACTGCAGCACTCCCAAAAGGGAACACATATCCACTGGTAGATCGCCTATCAGAAATACTACCAGCCCAATCAGCATCAGTGTATCCATGCAACTGTATCTGAACCCCGGTCTCATAAAATAGTCCATACTGCAATGTGGACTTCACATACCTGAGTATGTGTCTAGCCACATCCAAATGCGGTTTCCTTGGAGCCTGCATAAACTGACTTACCAATCCAGCAACATAGCTCAAATCTGGCTTGGTAATAGTCATATAAATCAAACTTTCTACTATGTGTCTGTACATAGTAGGGTCTTCCAGAAGCTCACCTGCATCTGCGCTCAGCTTCACATTTTGCTCCAAAGGAACTGAAATATGTTTACAGCCTGTCATCCCATATTTGGGCAACATGTCCAATCCATATTGCCTCTGCAAGAGCCGTATCCCACTTGGTGATCTAATCACCTCAATGCCCAAGAAATAACGCAGCTCTCCCAAATCCTTCATCTCAAACTTCTGTTTCAATAGCATTTTCACATGAAGGATATCTTCATCACTATCATCTGTCATAATCAAATCATCAACATAAATGACAAGTAGCATAATATCTTTCTCTGTTTTTCTCACATAAAGTGAGAAATCTGCCTTGGAAATCTGAAAGCCAATAGTGACAAGATACTGTCCTATCTTGTCAGACTATGCTCTAGGTACTTGCTTCAAGCCATACAAGGCTTTCTTCAACTTGCAAACAAACTCAGGATGAACATCATGCACATAACCTAGTGGTTGCTCCATATAGACCTCTTCTTGCAAATCACCATGCAAGAAGGCATTCTTTACATCCATTTGATGTAAAGACCATCCCTTTGATGTAGCCATAGCAATGACTGCTCTTACGGTTGCCATCCTTGCAACCGGACTGAATGTTTCTTCATAATCAATGCCATATGTATGTGCATACCCCTTGACTACTAATCTTGCCTTGTATCTATTCACAGAACCATCTGCATTGTGTTTCACCTTATAAACCCACTTACAACCAATTGCATTCTTATCTTTAAGCAAAGGTACCAATTTCCATGTAGCATTTGCTTCCAAGGCATCCATTTCTTCATCCATGGCTTTCTCCCATTTTTCTTTTCCCATGGCTTGCTCAAAAGAAGTGGGTTCTGGTTTCTGTATCACTTTGACCATATAGACATAGTGAATGGCTGTAAATCCATTATATTTCAGCCTATCCACAGGATACCTAGCTCTGGTAGACCTGCGCAAAGTAGGTTCACTCCCAGGTACTCTCAAAACATCCCTGGTCTTCCTTACTCCAGGCGTAACAATAGAAAGAATACCCAACTCATCATCAATTCTCTGTTTTGAGCCACTGGATTCACCATCCACATAAGAGTGACCTACATTCACATTAAACATGGGCTGATCTACCTTCTCTTTTCCTTTTCGTGAAACCTGCATACCACTATCTACATTGTTTTGAGGAGATTCTCCTGATCTCAATCTACCTGTCCATGGCGAAGAATGTGAACCACTGTTAGAGGACACTCCAGGTCCACTAATATTTTATGACTGCTGTTGTGAATTCTGTGCATCATTACCATTTTGTGCATCTACATCATCAATCACATTTACTGGTTTATACCAACTACTCATCTCATAAAAAACATCTTTGCTTACTGTAAACTTACGAGTAGAAGGGTTATAGCATCTATACCCTTTTTGCTGCAGAGAGTAACCAATAAAGATGCACTTCTCAGCTTTTGGATCCAACTTGGATCTCAACTCATCTGGCACATGAACATAGGCAATGCAACAAAAAATCTTCAAATGAGAAATATCCGGTTTCCTACCAGTATACCTCTCCTCTCGAGTCATCCCATGTATTGCTACAGTGGGAGTCATGTTCATTATGTAGACTGATGTAGCAATTGCTTCATCCCAGTAAAAATCTGGCAAGTCTTTTTCGTTGAGCATGACACGAGATACCTCTCCAATATGCATGTTTTTCCTTTTTGCAATTCCATTTTGTTATGGGGTATGACTGCATGAATATTGCTGCTTTATGCCATGCTCCTATAGGAACCTTGCAAACTCATTTGAGAGGTACTCTCCCCCTCCATCTGACCTTAGGTATTTTATTTGCAGGCCTGTTTCTTTTTCAACCATAGCTTTAAGAGTTTTGAAATACCCAAACACTTCACTTTTCTTTTTCATAGAATATACCCAAATTTTTCTGCTATAGTCATCAATAAAAGTGACAAAATAATGACAGCCTCCAATAGATGCAACTTTAGTAGTCCACACATCAGAGTGGATTAATTCCAATGGCTTCTTACTCTCTTGAACATGTCTAGGAAATGGTTTCCTTGCATGTTTTCCAAATTGACAGGCTTCATATACCTTATGCATTTCTGCAACCTTGAATTTAGGTAATCCTGCAATAATATTTTGTGCTTGCATTGATTTAAGTCGCTGCACATTAACATGACCAATGCGTTTATGCCAGATATCAATATCTGCAACTACACCAGTCCCATGTGCAAACATTGCTGCACTCAATTCAGGCATGTTTGCATCCAACGTAAACATTCTGTCCTTCTTATTTCCTTTTGCTATCAACCGACCTTTATTTTTCATATTCTCAACAAAGCATCCATGAGAATTAAATCTGACTTGCAAGCCCTGCTCAACCATTTGACCAACAGAAACTAGGTTCTTGGTGATATCCGAGACATGAAATACATCCGACAGGTATTTCTTTTTCCCATCCTGCATAGACAAAGGAATTTTTCCAATCTGCATAATAAGATGCGCAGTATCATCACCAATCTCCACAAATCCTGGTTTTTCCATTTTCCTTGCATCCTGCATCCATTCTGCATGACCTGTCATGTGGTTTGACGCACCTGAGTCAACATACCACACTTCGTTGCTTTCTTTTACACTTGTCACATAATTGTTCATGTGCTGCACCATAAACAAATACTCATTTCTGTCATCACCCTATCTACTAGAAGATGCATAATTCCCTTGTTGCAATTTTCCATTCATGATGTCATTCTGCTTTTTATAACAGTCTTTAGCCATATGACCCATTTTACCACAGTAGTAGCATTCAATATTACTGTTTGCATTTTGGCCTCTTTGCCATCCACCACAACCTCTTTGGCTTCCCTTGCCTCTAGAGTTACCACGTCCTCCTCCATAGGACTGGTTTTCTTGAGTTTGCTACATATTCTGATTTCTACCACGGCCTCCAGATCGGCCTTCTCTACCTCTGCCTCTACCTCTTCCAGCATTTGAGTAGAAGATAGTTTCTTTTGAAGTTCCTCCTGAAGAAGATGCACCACCATTTCTCTGCTCCTCAAAAATTAGAAGAGCAATCAACTCCTCAAAATCAAGAAATCTTTCACAAACAGAAATGGATGTTCGAAACTGTGCATAATCCTTTCCTAGACCATTCAAGGTCACAGAAACTAAATCATCATCTTCCACTGGCGACCCAATGGAAGCAAGTGCATTTGCAATCTTCTTCACCTTCATGTGGTAGTAATTGATACTCACACTTTCTCTTTGCACATTGTGCAACTTTTGCTTGAGATGCATTTTCCTGGCTTGCGTATTTGTGCTATACATTTTTGACAAAGTATCCCATGCCTCCTTTGGTGTACTTACATCCTGAATATGCACAATCATAGAGTCTGAAATACTGATAAACAGCTAGTACATCACTTTTCTGGCTCTCTCATGCCATCCTTTAAATGCCTGCATTTGCTGTTGATTGGGAATATCAGGAAGAACTAGTTCTTCTTCATTTCCTGCAACGAATTTCCAATATCCTTTTCCCATAAGGAAATTCGTCATTCTAAACTTCCATGCTTGGAAGTTGTTCTTGTCAAGCTTTTCAGTGACAATCTGTGAAAGAGAATCAGACGCCATTACAGAACACTGCAAAAAATTCTCACTGCAAAAAACACAGCTTTAGCCTCACAAGGGAAAATCTGCAAAATTGACGAAAATGGTATTTGATCACACAGTCACTTCCTAGTGACGATTTTGCATCAACAGGAAACAAGGATGATTCTGTAACTCCCAATGTCTCTGCACACAGGCATACGATGCAATTTCTACGGTAACTTTTCACCGATCTGTAGAACAGTGGTTGCACAGCAAAAAATAGGGCCTCCAGAACAGTGGTTGCAATTTCTACGGTAACTTTTCACCGATTTGTAGAACAGTGAGTGCATGCAGAAAACTTCCGCCTCCAAAACAGGCCCCGAAATGACCTCGAATAAAAAAACAGGGCAACCTAAGGGCTAAAGTCCTGTCCCGCAACATATACTGCCCTCTTGCTACACCGCGAAGGGCATCTCAATCTGAGACAATGTACTCTTGCACTTTCCGACTATGCTACCTGCAAAGACTTTCTCCCAAACTCGAAAAATGAAAGCAACACTGATCCTCTTACCAGAACACTGCGAACTTGGTTTGCTTTCTTGAGCTTCTTACCACGAACCAGGCTCTGATACCATGTCAAGATTGTGGGAGAGAAGGAAGGAGTCTCACTTGTAGCTTTCTCACTTACACAATGGGGGAATACACACAAAGGTGGAGGCTAAAAATAATTTTCCTCTTCTTAGTTGTGTAAGCCAAAAGAACTCTAGTACAGAGAAATAGAAGAACCCTATATATGGGTCTTAAACCAAACTCAACTAACTAAGGTGGCATACTAACTAAGCCATGAACTAGAGTAGATAAGAATAACTGTCATATAGCTATTATTCATGGGCGGTGTACCAACCGCATCTACAGCTAACAAGTCAGTGACATAAATGCACAACGGTCACCTTGGCATATCACGAGTGGAGCTCGATATCTCAACAATAATTATATATTTATTCTGTGATATCGAATTGCATGGCTTATAGGTTCAACAAAACCAATCCTTCACTTCTCTAAAGATTGGTGGGCTATAACTAACATAAGTTTTATCTTTTTGCATAAGCACCTTTATGTGCTAGCATTCATTGAAATGTTTTACATATTTTGTTGCATTAAAAAAGAGGGTGGGCCACCATAAATGAGGCTGTAGGATTTTCATGCAATTAAGTCTTTGTCAAAGTGTCCTCCTTTGATTCCTACATGTGATTTTGTTATTGAAAAGTCAAATTCAATTAGAAGCAATAACCATTGCACAAGGTTTGTTTATTAAGGAAAGTAGAGCTTGATGATCAATGTAAAAAGTGAATGGTGTCACTAATAAATAGCAAAAAATATTTTTTACGACAAACACCATTTCTAAACCCTCTCTTTCAGTAGTAGCAGAGTAGTTCATTTTAGTGTTTGTAAGCTAGCAACTAGCAAAGCTTGCTAAATAATCCAAGTTGTGCCCTCCAAGCTGGCACAATATTGCTCCCATGGTGAATTTTGAAGCATCAATACACACACAAAAGATTATGTTCCTAGTTTGGGGCTCATTGAATAGAAGCTATTGTTAAAGCCTCTTTTAGCACTTCGTATGCATGCTCACATTCCTTGGTCCACTCAAAGACAATAAAAATTTTATAGACTTGCCTAGCAACTAGTGTATAGTTTAATACAAATCACAGATAGTATCCCATGAGGCCAATAATGCAATGAACTCCCTTGTAATTTGTTGTTGATGGTGGCTAGGTAGATCAATAATCACCTTGACTTTTGATCAGTTGGTAGGGATGCTATTCTTGGAAATCATGTGCCTTAAGATACGACCATACTTTATTTAGAATCGGCACTTCAAGGGGTTCAACACGAGCCCATATTGTCAACAATGTTTAAAGATTGCTCGAAGTTTTTCTAGATGCTTTGCCCAATTGGTGTGTATGCAAAGGCCATCTATGAACACTTCTAACCATTTCCAGAGCATGTCCTTGAATTATAGTGCACATTAGCTGTTGAAAGGTGGCAAGAGCATTAGTTAGGTTGAAAGGCATGACTATGTATGTAAACACTCTCCACGAGGTAGTGAATGCTACCTTGTGCCTATTGTTTAGATGAAATGGTACTTGATTATAGACCAAGAATTCATCAAGGAAGCTATAAGCCTAATTTTTTGTCACTCTTTCCAACATGTGCTCTATATATGACAATGGATAGTTATCCCTCTTTGTTGGTTGTGTTGAACCTTTTCTTATTAGTGCACACTCTGAACTTTCCATTGTTCTTAAAAACAATGACAATCAATGAGTCCCAGTTTGTGTGTTCAACCTCGCAGATGAATCTTGCATTTAGGAGCCTATCTATATTTTCTTTGATAGCATGTGCGTATTTGGATTTTTTCATGTATAGTTGTTGCTTCACATGTACCACTTGTGGCACAATTGATGTTATGGGTGACAATACTAGGGTTGATCCCTTTGAGTTCTTCTAGAGACTAGGTGGATACATTCTTTAACTCTTTTTAGAGGTTCATCATATTGGTCTCCTTGTCCTCAATTAGAGTAGCTATGGGCATGTGTCAACACTTTTCCCTAACATCAATCAAATTGATATCCTTTCTCTTATTTTGGTCCTTTTATTGACTCATCGGCCTATCCCTGACGCTTCACTTCTATCAACACCATGATTTCATTTCCTTTCTTGAATCTCCTAAAACACTTTCGAATCTTTGGGTATTTTCTTCTTTTCCTCCTTTAACTTTTGTGTGCCATAGGTGGATCGGAAGGTCCCCTTTGATGCATCATGTCTTATGTGGCAATGAGATTTTTGGATCACTATTGGAGCTCAATTCTACTCGGAGAATGTATCACTTGATGATCACAACTTGGATTTGATCCCAATCTCATTTATCCGTCTTGATTTGTCCAATCATTCATGATTTGGAAAAATATGCAATGTTGGATCCATGATATGCAACCAATCAATCAATGTTCCACACAAAAATTATGAATGCACTGAAGAAGTTGTGCCTAGCCTTTCTAGATGTGATCGTGCGTAATGCAAAATGCAAACAAAATTCCTTCATTAATTTAAATCCTTATCCTCTCCTCTCAACTCTCATCAATAAAATATGATATACTTTGGTCCTCCCATCCAATTCTCACAATCTCTCAAGAAAATGATGGTCCTCAAGATGTTGACCAAATATGAACAACCCTTCTCACAATTGGTGGCATCCTTCACGACCCTCGAACTCTCCCAACCACCTTACACTCTCAACCAGAGGTTTCTAACTTTGTGATGAACATCCCAAATGGTGTGTGCAAGAAATGTACGTGCTCAATGACACGTGCTCTCTCATGTGTGCGTACATCTAAGATTTACTGCATATAGTTGCAGCGGACCTCATGCCGTGCTAGTGCTCAATGATGGTGCAAAACGTGCATAATCCCAACCCATGGTATGGAAGTATTTGATAAGAATAGGAGATGACCCCCAAGTGCAATGCATCAATAAGTGTAACGTGAAGTGCTCGTGAACCCATTATCCTTGTGATGTGCAAAAATCTTGACAAGAAAACATACATAGCTCCTCAATGTTCAGTAGCTATTGACAAACACAAGCTTCATCCTGTTCAAAAAAATACCAAGCTCGACCAAGGCTATCAAGTTTCACACTCAAAAAATCAAACAAAATGACAGAAACAAATCCTATGCTAGTCAAACACAAGAAATCCAATTACAAAATAACAAAACAAACTATCATGCAAACAACTAAGATAGCAGAAATCAAACCTAACTACAATTTGACTAGGGATTTTCAATTTTCACAAAAATGCTTAACAACGCTAACTCTTGCCCCTATGTCAACAATCCCTTTTCTAGTTAGGTCACCCAATGCTATGATAGGGAGAAATGAATGCATTTCTTTTTTTTCCTAGAAGGCATTAACCTATAGGCTTCTTAACATAGTATTGAGGGTTAGGCTTTGATATGTGTATTTCACCTTCATGTCCTTGCATTTTTTCTACATTGTGTTGCATAGGTTCCTCTCCTTCAACACTTTCCAAAGTGTGGGGCTTTGTTTTAGCAATTGTGCAAGTGATAGAGAAATCAAAGTTGAGGTTAGTGTGGCTAGTAAATTCACATCTAGCTTTTCATACTTGTGCCCACTAATGCTCTATCTCCATTGTTTGTGCTTTCATTGCTGTTAAGCCACATTACTACTTGACTCTTGGTTAGGCACAATGGGTGCCTAAATGTTTCTACTTTTGCATTAGGGACCTAACTTCCCATAGTCAATTGTAGTACCATCGATTTTCAAGGTGAGCTTTGCTTCGACTCTCTTCTTTTTCTTCTTTTGGTCCTTTTTTCCTATTGATGACGCATCCAAATTGCTAGGCCCAAGCACTAATATGTCGACTTACTTTGCTTGAGCTCTAGTCACCACATTCAGTGGTATTGGGGTGGCATCATTTTATGGTGTTTCCATGCAGAATAGTTCAAGTGTCATTGAAGGCACAATTATCAAATTAGTGGATGGTTTTCATTTAGGAAATTTTGCATATAAATGTGTGAGTTATTCTTCTTCCTAAAGCCATCATTGGTACTGGTCTAACATCCATAAGGATTGGATACCATTTCTTGTTATAGGTGAGGTAAGGGTTCATGTAAGTTTCCTTTTCTAGGTGTTCCTTCACAAAGTGTGTGTTACAGTGGATATAGATTGCGTAGATATTCCCAACAGATTTATTTCCACTCTAGTTATAGTAGATCATTGCTCATTGGATGCTCGTAGTGCCAATAGCGCTCCCCTTTCATAATTGAGTCGGCTATTCATTGCATGAAATTGTTGTTGTGGATAGCATTAAGGGTATAATGACCTCGCCACACATAGCCTCATGTCCAAATCGTTTGCAATTCGTGCAAGCACACAGTTGGAGTTTGGGGTATTTTGTTAGAATGCAGTTGCCATTGCACTGAATGCATTGCATGTGCAGTCTCATAAAATGTTTCAAAGCATCTCGAAGCTTTGCAAGATCTAGTTTAAGGCCAACCATTTCTTGGGTGAAGTCCATCCCCTTCATATTGTTCCACATTTCAGATATCAGCTGCTTGCTATGAACTGTAGATCTCTCATTGTGTATGGTAATGATCCCTAGTGGTTGGATAGCCCTAGCATTCTTCTCCTTCAATAGGTCATCAACACATATGGCTCCTTCTTTCAAGAATTTAGCAAACACATCTCTTTGCAGCCTTTGAGTTATTGGCTAATGGTTTGTAAAGCTCCTTGTTTTTGATTCATTATTAAACATCGTGGAGACAACCTTTTGCATAGGTTGTTCAACTATCAGGATCCACTTGTGGAGGCTCCAAAGATGCATGATATAATCATGAATTTCTTCATTATCCTTTGTCAAGAATCGTGTGATGGGGGAATTTGCTTGAGCTGCTGCGCCAAAAACACACTGTATACACAAGAGGAAGCTCACTCAAGAACACAAGAAGAGAGATGAAGGTCAAAAAATTTTCTTGATAGTTTCTTCTTCTTCTTCCACACACTATACAATGTACACAAAGTATAGATAAGATACAACATAAAGGAAAATGGCCTACTAAATCAAGCAATGCATAACCGACTACACTAATCGACTGGCGCTATGTCTTTGCCAGCTGTAGGTAGGTGTAACAAACTAAATATAATAAGTGATAAGTCATTGGCCATGTGAGTATCATAATGACTACCAACGTGCTAAGTGTAGACGTGCAGACCCATCTAGCCAAGCGGTCCATCATCAATGTCTGCACGTGTTGAGCTTTCCATCTCAACACTCCCCCTCAAGCTAAACTCTATCTCTGCAACTCCAAGTAAGCTTCGGAACTTTCAAAGCTTCTCTGCACCCAATGCCTTTGTGAAAATGTCAGCTATTTAATCCTATGTGTTGATATATACTAAGTCAATCTCTCCTCCAAGTACCTTCTCTCTCACAAAGTGGTAGTGCACCTCAATGTGTTTTGTCCTAGCATGGAACACTGGATTCCTAGCTAGCTGTATGCTGCTCATGTTGTCACAATGAATGACAACTGGACCATCTCCTTGCACGTCCAAATCACCAAATAACTTTTGTAGCCATACTACCTCACATGTTGCCATAGCAGCACCTCTGTACTCAGCCTCTGTACTCGATAAAGCAACTGTAGGTTGCTTTTTGCTACTCCATGTAACTACTACACTACCAAGGGAAAATACGAATCCACTTGTAGATCTTTTGTCTGACATGCTACCAGTCCAATCTGCATCTGTGTATCCAAAGACTTGTACGTCCTTAACTGCCTCATGAAAAAGTCCATAATGTAAAGTAGACTTCACATACCTCAATATATGTCTAACTGCATCCAAATGAGGCTTTCTAAGCATATGCATAAACTGACTGACAAGGTCAACAACATAGCTCAAGTCTGGCCTTGTGATAGTCATGTAAATCAAACTCCCTACTATCCTCCTGAACATAGTAGAGTCTTCTATCTCATCCCCAACATCAACACTCAACTTCACATTTTGCTCCAATGGTACTAAAAGAGGCTTACATGCTGTCATACCATACTTCTTAGATAACATATCCAAGCCATACTAACTTTGGGACAACCATATACCATCATCGTATCTGATCACCTCAATACCAAGAAAGTATCTCAGCTCACCCAAATCTTTCATCTCAAACTTCTTCTTCAAGAAGTCCTTAACTTCAGCAATCCCATTGTCACTATCACATGTAATAATCAAGTCATCCACATAGATGACTATGATGACCAAACCTGCATCTCCCTTTCTCACATAAAGTGAGTGATTAGCATCAGGAATACAAAATCTAATATTTTGACAAGATACTCTCCAATCTTGTCAGACCATGCTCTAGGTGCTTGCTTCAGTCCCATAGAGTACCTTCTTTAACCTGCACATATATGTGGGATGCTCTAAATCCTCATAACTTGCTAGCTGCTCCATATAAGCTATTTTCAATGTTGAGTTTGGATTTTTAGATCGTGTTTTTTTTTCTCAAAAATAGTTTGTTATATTGTGATGATTAAGTTTCCTTGGGTGACAATGTTTGACTCACATTTTTCACTCAATTTCAATCCTTTTTCTCTCAATTACGACTCATCCCGAGGGGGTATCTTATAGAACATGTAAGATGCCACATGAATTCAAAAGAAATGGTAATTTATTTAGTAAAATTTACATGATTATATTTACAAAAGGGATTTTTAAATTAAATTTGAAAACAAATTGTAAGTTTAATAAAGTTTATGGCCTTATAGCATGTAAAGAAAGTGTATTTCTAAATACCCTTTGAACACACCTTATATAGATTTTTTTTTATTGGTACACCCCTCGAGGGGCTCACTTGCTTGTTTACTTATTTGGGTACAATGTTCATTCATTGTGTTCC
The DNA here is from genome assembly GCF_053477565.2 of Lygodium microphyllum. Taxonomy (NCBI): domain Eukaryota; kingdom Viridiplantae; phylum Streptophyta; class Polypodiopsida; order Schizaeales; family Lygodiaceae; genus Lygodium; species Lygodium microphyllum. The sequence continues at coordinate 120,639,262 of NC_141142.1, forward strand.
TTCTTAGACTTATCTCTTTAAGTATTTTATTTTTCTTTTACAATTGGTCTTCTTGTCAATTTGTGCATGTGAATGTAGATGCAATGTGCAGAACCAAACTTCTTGTTTTGTCACAATTAGTGTGTCTCAATGCAAGTGTAATTATCCTTATGCTAATAGTGCTCAAACATGATATTCAATTTTATAAACAAAGTGAGAAGTGTGAAATCAAGTTGTTTGGTTAATCACAGTTCTCATTCGCCAAACAACCTAGGAACTTATTCCTTGCAATCCGATACTTATCAAGGGCTACTTTAGGTAAGGTCATGGTCTCCTAGGGTTGGTCGTTTCTTCAATGTGATTTAGAATGCACAAGTATGTAGCTAGCATAGTCACCCTTGAGATGATCTAGTTGGGCAAGGGTCCAAGGACTTAATAGTTACCTTTAGATAGCATATTCACTCAAGCATCACAGGGGACAATTCTAAGTGTGGACTCAACGGCTTCTGATGAATTAGTTAAGGTCACTTCTTAAAGTATGCGACGGATTGTGTCTAAGAGCCTCTAGCAACTTCTCTAGGGAATTGAGAATCAAAGGGATAGGTTTCTTGTTCGCACACTTTGCCAATTTCAAGTTCTTCTAAGTGGAAGGAACATGGATGTGGTGTGTATCCAAGTTTGACTCACATACAGATGTAGCAAGTTAGTAAAAGGGTATCTATGAGTACCTTGGTTAGGGTGGTTATCAATAAGTTGATGTGATTTGAACTTCACTAGGATTGAGCTTCCAGTAAGTATGCGCTTGAGATGCTCTTGAGTTGAATTTAATTTTTCCCACCACTTCTGCGACGATCGATAGAGGATTCCTAGTTTTTGCCTAGATTGGATTTTAATAAACAACAAGGCAGGGTGTGTGTCCCTTGTTGTTTTGTAATTGCACAACCTTTTGCCTAGTGGTATGCCTAAGTGGGAAATTTCCTTTCTAATCAAGATTTAGACAACAAAAAATATCCAACCCACTATGGTATTTGCTTCCAATGCCCAACAAGTTGTCTTGTGTATGATTGTGCAAGGATCCTTATCTCTTGAGACAATTTGCTTGTGGTGCCCAACAAGTTGTCTTATATGATTATGCAAGGATCCTAGTCTCCAGAGGTTGATCAATTGGTTCTAGTGGTATTTTAGGATGCTGGCTCTTGTGGTTGCTTGGTGATGTAACATTAGACTCTTCCTAAGGTTATGAGTGATGCGTTGGAAGTTTCTTAGAGGTTCAATCAAGTGTAGGGCATAACTCGTGCCAAAGTAGCACGCCCAAGGGTGATGATTGGGATGGACCCAAGTCATTAGACTACACCTAGCTTTGTTAGAGGGATTGCAGCCAAGGGAATGACCACTCAAGGTATAATATCTTCAAGGATCTGTTGTAATTAGCTTGTGCACCTCAGGGGATACTATTGTGCTTCTTTTTAGGGTTTTTAAAGGTTGAATTCATTTGATCACAAGGCTCTATGCCTAGTTAGCCCTTCTTGGCCAAGGCATAATGCTTGTATAGATAGGTCCATTTGAGTCTGAGTATGGGTGTTCCACAATTTGAGTAGGAACAAGTTGACTACCTAAGCAAGTGACCAAATGTGAAGCAAGCTATGTTGAGCACTTTTGGCTGAAGGTCAAGTGTACATATGGCCAAGGGTCTTATGACCATTTGAGTTGCATGGGCCAAGGCCCTTCTTGTTTGAGTCTTGAGTGGTTTTCTACGTGGGATTCTCTATGTCCATGTGCGTTTGAGGGCAAGTGAGTATGCTGAGTGTTGGCATATTTAGAGAGCCTTAGCATATGGAGTGTTTGAATGCAAGTTGTATGGGGGGTCCAAGAGGCTTAAGCAAGTTGGTTATATGCCCTACTCAAGCATTTGAGGCTCGTGCAATATTGGCCAAAGGCTAAGGTTGTGGGGTGATCAAGTGTCCACATTTGTGGCCAAGGACTCATCGTGTGATGGTAGGTGTGGTTGTGGATGGCCACGAGTCGAGGTCTTGACCAATCAACAGGCTAAGCATGGGAATAAAAAATATATGAGAGAGAGAGAGAGAGAGAGAGAGAGAGAGAGAGAGAGAGAGAACCACATGAGAAACTAAGTGATTGGAGAGGTTGTGAGAACCTTACATGTTCATTCGTCAAGGGATGGAGTAGAGGATGCCTTTGTTGGAGCTAGTTCACCCTTTCATCTCCTTTGCCTCCCTTTGTGAATGATTGCACAATCACTTCTTCACTCTTCTCTTCTATATTTGTAGTCCAACTTTTCTAATCCACAAAAAGGCAAATTCCACAAAAGCACAAAAGGAGTTCCATCAATAGATGAAAAGCAAATCCTCCAAGACTACAAACTCTCATGTACCCACAATGGATTCACCAAGCTCCTTGCTTTTCCTTTAAAAGTCCCTACTTTTGTCTTTTCTCCCCTTATAGAACAAAGACTTAAAAGTCCTTATTTTTTCGTGACTTTTCAACCTTTGAATTTAGTTTTCTTGTGTTTTTATCATTCTTATGTGGCCAAGGCTACCTATAAATATGACATAAAAATCCATATCCACAAGGAATTAATGTCCTTTGGATTTGCTCATTTTCAACTAATCCATGTGGAATTTTGGATTGTGAGCTTCTATTTCACCACTCGGCATAGAGAGTACATACATTATCGATTGATTTTATTGGTCTAGGCAATGAAACCAAAATATCAAACCTTTCCCAAGCTCGACCTGAGGCTTAAGAAAAGACTTATTGTTTCAAGTGCTTCGATCGATGTGGTTATGGTTGCATCTCACATAACCATTGCACACTTTGACAAATATTATGGTGAACTCACTAATTCACCTTCTTCTTTGTAATCTATTCGTGAAGGCTCCATGACTACTCCATGATTCAAGTGGTGCTCCTCAAGTACACTCTATCTCCATAGCCTCAATTGCTCCAAGCTTGCTTGCGAAGTAGAAGAAGTGGAAGAAAGGAATAGGAAAGGAGCAAAACTTCGCACACCTGTTCCTTACACACACACACACACACACACTCTCTCTCTCTCTCTCTCTCTCTCTCTCTCTCTCTCTCTCTCTCTCTCTCTCTCTCTCTCTCTCTCTCTCTCTCTCTCTCTCTCCACAAGCAAGAAGATAGAAGCAAGAAGTGAGAAGAGAGCTCTTTCAAGTTTATACATCACAGGACTGAGCTTATCCATTCACTTTTTGGCATCTGTACATAGGGTGGATTGGGCACCCTACCTCTCTTTTTGACTCAAAATCGAGCTTCCTTTGATTTATGTATGCTTTGTTGGTTTAATAAAACTTTCCTAGTCTAAAGAGAATTGAAGCTCTACGACTACAATAACTCATGTATGTCATATCCAACTCTCCTAACTCAAAATTTTTTTACAATTTGCATAGGAGCAAGCTCAACTATCTTTTAAAATATAACTATAACATAATGTTCTTTGAAAAATTACAAGTGTGTGAGAAAATAAAAATAGTGAGACTCGAAAAATAATCTTGGTGTGGCTCAAAAATTTAATATGCTCTTACTTCTAATGTTTGCGTTTTTGTTTCTTGATTTCTTGAATTCATGTGTTTTCTTGACTTGATTTTTTGTATGTCTTTCTGAAGAGAGGTTAACGTAGTTCTACAAGCTAAAATTTTCTTTGTATGACATTTATAAGAATTCTGTTTATGTATTTTTCTTGGCCATTTTTTTGAGAATAAAATAATGATGACTTAAAGATGACAGTGGAGGTAGACAAGAAATACTCAACCACCCCATTGATAAAGTGTGTTCCTTTGGTTACCCATAATCTTAATGCAACCAAATTGAGATATGATTTGCCCCATAAGAGCTTGGATGGGTTTTAACATCATTCCTTTTAAGTCTCTCTAGCATTAGCACATTTGATTAGATAGTTAATACCATATATTATACATTTTTCTTATGCTTGAGTGGTGGAGCTAATGAGTTCAAAGAATTCGATCCCCCATTTCTCAAATGGTTGAGAGGAAATCACTAGTGTCAACATAGGTGTTCCTTCCAACCAAAGTTGAGACAGAGATTAGTGACACTTAGAGAAACTTCCTTAGTATATCCTTGGATATAGCACACATGAAGTACTAAAACGTTAGACACATTGGTCAAATCAAAATGTATGACTACATAAATGAATACCCCCCTCTCAGTGGTAAAGGCTACCATGTGCATGTTGTCTAGATGGGCTTGCACTTGAGTACGTCTCCTTGCTGCTTGTTGCATGCATGAGCATATGCTTTGTATAAGAAAGAAAATAGTTCTCACTTTGTTGCACTATTCACTTTTTCATAGCTTATGGGCACTCAGTTTTTATTTTTTTTAAAGTTTCACCAGAATCAAGGATACCCAATTAGTGTGTTTAATTTCTTGAATGAACCCTTATTTGAGAATCTTGTCAAGCTACTCCCTATTTCATGTGCATACATGGGTTTCACTGAATACAACCTCCATTTGGTAGGCTTAGGGTCAAGAGCTATTAATAGGCTTAGGGATATTTGTTTCAAGTCCTTTGAGTCTAATGATAAGAACCATCAAGTTAAAAGTTTCCATTAAAGGAAAAGGATTCACTAGATCACTTGTAAACTCATGCATAGCTAAATACAAGTGTAAATGATAAAAATTAAACCCAACTTCTCAAACACAAAAAGAACTAAGAAATAAAATGAAAAACCTAATTTATAATTGAGGGAAGGTGATAATGTATTTCTATTCATCGCAAAAAACTAATCACTCTAAAAATGTTACAATTTATTAATATGATATTGGGAGCATTCTTAACCAAATCTTGTTCCTTGGAGCCTCAATTTTAGAATGGCCACTAAGATATAAATAGTAATTTTTAGATCCAAGGTTTTGGAAGTGTATTGAGAGGACAAACCTTAAACAAGACTAGATCTTCCATTGATAGGAAAAAGCAATAACTATTGTGGAATTGAGTTGCACAACATCCCCTTCCCTCATGGTCTGAGCACCCCCTTCCAAGCTATGTAAACACCCTCTTATACCCCCCTTTATTGTAATGATGCCATGAGTGGGTGGAGAGGATCCCAATCCTCCAATCTGCTACCCCTCTCCTATTTCCTATTATCTGTTCATCTCTTCCATGCCATCTTGGTAGTGGTGCTTGCAATCTCCACCTTTCTCCTTATCTTATACATCATCTAGCTTATAAGATTTTTTTCCATCCTCACTTAATCCTTCCATCCACTTATACAAGGTGGTGTTATTGCATGGAAGTTCAAGAGCCAAATTGAGCAAAGAAACTCATTTTTTGCTATCTTTAGTACATGGCTATGGACCTCCAAGAGAGCCCATGAGTTCTAATACATTTGAAAGTTGTGATTCACATCATTTTTGAAAGAAAAATTTCCCCTTTCCATTAAAGGAAATGAAGATAATTGACTTCAAAGAGAAGTATTATCGTAAAAGTGTTTCTTTGTGCCTTGATTTGTCACTGTAGTTAACACGTGCTGCTCTAAACTTGCTTTGAAAACAAAATTCTAAACCACCTTTCAATTTAAGGGATGGATTCTAATACCAACATTTGAGAACACAATGCCAAGGGAGTAAAAGAGAGAGAGAGAGAGAGAGAGAGAGAGAGAGAGAGAGAGAGAGAGCAGTTGCACCATCCCCACCTCTCTTGATCCCCCCCCCCCCCCCAAAAAAAGCACAAAAAAGAAAGAAAACAATCTAAATTAAAATTTTTAAATGTCATTGTTAGGGAAAATTCAACCCCCTAATATATAACCACAAAAGCCTTTGCATTTAGGTTGGCCAAAAACTTGCAAAGCTTCGTTTGTTGAATTAAGAATAATACTCTATAAAGGAGAAAAGAATGTACAAAGTCCAAACATGCATGTATGTGTACACACACACACACACACACACACACACACACACACACACACACACACACATATATATATATATATATATATATATATATATATATATATATATATATATATAGAGAGAGAGAGAGAGAGAGAGAGAGAGAGAGAGAAAGAGTCATTGTAACTAGACTTAGAATTCAAACCCAAACATTGATTGGAGATATTGGGTATGTAGAAAGAAGCCTCTTTAGAGACTATAGTGGGACTGTTGGGGAGTGGATATGAAGACATCTATTACAAGACACTTGGGGATGTTCCCTTTATTGGATGCACTACTTGATTGGGGAGGAGGATCTCGATGAGTGGGATCAAAGTGATGCCAATAGTGTCCATTGTATCCTAGATGACATATCATTCTTTCCTCACTAACTTTACAAGAGATCAAAGGACAATTTTAGTCCTAGAAATTCATACATGGTTTCTAACACACAAGACTTTAGAAGTTCATACATGGCTTGGTTGCACCAAAGATTATGTTCCTTGTGTTAGATGCGGGGAGCCAAAGGAGACAAAAAGACCTTATATTTGGGATTGCTCTAGGGCTTGGGAGGTATGGAGGAGAGCCCTTAGGATGGGTTTCATGGCACTATAGAGTTTATGATTATAACATGAGGGATGGTTTTTTGGATCACAAATAGAGGATCAACCTAGGAAAAATTTGATACAACCACTATAGATCTATTGTATATCTACTCTAGAGACACTAGGATTTGGACAAAGACTCGCCATATTCTCTATGAGGGTAGGAGAGGATACAACTTGGAGACTCACAAGATACGCTTTTTTCAAGTCTTGAGATTTTGACACCTTTCACTCTTAGCCTCGTATGGTCTAGCACTATAGACCTTTTGATTGGTTATTCAAATAGGCCTTGTAATAGACTTCCACTTTGCTATAAATGCTTTTGCATTTGGAAATCCCTTACAAGGCTGTTTTGTACACTATAGTTTGCCTTAGGATCCGCCATCTTGAGAGGAGTTGTTGATAAGAGGTTACTTCTCTCTGGAAAAAAGTGGTTTTGATGCTGAAAGTGTGATGCTTCCAAATATAAATTTTGAGATCTAGTCATTGCTTTATGGCTTCTTAAATGGCCATAGTTAAGGTAATGTGACGATGACTCATTCCTTTTAACACTTCCAACTTGGCCCTTGGGGAGACTTTATACAACAAAGTTTTAACAGCAGTTTTTTAGTGCAATGCTATATTTATGGCAGGCTATTAGATTAGATATCCTACTCAGGTAGAGCTACAGACACCCACCAGTCTATCCCTGAGAATTGAACCTGGCTTCTTACGCTGCGCACTCAGATCATAGAGACCTCAAGCGGCTGCACTTCCTTCGAGGCTCGTCGTCTTGCTCCAACCATTCATTCATTTGATTGACGCTCCACATATATCTGCTATCAAGGATCTTGCCTGGGAACGACAGAACAACATGGTCACCACGCATCTTTAGCAGCACGCACTGCCGCGAGTGTTTGCACATCATTCGCTTCACGAGAGACCCCGACATTTTTCCTCAGCTCGGGGCTCGATAAGCGAAGGAAAGGGTTGCATGCTTTTTCCAGTTCCACGCTCGTGGGGATCTGTTCGAGCATGAAGGAGGCCGACTGTCACAAAGTTTTGGGTGTTCCAAATGATAAGATAACACATAAACAGAGTGTCTCTGTACTCACTGTGGGAAGCCCAGCTTGACGAAGTGCTTTGACCTTATTATGATAATTCTTTAGTGCTTCATTGCTTGGCTCCAATGTAAGAGCAAACTCTGCATTCGACTGCAACCAGTTCCAGAACCAGGTTAACATTAAGACTGCATACTTGCTTGCTGTTTCATAAACAAATTTGACAAAATCAAGAAGCATTCTCATCAGTTGCAAAACTCATTCCCCAACTGTGGCTTTTCCTGCAAGGCACAAGTATCATAGGTCCTCACAATCAATAGAACAAGCTAAAACTCATCTGTGAAAGGATGATGCTCCTATTTCTTGCAGAGAAGTGATTCAAATCTACAATGAGATGCGCTCAATTTGAGGCTCGATGTTCAGCTTGAATTGACAAGTTGGTCGACCTCCTTCAATGAACACATTAGATGCAATTCTTCAAAGAAAAAACATGCTTGGTTTTTCCGAGTTTTCACTTCCCTGACACATCTTTGGGACTGTAACCAGAGGTTTAAAAAGAAAACTTACGAGAGTATATTCATGCCCACAATAGATACTTGTCTCGTCTGGCAATGACGTGATCTTCAAGAGGGAATTCCACATCTGTTGTACAACCCAAATTTAACTTTAAAGCAAGGAACATGACCCATGATATATGTAAGATGCTGTTAGCCAAGGCAGCAGACATCGTTAAGTCTTGTTACTTCCACTTATAATTGTGCAACTAAGGAAGACGCACTGTAGCAATTAGCAAATCAACCGATATGTCCAAATAACAGGGCACATTACCCATTATATATGTAAGGTGCTGTGAGCCAAGGTAGCAGAAATCAATAAATTCTCGGTTTTGAGGACTGCATGTGACAATCCCAACAAAGTTCGCAGACAGCCTAAGTGAATCATGCAGGGGGTGGGCCTTTTTTAAAATAAAACTGAAGATAAGGACCCCACTTAATTACATCCATAAATGACCAATGATTGCAGCTTTTTTCAACCCAACCAGATGGAACCTGCTATATATACTTCTTGCTACACATCGAGACATACTGCACAGGGTACACAAAATATGCATAAACCAGCACCCAGATAGAAAGAGAGAAAATTGTAGAAGTAACAAAGGTATCTGGGAGATAATTTAAAATGTTAAGCACTGCTCAAAGAGTTACATAAAAGTCTGCCTTACATGTTTAACAGGGTTGAGGGTACCAAAAAAACGTCAGTGTGGTCAGCATCCAAAAGCCAATAGCATATACTATGGTAGTGACATCTGGACATGCTTAGAATTGTCTGAGGGTTTTCCCTCCTTAAACAGGTTTCTCCCTTTGGGCTTGTACATATCCTATTCTTGCTTCTTTTAGGATTGTATAACCTTTTGTAATTCTTCATAGTCTTCAATAGTAGGTATATGAGCTTTAACTCACTCCTCCATTTCTTGTGTTCTTGCCTTGCACTCTTGTCATTATTTCAACAATTGGTATCAGAGCAGCCATTACAAGCTGTTTCCAAACAATTGCAAATGACATAAAATTGATGCACCCTTCTAGGTACACTTATCTCTTATGGAGGTACACCCTTCTAGGTACCCTTATGGAGGTGTCTTCTTACAAATCAGTTTTTAAAGGCTTATTTCTGAAACAGAATGCACATCCAGGCTTTGCAGGCACATTCCAGGCCTTTTCTACAATCCAGCAAGAGACTGGTATTCATGTTGCTGGATGGTTTGGCTATCTTCAGTGAACAAATCCTGCACCAACTCACATCTAGTCTCCCAACTTCAGCAAATCTTAAAGTTGCTGAGGGAGTTTCCGCTCTACTTAAATCAATGTTTTCTTCTCACAAAATCCCTATATGATCTTTTTGTTGGGTTTGACTCACCTACGCTCACAAAGCAGTGTCGGTGATCCTCGGTAGGACACTGGGGCACTTTTTACTCTCCTTATGATAGGTTCCACCCCCCCCCCCCCCAAACCGCGTTTTGTTCTCCTTTATTTTATGTGCTTATGTTACACAGTTTAGGCACTTATTGGGGTTTACACCTTTCAGGTGTGAACACACATTAACAACCCTAAGGTTTAAGAGTTGTACTTTGTAGTTGCACATTACGCTCTTCGAATATTGCATTGAGAGTTGTGTCTTCACTCTCACACTCTCTTCACTGTCAACGGTGTACTCTCAGCTGACCTTCAATCTGTCCTTTCTCTCACATTTGGTATCAAAGCCAGGTTCAGCTCAGTCTCATCTCGGAGCTCACGACCAGCAGCATTCGATTGCCCAGCTCCAGCTTTAGCCTGGTCAGCTGCTGCCTCTACTTGCAGAACAGCCTCCAGCTGCCTGCGCAACTGTCTAAAGCTCCACCGCCACCAGTAGTGCCTGGTTTGCCTCCTGTTCTACCCTGCCAGCGCCACCAGCACAGTCGTCAGCTGATGCAGCCACCAGTGCTGCCACTGCTCCCTGCACCTGCACTTGTGCCCCAGTCCTGACGCCGCCCTAGAGCTCAGCCAGCCTGCTTGCTCCGCCTGGTCCCCAACGCCGCCACAAGTCCGCTTGTCTCTGCTCCAGCTCCACCCAGTCAGCATCTAAGGTAAAAAGAGAAAATCATTAATTTTTATTCAGATTTGGATTTCAGACGGGCTTTTTCTTAGGCAGACTATTTCTGCTCCTGCACGTGTCTGGGACACATTTATTGCAGAAATTTCTTGAATTTCCGGCCAAGAATTTGGGGTTTTGGTTCATCTTAGACATTGGCAAATGTACATCAGGGTCAATCTGCAATAGACTGAAATTGTGTATTTTTTACAACAAAATTTTGGGGCTTTTGCATTTTTTGTGCTATTGAGTACTATTTGTGCATTGGACAGCATGTATATCTGACAGTTTTGACATATGTGATTAGATTTGTTAATTACAGCATGGTACTTGCTATAATTTCTGGAAATTCTCAGATTTCCAAGTTGGTCCAACTTGAAGTCTTGCTCTTGTGCTCTTTAAACAATGACATTTACCATGGCTAATCAGGGGCAAGGTGATGTATTCACATATGTATCCAAGGAGGATAGATTGGACAGCAACAACTATTCTCTATGGTCTTTCATGATGAAAAGTGTGCTGATTGCGAAGAATCTTTGAGATTATGTCAGTGGTGAAGAAGTTTGCCTTGAAGTTGTGGCTCCTACAACACCTCCAAGAGGACATGGTCAAAGGCCTGCTCCAGCTCAGCCACTTCCCCAGAGATCAGTAGTACAAAAGGCTTGGGACACATGGGATGCTCAAGCATTGTCACTAATTGCATTGGCAGTTCAGTGGTCTATCATCCCACATATACGGTCTACAACTTCTTCACGAGAAGCATGGGTGACACTTGAGTAGATGTTTGTTGGGAAAAATGAGACATGCATCTCTTTCTTGAAGAAAGAGCTTCAAGAATGTGAAGATGGATGAAGGTGATTCTATGCAGGATCATCTTAACAAAATTTAGGACTTGCGAGAGCAACTAATGAATGTAGATGAGTATTATTCGGATACACAGTTAATCTCTACAACTATAAATTTATTGCTGCCCTCTCATTTGGCCTTTCATATGGCCTTAAATCTCACCATGAGAATTCCCTGCAGCCACTTACTTTCCTTCACTTGGTTAGTTTTCTCCTAGAAGAAGAGCAAACAAAGAATAGTGGAGTGGATATAATAGCCTTTGAACACGCTTTATGGCAAGGCAAAAAGGCAAGGTCAATCAGTCTAAAAATGCTCCGTAGGATTCTGGGAGTTTAGGTACTTCACAAAGCAACAAGACATAGGGGGGCATGCAAGCCAAGAAGGGCAAGTGTCACTATTGCAAGAAGCCAAGTCATTACATCACAAAATGTAAGAAGCACATAGCATGGAGAAGGAGTCAAGGATGTCTGTTTTTGATGCACCTTCTACTGCTACTGAGTCCGCATATTTTGTTGTAGACCGTGACTATTGTTTTTATACTTGCAGTTACAACTCTTCTTAGACTGATAGAGCATTTAGCTCTACTGAGAATACTAGCACTTGGTTCTTTGACAATGGTACTTCTAGGCATATTACATCCTGCAGGGATTTGTTTTCCTTTGTTGTTGCAGCTCCTGTTGGCAAGTCTGTGCAGTGTGCCAATAATGCATCTTACCCTGTCAGAGGTATTGGGGACATTCTATTGACAGCCATTGATAGCTCTCCTCTCCATTTACAGGATGCATTATTTGTGCCAGGCATAAAGAAGAATTTGTTGTCCATTTCTTCTTGGGCAAAGTGTGGTATTCAAGTTACATTTGATGATGACAAATGTATGGTCAAAGATAAAGAACTCATGACTTTGGTTTTGACTGGTACACTATGTCATGGACTCTATAAGTTAGATGCTTATTCAGTTGATCAGTTGGTCTATTTAGCATCTACTCTTACTCCTACTATATCACAGGCAAAGTTATGGCATGCTCATATGGGGCATGTCAACTATGGCAGTTTGATGCTAATGTAGCATACACAGATGCTAGATGGTTTACCTCTCTTGGGAAGACCTCCTGAGCATATATGTGAAAGATGCATTTTGAAAAAAATGCATTCATTCTCATTTCCTCATGATGTTGCTTTTAAGACAACTGTCAGATTATAGATTGTGTATTCGAATGTATGTGGATCTATGTAGACAAAGTCATTGGGTGGCTATTATTATTTTGTCACTTTCATTGATGACTTTACACTTTTTTGTTGGGTCTACTCATTGGTGAAAAAGTCAAAGATGTATGATGTATTTTTGGCTTTTGTTACACTTACTGAAAATCAATCTAGCTGCAAGATTAAGACTCTCCATTTGGACCGGGGAGGAATATATGTCTTCCATGCTGAATAATTTTTTGAAGCAAAAAGACATTGTCCATCAGTACACTACTACATATACTCCACAACAGAATGGGTTTGCAGAGAGGAAGAATCAGTCACTCATGGAGATGACCAGATGTATACTGAAAGCAAAGAATTTGCCACATGGTTTTTGGATGGAAGTAGTTATGTGTGCTTGCCATATTTTGAACAAGTGCCCTATCAAGGCATTAAAGAATGTTATGCCTTTTGAGGCTTCGAACAGTCGAAAACCTTATGTTGGCCATTTTCATACTTTTGGATGTTTTGCATATGCTCATATTTCCAAGATACTAAGAAAGTTGGACAAGTTGTTAAATGCATTTTTGTAGGGTACAACAGTGAGAACAAAGGATATAGATTGTACGATCCTGTCTCCAAGAAAGTATTTGTCAGTAGGGATGTTGCTTTTAATGAAAAAACAAAATTATCCCTTGCTAGTTTTAATACATATCTGGTTGACAATGATGTATTTGAAGGACTGCTACTCATTTCTTTTGGTAATACAACTAGAGCTTCAACAAATGAACATAATGTTCAGCCAACTACTCCATTGAGCAATGCAGAAATTCAGCCTATGGCTAATCTGAATATTTAGCAAGATGCTGAATTTGAGATTCAACAAGAGATTGCACACAATCAGGAAGCTAGGTAGATGCCTAGATGGTACTTGCAGACTATGAAAGATAGTCATTTGGATGCTCCTATTGCTGGTCATACTAGAAGACAAGCTTATCTGCATAATCATGTTAATACAATGGAGTTTGTTATGGCAGCACATACACTTGATGATGAGGAGCCCGAATGTTTTGAGGATGCATAACAAAGTGTGCATTGGATAGCTGCCATGCAAGATGAATTTGATTCTATCATAAAGAATCAAACATGGGACTTAATGACATTATCTGTTGGGTCATCGGTACAAAATGGGTCTATAAGCTAAAAAGGAATGCAAATGGATCCATTGACAATTATAAAGCTAGACATGTGGACAAAGGCTACGCATAAAAGAAAGGCATTGACTATGAGGAGACATTTGCTCCTACATCCTGTATGACTACCATTCGGTCTATGGTTGCTTTGGTTGCTCATCATGGTTGGAATGTGCATTAGCTTGATATTAAGATTGCATTTTTACATGGGGAACTTCAAGAAGAAGTCTATGTATAGAAGCCCATTGGTTTTGCAATTGAGGGACCTGAGTACTTGGTATGCAAGCTAAAAAACTTTATATGGTTTAAAGCAAGCTCTCTGAGCTTGATATGCAAAATTTGATGCCTTTTTACTCAACCAAGGGTTCATTAAGAGCTCATTAGAGTCTACTCTTTACGTATATAAAGAGGGGGGATCCTTGCCAGTCATGTCTTTATGTAGATGATCTTCTACTCACAAGGACACATGCTGATCAAATTTCAGCATTCAAACAAAGTTTGCAGTAAACTTTTGAGATGTCAAACTTACAACCATTGCACCACTATTTGGGCATTCAGTTCATTCATGATGCTAAAGACATTGGATTGTCACAGACGAGATATATTTGTAGACTTCTTGAGAGGTTTGGCTTACAAGAGTGCAAGCCGGTTTGCACACCAATGGAGCCTAGACTCAAGCTATCCTTGCATGATGACAGTGATTTGTTTGATATCCATACCTATGCTCCAGCAATTGGATGTCTCATTTATTTATGCAACACAAGGCCAAATATTCAATTTGTGGCTTCAGCCTTGAGCAGATATATGCACAACCCACATATATCTCATAGCAAGATGTGAAGAGTGTTTTTTAATACTTGCAGGGGACTAGAACTCTTGGATTGCTTTATGCCAAGTCCATTGTAACTACATGCTTACAGTGATTCAGACTGGGCTAGTGATTTTGATTCACGTTACTCTACGAGTGGAAATTGTTTCTTTCTCGGCTCATCATCTTGCATCTCTTGGCTTAGCAAGATACAATGCACTATTGCCACATCGTCTTGTGAAGTTAAATACAAGGCAGCTTTCACTACCATAGGAATGTGTATGGCTTAGACATTTGTTGGCTGATCTTGATGTATCTATCACGGAGCCTACTCCTTTGTTTATTGACAATCAAAGTGCCATTGCAGCGGCACAAAACCCAGTGTTTCATGCATGCACAAAACACATAGAGATCCACTGTCACTTTGTTAGAGAGAGCCTAGATGCAGGAGATATCAACCTTGTGTATTGTCCTACTTCTAGTAATGTGGCAGACATCTTCACCAAAGCTCTTCCTCATGACAAATTTGAAGCATTCTGCAATGCTTTAAATTTGATCTCCTTTGGTGGATGATCCTTGTATATTGATCACTCTTCACTCCGGGGGGGTTGTTGGATTTGACTCATGCCTATGCTCACAAAGGAGTGTTCATGATCCTTGGTAGGACACCAAGGCACTTTTTACTCTCCTTATGAGAGGTTCTTTCTCCCAATTTCATTCTTCTTTATTTTATATGCTTATGTAACACAATTTGGGCACTTATCGTGGTTTACACCTTTCGGGTGTGAACACACATTAACAACCCTAAGGTTTAAGGGTTGTACTCTGTACTTGCACATTACACTCTTTGATTATTGCATTGAGAGTTGTGTCTTCACTCTCACACTCTTCGCTGTCAATTGTGTACTCATAGCTGAGCTTCGATCTGTCCTTTCTCTCACACTTTTCTATACGCAGCATCATTTGTCACTCTGTAATACAGGTATGATAGATTAAAAACCCATTCAAGTAGTGGAAGCAAACATATTGCTGCAATTTGGGCATATTTTGTAGTTGTATCTTGAGGAATTTAGTAATGCATTTGAGATATTAATATATCTAGTGAAAGTGATGCATTCAATAACCTTGGGACCAACTTGTGAGAATGCACAGATGATTGGAAGCTGTCTGAGTCAGTGATGTGGAGGTGCATGGCCTGATCAATGATGCTGAACATGGAGAGAAAACAGAGAAAGAGAAAATACAGAAGAATGCTGAGAATGCTTAACACTGAATGCTGAGTACAAGAGGTTGTGCACGTATGACAGCCGGAGAACATCGCAATATGTGTACACCATGAAGTGACAGACTGCGGCCAATGGGGGAGCCTAAATAGGCAAGAAAAAGGGGAAGAAGATGATGCACTTGGCCAGCCCTGTCACATGGCAGGCCAATTGGGCTGCCCCTGCCTTGCCCGCGAACAGACCTGCTGCTTGACTCCTGCCCTGCTTACATTCAAGGCTCTCTGAGGAGATATTCAAGAGCAGAACTTATACTTCACATTGAGGGTAGTACTACGGAAGTCAGTGCACCCCACCCCACCACATATAACAAAAGGCATGAGGGTAACTATATAGACAGGAGCTAGGGCATGTAGTCCAGGTGGCCAACCAAGATAAGGAGGCATGCTTTATATGGAGTCAGATTGAGACAGGGAGATCGAGGGTTCTCTCCCTGGTGGCAAGCTACTTTACACCAGCCACCTCGTCATATGTGACACTGGGAAACTCATCATGTGTGTATCTTCACACAAACATTTGTAGGTTTACGTAATCAGCTCTGTTTCCTTGATACGTGACGTGCATGATTTTGCCATCTCACTATGTCCCATCTAAGTCTTAGCAGATCATGCATATATGTTCTTCTCCATCTCATGCCATTACCACACCCTGATTCCCATCATAGTCATTACCTTGCCATCCCGGCTACCACTTTATCTCACAGACATCTACCACATACTCCAGCCAGGTTATGCAGTCTCTGATCTTTGTCCATTATTTCCTTCTATAAAATCGCTCTGCTAGTACAACTAGCTGCTTCCTTACCTACTCCTGCAGCTAGCTTCTTTTCTGCACACCAGGGCCACCAGCAGATCACTGAGTGGGACAGTCCCACAAATAGTTGGTACAAAGATGTGTGGTGACACCTGTGCTCACCTTCAAAGAGAGGTGTCTTTGGGAGTGTACATTTATAAACGGCCAGGAGTTAACTTCCTGCATCTAGTAGGATGGAAGAAACAAGCATACCTTAGAAAACTAGAGCAAGAGTTGCACCAATTTTTCTCCGGACAGGACTGTGAGGAGGCATGGACACTCTTCCAGGACCTGCACCTTCCAATGCCAAATCTCAATGTACTTTTTGGAACATTTGCCAAACATTATGCTCAAAGGTTTGGTGGTCAAAGTTCAACTACTATCTGAAATTGTCAAGTTAGCTATAAGATACTAAATCACTATTCATGGATGGTGTGAAATGAGGAAGAAAGCTTGCACATTTACTTTGGGCAAAGGGTGTAGCAGAGCAAGTACCGATTGCTACTACAGATAGAACCGAGTCACAAAATAAGACTAGGCTTACACTTGGGACAAAGGTTAAATGTGTTCTCCTCAAAACACAAACACCAGGGCAGTAAAACACAAGGCTGAGAATTACAGGCTGTGAGAAGTAGAGAGAGGAAACCAGCCTCAAAACGGTTTGACAGAGGCCCCAACACCAGCCTATGCCAAAATCTGTCAGGTAGGAAGGAAGGAGCCTTCCCAACTGCTAAACACAGATAATAAGGTTTCACAAGGGTACAAAGATGGAAAGAAAAGGTAGATGAACAGTCAGCACAGTAAAGGATAGGGAAAACAGCAACTTCCCTCCCCCCCCCAGTTGCTCCCTCCCCCTGCAGCAACTCCCCCCTCCGGTAGCACAGCAGCGCGATAGGTAGGTTCTCCATAGGGACGCGCAATGGAAACCTCTGGTCAGACGCCAGCGCATTCTCCAAGTGCCCCCCCAGTCAAACACCTTGCGCATCATCCTCTCTGAGGAACAGCTCTTAGCCGTCCGTGCCACAGAGCTGGAGTTGAAAGAAACAACGATCTTTGGTCACGTCGTTGGACACTCCCCATTGAGGGCCCAACTAAAGGATTGGCTCCACTCCACGCTGCGCATTGGCACAGCGCAGATCACAGAGGCAGTCCTCATGGGCCAAGGGATCTTCATGGTTCAACTCACCTCTGCGGACGCAGCTCGTGAGTTAGTGGAGAGCTCACCCAATGCCTCCACGACGGGGGTCATTTACATGCTTCCCTGATATAGCAGCTTCACAGTGGAGACATTTGTGCTCCATAACAGATTTCTGAGACATCCAGTCACCTTACTTTTCCCCGGACTGGCGGTAGAGTACCGCCAGTTAGTGGAGGACTTTGGATGGCTCTTCGGCACAGTTCTTCCTGCCTCCTTCGCAGATGCAGTGACAGCTGCAAGAGTCCCAAAGGTCCGAGTGGCCGTGAAAGACACAAAGAGTACCAAAGTTTTTGGAGATTGAGGTAGCACGTCATTGTGACTAGGCAACCAGGGCAGCACCTACGCTGCCACGACTTTGGGCATCAGGCAGCAAATTGCATGTGTTTCGGAGCCAAGGCGGCTCCACTGACAGGCTTGTAGGTGGACACTGACAGCTACACAGGTCCAAAGACAATAGAGAAGGAAATGACAAGGGGGGCCACAACTAACTCCTCAGACATAACCTCGGTAGCAGGGAGTAGGAGGGCGAGCGACACCTCCCTGGCAAAGCACTCCGCAACCCTCCCCTGTCCACCCCACCTAGCAAGACCGTAGCCCCCCACATCCACCACCACCCACACCATAGACTACCTCACCAGAGATCCCATAGCCCCCACACCCACCCCCCCAACCTCCCATGGATCCCCCACTGACCCTCGCCCACAGGCCCCCCTTTCCAGGGCCACTAGCCCCCTCCCCCCTTCCACACCCGCCACGTACCTTTGACTATCCCACCATTCCTCGATCTTCTTCCCCTCCACCACCTCCTCTGTCGAGCACCCCCCCTGATCCGCAGCCGATACAGGTTATCCCCCCCAGACCCACCCCCCCTCCTCCACAGGAGGTGATGAGCCACACACGCCTACATCCTCCTCGCACCAGCAATCTTGTCCTCCCCACACAACCACCAACTCATCTGCCCCTGCCACCCGTCACACTTTCCCGACACAGGTGAAGCTGTTACCACAGGAGTTCTTCTGCAGTGGCCCGTGGTCCTACCTGAGAGTTGCGGAGCGCGAGAGTTCCCACTACCTCTGGAGGTGGGGATCTTCCTAGTTCGTAAGTCAAGGAGTGGCAAGGTCCATCTACTAGCACCGCCAGATGAACCAAACTACGCCTTTTTCCTTCAGTCCTCTCACTAAGGGGGGACTGGATGACGACACAGATAGAGGAGAAGGTGAAGAGCCAGGTGGCAGACCACATCTCCCAGTGGATGGTAGAAGAAGGACTAGCACTGTTTGCATAGCAATGGCCAAGTTGCATGATGGACATTAACTGGTGGGTTGGTGCCAAGGTCCCACACTTGAGCATTATCTTTCAAGCCCCTCCACAGTGGAGAGCTCCGATGGATATGATTGAGTGGCCCCTAGCACAAGCGGCCCGTTTCTACCAATGTACAGAGTCATAACTCTCAGCATGGCTGATAGATGCATTGGTAGTACCACCTGTAGCATCTATCATCCCTATGGTCCGCCCGAGGGCCACCATGGGGGACTAGAGTTTGCCGTCCAGGCCTGCGGCAAAGCGTACTTGCATGCCCCATAGTTCTTCCTCCACATCAACAGCTTCCACACCAAACAAATACGTGTTCGGTCAGTCACAGTTTTCCCATGAGCTTACACCTTGAATCTTGGAATGTGAATAGTTTCCACTACAGTGGGGCATGTGGTTCCAGGAAGTTGATTATTCGGCATGAGTTGTAGCACCAGCACTTGCGAGAAGGATAGACATCCTACTTTTGCAGGAGCACAAGCTCACCCCCGCCCAAGCCCATCGGGTAGGGAAGATTCTCCCAGGCAGGTCACGCACCTATTGGGAGTACGCCATCGGTGCCCACAACAGGAGTGGAGGCATATGCACCTCTAT
This sequence comes from Lygodium microphyllum, assembly GCF_053477565.2. Classification (NCBI taxonomy): domain Eukaryota; kingdom Viridiplantae; phylum Streptophyta; class Polypodiopsida; order Schizaeales; family Lygodiaceae; genus Lygodium; species Lygodium microphyllum. Next base: position 120,658,643 of record NC_141142.1, read on the forward strand.
TGGCTCGAGCCTTACCGCTTGCGTACGGGATCATGGGGCGATTGTGGCAAGGAGGGTTCTATGGGTCAAGTTGGATATTGGGGACTCGTGCGTCAGAGTCCTCAATGTCTATGCCCCCACTCAGGTCAGGGCACACAACAGGTTTTGGGTGGAGATTGCAGCAGGACTCCCAAAGGTGGACTCCTGGATTGTTGGAGGACACTTCAACAACCTGGAGGCCTTAGAGGACCAGCAGGGTAGAAGCAGAAACTACCAAGGCATGGCTGGGGAGGATGTAAAATATTACACGGTGTAGCGAACAGAATCTGAGAAAGAGATAGAGAGTACACAACAGATAAGAGGAGAATCAGTAAATTCTTTAACTCCAAACAACTGATACAAAGATGGCTCTGTCCACCCGTGCGCTTCCACTGTGTGAAGCTTAGATGGCGATCTAGACAGAAGATAGGTGAAGAGCTTAAGGCTAGCTAGAATAACAACTCTGACTGGGTGAAAGATGAGTGTGAGATGGCTGCGAAGGGGTTTAGCTTTTATAGCCCGCGAAGGTCGTTAGGTCGGCCTGCTGACCGACCTACCGTATGAGCCTCCACTAGTCGGCCACGGAATATTCCAGGGAATATTCCCTTAACCCCACAATAGGGGCCCCTTTTAAGTCCCTTACACCGCAACTCGATGCAATGCGCCTCGAGTTACTACCAGCTTAACCACTCCGTCTAACCCAAAGATTAGACCCACAATGGTCACCTTTTTTGCCATCCGGTCACATAGACCTCATCTGATATACAAGTCAGGACTCCACCAATGTCTGGGCTCACACTTGGCTTCTCCTCATAATGGGGGCCTTACAACTTTGAGCACCATGGATCATTGGTAGCACCTAATGAGGGTGGGGCATTGATCATATCTAACACCCCCCCTCAATGTCCACCCATAGGTGAACTATCTCCTCGGCCCAATGCCGAGTCTCTGAAGATGAACTTGAAGCAGATCCTTCGTAAGTGCTTTGGTGAAGATATCTGCTCCATTCTCCTCTGTTGGACAGTAGACCAATTCCACTATCCCATCCTCTATCAAATCACGCACATAGTAATACTGGATCTCTATATGTTTGGTGCGTGCATGAAACACTGGATTTTTGGCAATGGCGATGCAACTCTGATTGTCACATCTCAACACAGTTGGTTCTTCATCCTGCACTCCCATATGCCATAGAATCCTTCTCAACCATACGGCCTCACATGCAGCAAAACAAGCTGCCTTGTACTCTGCTTCGGTAGAAAACAATGCCACTGTTGGTTGCTTCTTACTAATCCAAGAGAAAATTCCTGAACCCAAAGAGAAACAATAACCAGAAACTGACTTCCTGGAATCAATGTCTCCTGCCCAATCTGAGTCACAGTTCCCCACAAGAGAGGTTCCGAAACTGTATGTGATACCATAGTCAAGAGTTTTCTTCAAGTATCTGAGCACCCGCATCCCAGCCTTCCAATGACTCTCATGAGGTTTGTTTGAGAACCTGCTCAAAACACCAACAGCAAAACTGATATCTGGTCTGGTGTTACACAAGTAGATCAGACTACCGACCAACCTCCTATACCTCCCAATGTCTGCTAGTGCTGATGTATCCTCGACGGATAACTTTGCATTCACCTCCATAGGTGTAGCTATCTCCTTGCACTTGGTCATGCCAAATGCCTTCAAGATCTCCCATGCATACTTCTTTTGAGAGATGAAGATCTTTCCTGGCTCTTGCCAGACTTCAATCCCCAAACAATAGTGCAGCAAGCCCAAGTCTGTCATTTCAAACTCAGAACTCAAAGCCTTTCGAGTTTGGTTGATCATATCTTCATAGTCACCTGTAATAAGAAGGTCGTCCATATATAGGACAATCACTACAGACTTTTTACCATCCCTGTAAACATACAAGTTAGCATCTGAGGCACATCTTTTGAAGTTTAGGTTTAAAAAGAACCTATCTATCCGCTGGTACCATGCTCTGGGGGCTTGTTTCAGCCCATACAATGCCTTGTTCAGTTTACACACTTTGTTCTCAGAATGAGGGGCCTCAAACCCTGGTGGCTGAGCCACGTACACCTCCTCCTTGAGGTCACCATTTAAGAACGCTGACTTAACATCCATTTGGTACACTGGCCACTTCTTGTGGGCAGCCACTGCAAGTACCGTGCGAATAGTGGTCATTTGGGCAGTTGGGGCAAATGACTCTTGAAAATCAAACCCTTCAACTTGTGAAAATCCTTGGGCAACCAGTCTAGCTTTGTACTTTTCTAAGGTACCATCAACCTTGTACTTTACCTTCCAGATCCACTTGGTGCCAATAACCTTCCGCTTTGCTGCTCGATCCACTAGCTCCCAAGTGTCATTCTTCATTATGCTGTCATACTCTGCCTGCATAGCAGCCTTCCATGATGGATCTGCAAGTGCTTCTTCTAAGTCAGTTGGCTCCTTTACTTCTCTCATAATCTCAACCATCAAGGCCATATTGACTATGTGAGCAGAAGCTCTCCTTTGCTCCTCTATTCTCTGAGACCTCCTTGGTCCGTCTGCCTTCTCCTCAACAGATGCAGGCATAGGATTATTGTGGTCATAGAGCTGCTTCACCCAGCGCGGCAATGGCTTTTCCGGTGGGGTGATGTCAAGTTGGTGAACTTTTTCCTCATCATCTGAAGATGATGCTTCCTCCTCCTTAAGGATAGGGATAGCTCTCGGGACAGGTTCATAGTGGACTACTTCTTCGCTTGATGATAAAGTGGAAGAACTTGCCTTCTCCTCCTCCACTGTATGTGGCTCCTCCTTGAACACCACATCACGGCTCGCGATAATCTTCTTTGCCTCTTGGTCATATAATTTGTAAGCCTTCTGCTCATCACTATAACCCAAGAAGATACATTTTCTGCTTTTTGGTTGTAACTTGTTTCTCTTCTCATCTGGAACATGTGCATAACATTCACATCCAAAAATTCTGAAATGTGAGACAGATGGTTTCTTACTAGTGTAAGCCTCATGAGGTGTTTTTCCCTTGAGAGCCTTTGTATAGCTCCGATTTAGAATGTAGACTGCAGTATTAACAGCTTCAGCCTAAAAATGGTTAGGCAATCCCTTGCCCTTTAGCATGCATCTTGCCATCTCCACAATGGTGCGATTCCTGCGTTCCACAACACCGTTCTGCTGAGGTGTGTGAGGCGTCAATTGACGCTTGATCCCTTTGCTCTTGCAAAATCCTTCAAACTCCTTTGAGTTGAACTCACTACCACCATCTATTCTAAATTTCTTCACACTTTTCCCTGTTTCATTCTCAACAAGTATTAGCCATTCTTTAAACTTACCAAAAGCTTGAGCCTTATCACGAAGAAAGTACACCCACATCTTCATATTGTAGTCGTCGACAATCAACATAAAATAAGAAGATCCCCCCAAGGCCTGTGTAGGCATCTTACCACACAAGTCAGCATGCACCAACTCTAGAGGAGCCTGTGCTCTATTCTTGCTTTCTTGTGGAAATGCCTTTCTCTGTTGCTTGCCCATCATACAAGCTTCACATGGTTCCTTCAATTCAGTTATTGTAGGTAGGTGAGCAACCATACCTTGCTTTTGCATCTCCTTCAATACTGCAAATCCGATGTGTCCAAACCTTTCATGCCAAAGCTTACTTGTGCCCACTCCAGCGGTGGCTGTAAGAGCACTTAGCTCATACAGGTTGTTCCTTCTTTCTCCTTTACCAACAATTGTGCCAGCACTATCAATAATTCCTGCACCTGTCTTCTTGAACCTCACTTCATGACCAAGATCAGTTATGGCAGCAACTGATAAGAGATTTCTCCTGATTTCGGGAACATACAACACATTTGAAAGCTTTTTGACTTCACCATTTGCAGCAACAAAAGAAATAGTACCTGTGCCCGCAGCAGGGCATTTAGCATCATTTCCAACCGTCACAGTGATGGATTCTTGTAGAGGCTGCATAGAACTGTATAGATCTTTCTTGTTGGTCATGTGACGGGAGGCCCCACTATCCAACACCCATGAGTCAGTGGTAGATTCTTCTTGCACTGAGGAGCACACTTCCTCAATGGTCGCCATGAATAATTCCAACTCTGCTTCAGCCGTATTGGCTGTCTCTTTCCCTTTACTTTTAAGGGTACCATTCTTTTCATCTGCCTTCTTGACACGACAATCTGCAATTGCATGTCCTTTCTTCTTACAGTAGAAGCACTCTCCTTGAAACTTCTTCTTGCCGCCCTTCTTCTTTTTGTCACCATCATTTTTTGTGGAGGAAATACCTTTGCCTTTTGCATTGGCAGAGAATGCAGCATCTCCATTGTTGCTTCCTTCTCGGGCTTTCAGCCTCAACTCCTCCATTAATAATGCACAAAACTCCTCAAAAGTCAACGCTTGAGGTCTCACCTGAGTATTAAGGGCAGTTACTAGTCCATCAAACTTTTGTGGACAAATCCGAAGACACCTCCGAGCTAGCTCTTCACTAGTCTTTTGTATCCCAACGCCAGCTATCTGGTCGCGCAGATTCTTAATCCGAGTGATGAATGCTTCAACCGTCTCTCCTTCAGCAAACTTCTCCGCTGCTAGTTGATTCTCCAAGTTTTGAATCCTTGTTTGGTTTCGTGTTTCATACTGACTCCTTAGTACATTCCAAGCATCTGATGCTTTGGCTGTATGCTGAATCAGAGTCAAAACACTGTCAGAACAGCTTGTAACTAAGGCACACAATGCATCTGCATTCCTTCGTTTCCAAGCTCGTAGAATATCTGCATTCGGAGGAATCATCACACTAGGATTTGATGGGTCGGGGGTAGGCTGTGGTTCTGCGTTAGTCCCCAGCACAGTCTCCAGAAGCTCATAAGAATCAAGGATAGTTGTAATTTTGAACTTCCACAAGGTGTAGTTTGTACCATCTAACTTGCCTTCGCTGAAGGTTGGTGGACGAATCCTCAGTGTTTGAATAGCCGGTACAGCAGCACCACCTCCTGCACCGCTTCCTGATGTGCCAGAACTGCTTCCCGGAGTCGACATAGTTTCTCTTTGCTGTTGAAGCCTTTGCCTCTTGCACGCTCTCCGATCTCTAGAGCCCCCTGGGCTCTGATACCATGTAAAATATTACACGGCGCAGCGAACAGAATCTGAGAAGAGATAGAGAGTACACAACAGATAAGAGGAGAATCAGTAAATTCTTTAACTCCAAACAACTGATACAAAGATGGCTCTGTCCACCCGTGCGCTTCCACTGTGTGAAGCTTAGATGGCGATCTAGACAGAAGATAGGTGAAGAGCTTAAGGCTAGCTGGAATAACAACTCTGACTGGGTGAAAGATGAGTGTGAGATGGCTACGAAGGGGTTTAGCTTTTATAGCCCGCGAAGGTCGTTAGGTCGGCCTGCTGACCGACCTACCGTATGAGCCTCCACTAGTCGGCCACGGAATATTCCCTTAACCATCAAGCCCGGGGCGCTGCCCCCGGACCCCCGCCAGGGGGGCCGCTGGCTCCCCTGGGACCCCCCAGCCAAGGGCCGCTTCCGCGGCCCCCAGACCCCACAATAGGGGCCCCTTTTAACTCCCTTACACCGCAACTCGATGCAATGCGCCTCGAGTTGCTACCAGCTTAACCACTCCGTCTAACCCAAAGATTAGACCCACAATGGTCACCTTTTTTGCCATCCGGTCACATAGACCTCATCTGATATACAAGTCAGGACTTCACCAATGTCTGGGCTCACACTTGGCTTCTCCTCATAATGGGGGCCTTACAACTTTGAGCACCATGGATCATTGGTAGCACCTAATGAGGGTGGGGCATTGATCATATCTAACAAGGAGCAGGAGGCATGGAAGGTCTTTCTACTGGCAGTAGGAGCTCGCGATGCTTGGAGAGACCCAGCTTTCCTCAGGAGGGAAAGGTCCTTGGACTTCTCGTAGGGATACAGGAGGCTAGGGGGAGTCTTGCTGGAGCGGTTAGACAGATTCTATGTGGGAGAGTGGGGATGCTCTCGCGGAGACCAGATAGGGTAGTTGGCTGGCACCACTTTGTCGGATCACTGCCTAGTCCTCCTGACACTTGATCCCCTAACATCTTCCCTAGGTATACAATCCTTTCGGATCCCTGACTCAATCTACAAGAGAGAGGAGGTGAAGAGACAGATTGAGCAGTTTGGACTAGGGAGTGGAGTAGGAGGGACCGGATTACAGAGGTTGCAAAGGTCCTAGCCAAGTCAAGTAGTATCTGCCACGAGGCAGCCCTATAGGCCACGCCGTAGTCCTCGGAGGAGGAGAGAGCACTCCGACGGGACCTAGCAGCCACCCTGAGATTATTACAGGAGACACCAAGGGATCCCATCCTCCATGCACAGGAGGTGAGCGCACGAGCGGCCATCGCTGGCCTAGAGGACAAGCGCTTGAAGTTCTCATTCTGCACCTCAACAGCCTTTTGGGCACGCAAGGGGGACATGATGTGCAGGGAGTTCTTTCAGGCACACCAGCCTCACACCTCAGGAGAGCAAATATGCAACCTTCGGAATCAATATGGGAGGATTCGCTCTAGCCCAGACGAGGTGATGGAGATTGCCACCAACTACTATAGATGCCTTTTCCAGCAAGAGACAACCTCGGCCAAAGGATAGCATTGCAGACAACAAGTTTGGGATCACATCCCGTCCCTCATCACAGAGAAGATGGGACGCTTCCTCCTAGCCCCCTTCACAAAGAAGGAATTAGAGGAGGCTTTCCACACACAGGACGGGCAGAAATGCCCCGGAGAGGATGGCCTCTCTAAGGCCTTCTTCACCACCTTTTAAGAGGTAGTGAAGGACCCCTTACTGTTGGCTTTCCAAGAGATTTTCAGTTCAGGTCGGATGCTGTGGAGCTTATCGGCAGGTCTTATCAGTCTCCCTTCCAAAGGGGGAGACCGGTTGGAACTATCCCACTGGAGACCGATCACCTTGTTGCCAGTTGCCTATAAGGCACTGGCAAAGATGATTGGCAGGCAACTCCGCCCCGTGCTTCCCGACATCATTCATGGCACACAGACATGCTTTGTTCAGGATAGGAGCATCCTAGACAATGTCTTTACCTTCTTTGAGGCGATAGAGTGGGCCCAACACAGTGGTCAGGGATTGGCTATAATACTACTGGATTTTGAGAAAGCCTATAACAAGGTGGACTGGGACTTCTTGGAGGGCACCATGGAGAGGTTGGGCTTCCCCCAAGCATGGATCCATGGGGTCTCTGCAGTCTACGGATCGGCTACCAACAGGGTTCTCATAGGTGGCAGGAGAGGGGAGGAGTTTTGGCTGGAGAGATTGATACGGCAAGGCTGCCCACTAGCCTCGTATCTGTTCCTACTCTTTGCAAAGGCGATGTATCACTTCCTTAGATCATGAGTGTGGGTCACACGGCCTCTGACTTCCAGTGAGAGAGGAGACGGAGCTGTTAGACTCAGAGTACACAGATGATACAAAACTTTACATAGAGGAAGATGAGTTGATGCTGGAGAGAGTGAGAATAGCTCTCGAGGTGTTCTATACTACAGCAGGAGCGAAAATCAACTGGCGGAAATCGGTTGGTTTCCTTATAGACCCGAACTCTAGTACGGAGTGGGGCGTCCACTTGGGATTTAGATGGATGTGTAGCCGTCCGCTACCTAGGGTTCCAGGTGGGACTAGACATCACCCTCAGCCAATAGTTTCTTCCACTCCTCAACTCTATTCGGAGAAAGCTGACCTATCGGAGTACTGCTCGCCTCTCCCTAGCGGACTAAGCCCTGGTGGTCAACCAGGTCCTCCTAGCGACAGCTTGGTACATCACCTCATGTTGGTGCTTCTCCTAGTCATGTGCTACTCAGCTTCGCCACCTAGTGTGGAATTTCCTCTGGGCTGGGTCAGACGGTTCCACGGACTCTCGGGCCAAGGTGACGTTGGCCACCATCATGCGGCATCGATTAGAGGAAGGGCTTGAGATCATTGACCCAGAGTATCAAAGTATGGCCCTTTTGGGCAAGCTTGTAGTCCACAGTCTCACACCAGGAAGGCAGACCTGGAAGGTCCTACTACATGAGGATCTCCAGGAGTGCATGTCGAGGCTTGGCGGGGATTGGAGACCATCCTTGAGATGGATCTTCACAACGGCCCAGATCACGACCCCAAATCCCCCTTCCTACGTAGCTTACTTCGTGTGTGGCAAGGCCTTCGTAAGGCCCTAATTTAGAGCCCCCCAAGTTGCCAGGAGGAGATAGACCGTCAGCCAATGATCTGAAACCCCCATGTCAGAAATCAGGAGGAGGTACAGATCGGCGAGCGCCCCCACATCTAGTGGGCTGGTTGGGAGGCCGGCCCAGCTCGCACCATCAGGACCTGGCAGGAGGTGTACAGGTTGGTGGACGAGGAGGTGTTGCAATGGGCATCAGGTTGCCAGAGAGGAGTCGAGTTGAGGAGAAGGGAGATTGACGCAGCAATACCTCAAGAGTGGCTTGCTCCCCTGATACGAGAGCCGATGACAATCAAGAATTCAATTGCAATGTGAGCATACACATACACTCCACGTATGCTTCTAAACATGACCATGGCTGCTCCTTTTTTAAACAGAAACTTGGGTGATCGATGAAAAATAGGCAGCTAGTTTAAAATAGGTCCAGAAATATGTTGACCATTACTTAGAGTTAGGAAGCCTATCGAAACTTGTGGAATAACAACTTCTAATCCCCTATCTTTGTTAATATAGTTACAGGTATCAGCATGCACAATTCTTTCCTACTCACACAGATTTCATTTGAGGGCAGAAGCAGGTTTGAAGAAATATGGAAAAATCACACACCCATAATATCATTAGCTTAATTGCTCACAATATATTTGCAATTTCTTTTTCTTTGCAACAATGTAACTTAAAAAGCAATAATGTGCAATGACCTGTTCAGGCGTCCCTTCAAAAAGTTTGCCACATGATAATGAAAACAATGTATCTCCAGTAAATATGACCGTCGAGCTTGGAAAGGAGAAACATATGTGCCCTACATTCAAAGGGAAAAGAAGCCAATTTGATGAGCAAATAGATCAAATAGAAGTCTGTCGTCTCCCAAAACAAGCAGATGTATCCTATATAATGAGAAGAAATTATCCAGACAAAATGCTAAGAGTTGCCATGGAGGCATCTCATGTATAATATCATGCCAATTGTGATTCAAGTCAATGTTTGTAACACCAATCCCTTGGAAATCAGCTTTGTCTCATTTGAGGTTTAAGAAAAGGTCATTAGCATGGAAGGTCGACAGGTAGGCTATGACAATCAGCAGTGAACTGTAGCAAAGTGCCAAATACCAGTAGAGGATACAAATCATCTCTTAGGTGTCATTATTCAATAGAACCTTGGCTACAACAGGTGAATTGCTACTGCATATGGTTTTCTGCTAAACACGATCAGAAATCCTACAATAACAGAATTGTTGAAGGGTTTTGTCCATGAAACCCTAAACCCAGCAAATGGGTGGGGGATTCATGTCAGAAAATTTTAGCCATATTTTCCATAGTGACATGGAATGGCCATTTTCTAGCTTCCTGTCCCAGTTCCACCTATCCTCAAACTGTCCCAATCCTGTCCCCTTGTTAGAGCTCCCTCTGATGGTGACAAGGAATGGGAGTTCTAGACCCTGTCCCCATTCCCATTCCCAAAACCCGTCCCATGTCACTATGATATTTTGAATCTTAATCTATGTAATGGAACACCTAGCAATCTGTGTGTGTGTGTGTGTGTGTGTGTGTGTGTGTGTGTGTGCGCGCGCGTGCGCAATATAAGCTTAAAGCTATTAATATAGAAAATAGATAGATGAACTTATTTTAAGGCCCTAAGTAGAGATAGATTGTGTCTTAGTCGTAAGTGGTGGTTGACTATTGCACCAAGATCCTCATCCTTAGCATAGTAACATGGGACATGTCTTGAGGATGGGGATAGGGACTAGGATAGGAATTGCCATCCCCTATTACCATGAGAGAGGGATCTAACATGGGGACGGGGATAGGAATTGCCATCTCCATCACCATGAAATGGGGCTCTAACATGGGGATGGGACTCTGACGCTACGTGGATGGGATGGGGCTGGGACAAGAAGCTAGAAAACGGTCATCCCATGTTAATATGCTCCTTAGTCCTAGCAAGAAAAAGAAGCATAGTACCACCTCTACCATTTGATTCCATGTCTATGAGCGGTCTTCATCTCTTGAGCATCCACTCTAGGAAAGGCCTTTCCATATTGTACAGAACATTAATGGAAATGGGTTTCATTTAGGCGTTCCATCTCATTGGTTGATTCACAATTCATTTCACATTATTTATTGAAACCACTCAAAGGAACTCTACCAATAACTCTAGTTATGGATGATCCTTCCTTCGCGATCTTACATTAATTTTTGTTTCTAAATCTATTATTGATCATGATAAGACGCCCAGGCACAAACTTTCATAGATTTTGAGTAAAATATAAAAAGCATTTTGTCAAGGAATCCTAGTGGATTCAAAAGTCATCTCTTACTCCAATCTATGATCATATGACATTCACGATCACATTAAATTTGAGTCAAACACAAATTCGACACATGAGGCAATTGTTGGACAATCCACAAGTCCTTATTCTCATATTTTATGTGCCAATTTGCACCCAAGGCATCACATTGCCTGATGTTTCTATCGGATGGGTCTTATGTTTTCAGTTTCCCTAGTTGATTTACAACAACTTGCCACCAAAGGCAGTACTAGCATGTCAAATGGGGTTTATATTTCTAGTTTCCCTAGTTGATTCAGTACAACTTGCTGCCAGAGGCAGCACTAGCATGTGGCTAATAGCTAGTGCTATTTTGTTTTTGACACCTATGTGATCCCATTAGAGATGTGATGGCTATATATGTCATCTAGCTCATATGTGAAGTAGAAGGTGGTAGGCTGAGGGTCTAGGGGTGGCTAGGATCTATGGGAGTGGAGAGGAGCGTTAGATTTATTTATCCTTATGTGTGAACGCACATTATTGTGTGTAAAAGAGTGTGTTTAGGTATGAGTACCTTTTGCACCACTTACCATTAAAAGGTGTAGGTGGATACCTTAGCCTACATATTTGGGCCCTGTCACTTGTACTTTCATCACACATATCTCACTATTAATCTATCTTTTAGTTTGTGTATGGGCAAGAGTACTCTCTCTCTCTCTCTCTCTCTCTCTCTCTCTCTCTCTCAAATTAGACCATATATTCACATTGACAGCCTTGATCGAGAAGGAACGATCACGAAGGCAAAAAATCTATTGTTGTTTCGTAGATTTCCGCAAAGCTTTTGATACAGTACCACGTGCAAGACTCATGCAGAGGTTGCACACCATTAGGGTCCAAGTGAATATGCAGCGGTCTATTTATACATTATATGAGACAGTGACAGGTAGAGTACGACTGCCTAGAGGCAAATCAAACTTAATGTCTAGCACAGTTGGTGTAAAGCAAGGCTATCTGCTCTCTCCTTTGCTGTTTGGATTGCACATTGACAAGATTTCAGATTACATACAAAGATGGGGTGGTATGGAAGCCAACTTGGCAAGGGTATTGATACCAATTTTGCTATATGCAGATGATATTGTGCTCATCTAATTTTTCTCTCCCGACCAACATGTCACTGCCCTCGCCCCCGTGCCCCGTGAACTACGCTGCTGCCTCGCTATCGCGCTGCCCCCCCCCCCCCCCCCGTTCGTCATCAACGCTGCGCCATCACACCTCACCCGCCTCGCCATCACATCACGCTGCCTCGTGACCCCCGCCATCATGCTGCGCTTGCACCCCCCCAACCCTGCGCCCCCGCAACCACACTTTGCCCGCGCCCCCACCGCCCTGTGGATCCCCCCCTCCTTGCGCCCCCGCCACTGCATTGGCACAGCGTAGATCGTGGAGGCTGTCCTCATGGGCCGTGGGATCTTCATGGTGTGTCTCACCTCCGCGGTCGCAGCTCGAGAGTTAGTGGAGAGCTTGCACTATGCCTCCACAAAGGGGGTCATTCACATGGTCCCCTGGTACTGCGGCTTTACAGTGGAATCATTTGAGCTCCACAACAGTTTTCTCTGACACCCTATCACATTACTTTTTCCCAGACTCGCGGTAGAGTACCGCCAGTTAGTGGAGGACTTTGGTAGGCTCTTCAGCACAATTCTCCCTACCTCCTTCGCGGATGCTATGACAGCTGCAGAAGTCCAAAGTACGGGTGGCTGTGAAAGACAGAGAGTATACCCAAGTTCTTGGAGATAGAGGCTGGAGGTCACTCTTTTAGGCAGCAGGTCATTGTGACCGGGCAACCAGGGCAGTGCTTGCGCTACCATGACTTTGAGCATCAGGCAATTGACTGTACGCACTTCAGAGCCAAGGCAGCTCTGTCGACAGGCCCACAGGTCGATGCTGATGGCTTCACACAAGTCCAGAGACGACAGAGAGGGAGACGGCAGGGGGGGCCACATCCAGCTCCGCAGACACAACCTTGTCAACAGGGAGCAAGAGGGCGAGCACCACCCCCTCAGCAGAGCACTCTACAACCCCCCCTACCTGCCCCACCCGACAGGGCCACAGCCCCGCACGTCCACCACCCGCGACACAGACTACCGCATCGGAGAGCCCACACCCCCCACACCCATCCTCCCCCACCTCCCATGCTCACCCCACTGACCCGAGCCCACCGCCCCCCCCCCTCGCACCCACCATGCACCTCCGCCCATCCCACCATCCCTCCATCTTTTTCCCCCCCACCACCTCCCGCTGTTGTCACAGGAGTTCTTCCGCAGTGGCCCATGGTCCTACCTGAGAGTTGCGGAGCGCGAAGAGTTCTCACTACCTCTAGAGGTGGGGATCTTCGTGGTTCGCAAGTCAAGGAGGGGCAAGGTCCATCTACTAGCACCACCGGATGGACCAAACTACGCCTTCTTCTTTCAGTCCTCCAACTCAGGGGTTTGGACGACGACACAGATAGAGGAGGAGTTAAAGAGTCACATGGAGAACCACATCTCCCAATGAATGGGAGATGAAGGACTAGCACTGTTCGCACAACAGTGGCCTAGCTGCATGATGGACATTAACTCGTGGGCTGGTGCTGGGCTCCCGCACTTGAGCATCATTTTTCGAGCCCCTCCACAGTGGAAAGCTCCGCATGATGTGATCGAGTGGCCCTTGGCACAGGTGGCCCATTTTTACCAATGCACAAAGTCACGACTCTCAGCATGGCTGATTAACGCATTGACAGTGCCACCTGGAGCATTTATTACCCCTATGGTCCGGCCGAGGGCCACCATGGGGAATTGGAGTTCTCCATCCAGACCTGCGGCAAAGTGCACTTGCATTCCTCATAGTTTCTCCTCCTCATCGCAACCTCCACATCGAATAGATGCCTATTCGGTCAATCACAGGTTTCCCCATGAGCTCACCTTGCTTCATGGAATGTGAACAGTCTCCACTATAGTGGGACATGTGGTTCTAGGAAGTTGATTGTTTGGCAAGAGCTGCAGTCTGCCCTGGCCAGATGGATTGACATCCTACTTCTACAGGAGCACAAGCTCACGCCCACCCAGGCCCAGCAGGTAGGAAAGGTACTCCCGGGCAGCTCCCGCACATACTGGGAGCAAGCCATAGGTGCCCACGGCAAGAGTGGAGGCGTATACACCTCTATCGGCCCGAGTCTCACCGCCTGTGTACGAGATCACGGGACGATAGTGGCAAGGAGGGTTTTATGGATCAGACTGGACATTAGGGGCTCGTGCCTAGGAGTCCTCAATGTCTATGCCCCTACAGAGGTTAGGCACACAGCAGATTCTGGGTGGAGATCGCAGAGGGACTCCCAGAGGTGGATTCCTGGATCATTGGAGGAGATTTCAACAACCTGGAGCGTTGGAGGAGAAACACGGCAGAGGCAGAAATTACCAAGGCATGGCTGGGGAGGAGCAGGAGGCATGGGAGGTATTTTTACTAGCAGTAGGTGCACGCGATGCCTGGAGAGACCCTGCCTTCCACAGGTTAGAGAGGTCGCTAGACTTCTCCTGGGGATACATGCATTTAGGTGGAGCCCTGCTAGAGCGGTTGGACAGATTTTATGTGGGGGACTGGGGAGGCTCCTGTGGAGGCCAGATAGGGCAGTTGGCGGGCACCACGTTGTTTGATCACTGCCCGGTTCTCCTGACACTAGACCCCCCAGCATCTACCCTAGACACACGATCCTGTCGGATCCCTAACTTGATCTATAGAAGGGAGGAGATAACGAGACAGATAGAGCAGCTTTGGACTAGGGAATGGGGTAGGAGGGATTCGATCGCAGAGGAGGTTGCAGAGGTCCTAGCTGAATCAAGAAGAATCTGCCAAGAGCCAACCATACAGGCCAGGCAGGAGAGCTGGGAAGAGGAGAGAGCACTCCGGCGGGACCTTGCAACCACGCAGAGATTACTACAGGAGGCACCCGGGGATCCCACCCTCCACGCACAGGAGGTGCGAGCACGATCAGCCATTGCGGGCCTAGAGAACAGGCGCTCAGAGTTCTCCTTCTGCACCTCAGTAGCTTTCTGGGCGTGGAAGGGGGATACGACGTGCAGGGAGTTCTTCCACGTGCACCAGCCTCGCACCTCAGGAGAGCAGATACGTAGCCTCCGAGATCAGTATGGGAGGACTCGCTCTAGCCCAGACGAGGTGATGGAGATTGCCACTGACTACTACCGTCGCCTCTTCCAACAGGAGACAGCCTCAGCTAGAGGACAGCGACGTAGGCAGCAAGTTTGGGATCAATCCCGTCTCTCGTCACAGAGGAGATGGGACGCTCCCTCCTAGCCCCCTTCACAGAGAAGGAACTAGAAGAGGCTTTCCATACGTAAGACGGGTAGAAATTCCCAAGAGAGGATGGCCTCTCCAAGGCCTTCTTTACTACCTACTGGGAAGTGGTGAAGGACCCTCTCCTGATGGCCTTCCAGGAGATTTTCATTCCAGGATCTTTCGGCAAGCCTCATCAGTCTTCTCCCCAAAGGGGGAGATCGATTGGAGCTTTCCCAATGGAGACCGATCACCTTGTTGTCAATGGCCTATAAGGCATTGGCAAAGATGATTAGTAGGCAACTACGCCCCGTGTTGCCAGACATCATCCATGACACACAGACAGGCTTTGTCTAGGATAGGATCATCCTAGACAATGTATTTACATTCTTTGAGGCGACAGAGTGGACTCAGCATAGTGAGCAGAGACTAGCCGTACTTCTCTTGCATTTCGAGAAAGCCTATGACAGGGTGGAGTGGGATTTCCTAGAGGCACCATGGCGAGGTTGGGTTTCCCACAAGCTTGGATTCAAGGGGTCTCTGCACTTTACAGATCGGCCACCAACAAGATTCTCATAGGTGGTAGGCATGGGGAGGAATTTCGACTGGAGAGATCGGTCCGGCAGGGCTGCCCCCTAGCCCCGTACCTGTTCCTGCTCTTTGTAGAGGCGATGTCTCACTTCCTCAGGTCCCGTATGAGCGGTTTACGCGGCCTCCAACTTCCAATAAGAGAGGAGTTGAAGTCGCTAGACTCAAAGTATGCAGACAGTATAGCACTCTACATAGAGGACGATGAGCTGATGTTGGAGAGAGTGAGGCTGGCCCTTGAGGTGTTTTGTTCAGTGGCGAGAGCGAAAATCAATTGGCGAAAGTCGGTTGGTTTTCTCACAATCCCGGACTCTAGTACAAAGTGGAGCATCCACCATGGATTTAGATAGGTTGAGCAAAGGGCAGACCATTCGGTACCTAGGATTCCAGGTGGGACTCGACATCACTCCTGCCCAGCAGTTTCTTCCAGTCTTCGACTCTATTCAGAGGAAGCTGACCTACTGGAGTACGGCTCGTCTCTCACTAGCCGGCCGAGCCCTGGTGATTAATTAGGTCCTCCTAGCGATGGCCTGGTACATCGCCTCGTGTTGGTGTTTCTCCTTGTCTTGCGTAGTGCAGCTTCACTGCCTTGTTTGGAACTTCCTCTAGTCCGAGTCTGACGGCTCTAGGGATTCCTGGAGCAAGGTGGCATGGGCAACCATTATACGGCATCGGTCAGAGGGAGAGCTTGGGAGTTTTAGAGTATGGCCCTCTTGGGAAAGCTAGTTGTACGCGGTCTCACACCGAGAGGGCAGACCTAGAAGGTCCTACTATAGGAGGGTATTCAAGATTGTAGACTGAGGCTTGACGGTGAGTGGAGGCTGTTCCTGCGATGGATCTTCATGTCAGCCCAGATCACCCCCCCTGGTCACCCTTCCTACGCAACTTACTCTGCGTGTGGCAGGACCTCAGTAAGGCCCCAATTCAGAGCCCCCCAAGTTGCCAGGAGGAGATAGACCGTCAGCTGATGATCTGGAACCCCAGGTCAAAGATCGGGAAGGGGCACAGATTGGCAAGCGCCTCCACATCCAGTGGGCTGGTTGGGAGGCTGGCCCGGCTCGTACCATAAGGACATGGCGGGAGGTGTACAAGATGGTAGATGAGGAAGTGCTGCAGCGAGTATCAGGCTGCCAAAGAGGAGTGGAGTTGAGGCGAAGGGAGATAGACGCAACAATACCTCTGGAGTGGCTTGCTTCCCTAAGACGAGTGCCGATAGAGCCCGGGAAAGTATGGGTAGCTAGGTTCTCACCAACAGGCATTCCCCTACAAGTGGCAGGTAGAGTGGGCGGCGCCCCGCAGGGGACTTTCTTCACTGTTCAGGAGGGGGGGTGTCTGGCCCTTAACAGAGGGCAACAAGATGAGGGATTAGTTGCCCTTTCATGAAGGAGGATTTGGGTGGTGGGCCTTCAGGGGAAGACATGGCGACTGGACCCCTATGTTCTCTGGAAGGAGCTTAGGAAGTGGCACCTTTGGATCTGGGAGGGCAGACCACTTGATGAGCTGGAGTGGGATCCAGGAGAGTGGCTATGGCCCGCCACGGCAACTGCCAAGCAGCCACCGAGGTTCCTGGAATACACTGCCAAGATTGGCAAACATGTACTGATGCGGGAGGACATAGATTGGGCACCATCACGTAGCAGGCATTGGGCAGAGAACAACATCACGGAGCCGTTCCGAGGGACCTTTTGGCGCCGCCTATGGGATAGCTGGAGGCCGAGGAGGGTATCGTACTTCTTATGGCTAGTGGCACATGGAGGCTTGGCGGTGGGAAGTTGGCTTGCCCAGATGCAGAAGGAGGGAGGTTGTAAGCACTACACACAGCAGCCTCTAGAAACCCCCAAGCACTGCCTTTGGTCATGTGAGGAGACACAGCTTGTATGGAGAGGAGCATGCCGCATCCTTTGCCGTATAGCACCCAACCTTGGATATATTTCATGGGGAGCTTTCTGTTGGCAAGTAGTCAGCCAAGTCCGGCACCTTCTGTATGAGGCTGGGATGCAGAATACAATTTTCATCATCGAGGTAGGGTCCTGCGCAATGGTCAGCTTGGAGGCACTACCCATTCGTCAGGTACTGGAGCCCACAGCAGACCGCTCCGAGATATAGAAGATCATAGGGAGTCTTACTGGATGGCATATCTGGAAGGCACGGTGTCAAGAGACCTTTGGTGGAGAGAGACTTTCAGCACAGGCAACCTTAGCAGAGCTCTAGACCTCCATTATCCATTCCCTCTGCGGCCGTTGGAATCAGGTGCAGGCCGAGTCCAGGGCTCGTCAAGAGCTCCGTAGTCATTTCTTGCAAACCTGGGGTGGCCAAGACCTGTTTTTTGTGATGCAGGTAGGCAACCCCAGATGGCGATATACCCCCCCCCCTACATGGCTTCTTGCCCCCATGCCCCCTAGACCACCTTGAGAGGCTTGTACTCATGATGTATGTGTGACTTTGCATCAGCTCCAGCTAGTCTGTTGAGCATGAGCGCTCTGTTGTAATCAGTTTTTTTTAGTAATATAATCAGCCACATTCTATTTGCAAAAAAAAACTGTCGTGCTCATCTCAAATTCACCTAAGGGGCTTCAACGATTGCCACCGTTCGATTATAGCCTTGATTGTCCCACTTTGAGTCTCAACCGTTCAAAGTTGAATAGAGTGATCAGAGCAGACATCACTAAAGTGGAAACAAAGAGGACTTGGTCCAAGCCCCCTTTCCCATTAGACACGAAGATGGCACAATACTAGTGTCACTTCTTGCAACTTTCCCATGATGGTCTCATAGTGAGGCCGAGATATATGGAAGCTCAACTCTCTCATGGGCTTTGAGTTGCTATTGAACAAATCCGCACCTCATCACATTAGCTAATGATTGAGACTAGCTAATGGAGTCATGTTGCAATAAATGAAAGGATATGCCACCTTTGTGGATGGGAGCCAGAGATGGAGGAACACTACATTTGTAGATGTACTATATACTATGATATCCGAGGTCACTACCATTGCCTCTTTAAGGAGGGCTTTGGACCATTGGAGGGGTGATGGACTATGAGGACCAAAGATGTATGGGTCTTTTCTTATTGGAGCTCCAATGTCGCAGAGTGGCATTGTTACGGGATTGTAGCCAATCCGAGCCATGTCCACCCCTCCAAAGAGGGGTTACACGCTTTTTCAGTATAGCTAAACCCCCAACCACTGCCACCTTAGACACTACACCTCCTACTAACAGGTGCCATCAAGGGATGTCATCAGGTGGCATCACAGTAGAAAGAGCTACAGTGTTATGCAAAGCATGATGCCCAAGGTACCTACTTGGCAACGTAGGCATGCTCATATGTGACACATTTGCACCACGATTGCTTGTATAGACAAAGATTACCACGTTGACTGAGTCAAAGATACCTAGCAAAGTTTTGGTGAATTCCATAGACTGAGAGGGAGATACTCATACTCTTTCCTTATTTTCATTTCCCATTTCAGATTATCATGTAGATCTAGACATAATTTTGTTTTTCTTCTTTGATGAGAGATGATGATACCAGTCGTATTTGTTATGGTCTCACAAGCCATCCTGGCCTTCTAGAGACGTTAATAGATCTTTCTTTCTTTTCTTTCTCTCTCTCTCTCTCACATGCACCTCCATGGAGTTCCATCTGCCATAGCCTGATGGTCACACGCAAGCTCCATACACAACAATGGTCTCAGAGCAGTCCATCTGATCTGTCCCAGTGAAGCAGCAGCCTGTGTGCACACTCCATGACCTGCTGTTCATAATACAGCAGAAGCAACAACTGAAGAAGAAGAAGAAGAAAAAGAACAAAAGCAAGCTGCCCTGTCCGGTTGTACCAGGTCCTTGCAGCGCTGAGCTGACCTGCCCTATCATCTTGTCAAGCGCCAAGACCTGCTGGCAACTACCATTGTGCCTTCTTGCTTCGCGGGCTGCGATATGTATTCTCCAGCGTCACGTCTAAAGAGTCACCACTGCTGACCAGCGACCCGTCACAACTGCTTGTGCCATGTCAACATGCTACCCACTCTCCCATGATGGGTTTGGCATCCTTGAGGTGCTCTTGGGCTTCTCTCACCCACTCCTTAATCTTATCCACTACTTCCAATTGGCACCTTGGCTCAAGATTCTCCCCAATCTTGGCACTTCCCTTTTCTACCGTCTTAGGAGCAAATGTTTCCACTTCCACATCCGTGACTTACTTCCCCTTGGGTAGTGTGGTGGCACTATTGGTCTTGAGCACTACCTTCGTTTCATCCCTCTTTCTCCTTCTCCTACAGCTCTTCTTCCCTATTGAAGCTACGTCAACATTGCTAAGTCCAGGTAATGAGATACCATCTTGCTTCATTTGTGCTTGTGTCATGACGTTCAATGGGATGGGGGTGGCCTCAACATCAAGTGGTTCGACTCCAAACAGCCCCAAGGGTACAGATGGCATGATTGTTGAACTAGTGGAAGGTTTCTGCCTAGGGCACTCCACATATAAATGTGTGATCCCGCACTCCCGATATCTCAGGTCAGCTTTGTCTCGATTCGCTTGCTCCCTTTCAAGGCAGCGAGATGAGATGTGCCCTAGGTGACCGCAAGTCCAACACCCCATGGGTTCTTGGTGCTATCCTACTAGACCTCGATCTCTTCCCCTACCTAATGCCATAACCGGTACCGATCTAAAATCCATCAAGATGGGTTTCCCCTCTTCATCGTATGGGGTGTAAGGGTTCACGTACACTTCATCCTCGTTTGGCTCCTCTATGTAATATATCGAAGCATCATTCGATGGATGGATCACGATGGGTCCAAATGGTCTAGGTATCCCTGTAGGATTGATGTCCATCCTGGGGACGGCTAGCTTTGAGTCATTGGGTGCTAGAAGAGCTTATGGAGCTCTCCTCCTTCGGCAGTCTATTATCTAGGTAGTACGGCTGATTGCATGGTTGTGAGTACGGCAATCGTCTTGGCAACTTGCAATGCATCGCATCGTGTCCAAACCTATTGAAATTAGCGCATGGTCTTGACCTAGAATCCAAGCATTTGGGGGAGAGGTGATTTCCTCCGCAATGCACACATTACACAGGTAAGGTCATGTGGGCCTTCTCATCATCTCTTGAAGCTTAGCCAACTTTAACTTCATATCTGCCAACTCTTTGATGGAGCCTGACGGAGCTGAGAGTGAACGCGACGGATAACACACACAAAGAGTAGAGAGCAGTAGAAAGGAGAGTGAGCACGACACCTTTGATGTTTGGTACAAAGATTAGTGTACCTCTTTAGGTTTTAGATAGATATATATGAAAGTACAAATGTGCTAAGGGTGTGTTCACACCCGTACACATAAAAGGCACGATGGCCCTTAATTCCCAACAACCTCCCACCTAAAGGCAATGTGTCTTAAGAGGAAAAAAGAATTAACTAAGTCTAGGTATGTATAACGCTAAAATACATATACCTATCCAACTCCCATCATCTGTCGGCAATGAGCAAACCCCTCTACTAGAAGACCCTTCGTGAGAAGATCTGCATGATTATCATCTGTATGCACTTTGACAAGCTCAATGCCCTTGTTGTCAAGTACATCTCTAATGAAGTGATACTTCACATACATTCACCTGTATGTGCTTCGTCTTTGCATGAAAGATAGGATTCCGTGCTAGCATGATAGCACTCTGACTATCACAATGGAAAACAAGTAACTCTGTAATGCCAAGCTCTCCCACCAGACATGAAAGCCATAAAGCCTCTTTGTATGCCTCAGTGGCAGCCACATACTCTGCCTTTGTAGTAGACAATGCAACACAGTTTTGTAGCCTGGAGATCCAAGAGAGTGCTCCTCCTGTGAAGGTAAACACATACCCAAAAGTGGACTTTTTGTAGTTTGCATCTGTAAAGCCAATGACAGATGCCTTCTGCTTTCCAAAACATATGCACAAATCCTTTGTGCCTTTGAGATATCTCATAATACCTTTCACTGCTTCCCAATGCTTTTTACCAGGGTTTACCATGTATCTGCTAACTACTCCCACTACAAAGGCAATGTCAAGACGTGTAGCAACCATAGCATACATCGAACTGCCAACAACCGAAGCATATGGTATATTGGCCATTTCAACCTTCTCATCATCAAATGTAGGGCTGTCCTCTGCACGAAGTTTCACATAGGGAGGCAATGAAACCCCAATTGTTTTCCCCCCCTCCATATTGAAACATTGCAAAACCTTAGAGATATACTCCTGCTAAGATAGATAGAGTAATCCTTTTGACCTATCTCTGAGCATTCGCATGCCAAGAATGTGATTTGCATCACCAAGATCCTTCGTTTCAAAGCTGCCATGAAGATTTACCTTCAGTGAGTCAAAGGCATGACTATCCCTACCAACAATCAGCATGTCACCTACATACAGAACTAAGATAATCAAGCTGCCATCTGTTGCCTTCTTGGTGTACAAGCAATGATCCACTTGACTTCTATGAAAACCTTAAGACTATATAATGTATCAAACTTATGATACCATTCTCTTGGTGCTTGTTTCAACCAATACAAACTCCTTTTGAGTTTACATACCATCTTCTCTTTCCCTTTTGCCACAAACCCTTCAAGCTGCTGCATATATATGTCTTCATGCAAATCACCATGTAAAAATGCAATCTTTACATCCATCTATATGAGCTCCATATCTTCAGTTGCAACCAAGCCCATAATGGTTCTCAATGTAGTCATCTTGACTACAGGAGAGAAGATCTCGTCAAAGTCAACTCTATGTTACTACTTGTACCCCTTCGCAACCGATCGTGCTTTGTACTTTGGTGAGGAACCAGAAGTGACCTTTATCTTGTAAACCCATTTGCATGGAAGGGTTTTCTGCCCTTTAGGCAACTGTACCAAGTCCCAAGTGTCATTTTTCTCAAGAGATTCCATCTCCAACAACATGGCTTTATACCATTTCTTGTTGTCCTGTCTGTCCATTGCTTCCTTGAAGCAAGACGGTTCGCCACAATCTATCAACATGACATAATCAGCCACATTGTTTGCACCAGGAATGAATCTATCAGGTTGTCTAGTAGCCCTAGATGATCTCCTAGCCCAATGATCATTGTTTGCTGGTTGTTGAGCTTGCAAATTTTCATTTTCACCTTGCTGTCCTGGCATTTCAGCCTGCAAATCAGCAAACAGCTTGTTGTCCTAGCTGTTCCCGCACATCCAATGGCTCACCATTATAGGCAATGGCTGGCTGATCATTTCCAGCATTATTTTTTGCATTTGCACGTTTATTTACAGCAGGTATTTGCTATTGTACAGTGGGCACATTTCGTTGTCTAAAGGATATTTTTTCCCAGAATACAACCCTACGAACCTCCTCAATCTTTTCTGGTTGTTTATGCATGCAATCTTCCCGAAAGATAACATCATTGCTGCGTACTATTTTCCTTTTCTCGGGATCCCATAGTCTATACCCCATTTCACCCTCGTCACCATATCCTAGGAAAATGCATTTACAGGACTTTGGTTCAAGTTTGTTGCATTATTCTTTACGAATGTGCACAAAAGCCTCGTAGCCAAACACTTTCAGGTGAGCATATGAAGATGGCTTGCCTGACCACGCTTCTTGAGGGATCCCCCTCCCCCCCCCCAAAGACTTGTTCGATGACCGATTAATCAAATGAACAACTGTCATAACAGTCTCTTCCCAAAAGCCATAGGGTAATGCAGCATGAGACAGCCTAGTACAGATTTTATCCTGTATGGTCTGATTCATACTCTCTGCAACTCCATTTTGGGATGGATTATGAGGGGCAATGAGCTTCCTCTTTATCCCTTTGTTGTCACAAAATGCCTGAAAGGCCTTGGACACATATTCCCCACCATTGTCAGAGCGAAGACACTTAAAGTGTCTTATCAGTCTAATTTTCAATCAATGCCAAGAATTTTTTTAACTTGTCAAGCACTTCGTCCTTGCTATGAATAGGGTAAACCCATACCTTTTGTGTAGCATCATCGACAAAGGTGACAAAATATTTCTTTCCCCCTAAAGATAACCCTGACATTTGACATACATCGAAATGTACTAACTCTAGAGAGAAAGATTTCAACGAAAGAGACTTCTTATGAGACATTTGTGCATGTTTACCATAAACACAATGATCACAATGCTCAAAATCAGCATAATGAAGACAAGGCAAGTAACCCAAACGAGAAAGCACTTTCATTCCAATTTGACTCATGTGTCCCAATCGG
This sequence comes from Lygodium microphyllum, assembly GCF_053477565.2. Lineage (NCBI taxonomy): Eukaryota > Viridiplantae > Streptophyta > Polypodiopsida > Schizaeales > Lygodiaceae > Lygodium > Lygodium microphyllum. Next base: position 120,682,273 of record NC_141142.1, read on the forward strand.
CCATGCCACAAAGAAACACTTGGTTGCTCGGTCACGGCAACAACATGGTCAAGTACACTAGATACATGGAGAGGATACAAGGTATCACTTTTACAACCTCTGGCAATCACTCTAGATCCCTTACAAATCTTCCATTTCCCATCACCAAAGATGGTATGAAATCCATCGTCATCTAGCTGCCCTATGCTAATCAAGCTCTTCTTGAGCGAAGGTACATGCCGTACATACTGAAGTGTGAAGACAAAGCCATGCTAAAACTGCAACTGCACATTGCCCATACCTGCAATGTCACATGCATAGTTGTCCCCAAGATGGACAATACCATGTCGACCCCCTGTATAGTTAAAAAACCACTCACGATGAGGGGTGACATGAAAGGACGCACCTGATTCTAGAATCCCAGTGTGCATGTCATCATCCGTATCTGCAAGTAAAGCATGTGTACTAAAGTGTGAAGAGACAAAGAGTACCTCATTCTCACTATCACTGTCATGAGTGACTACATTCACTTCTTCAATTTTGACACTGCTCTTCTTAGGTTGACTCTCTTTCTTCTCTTCCTTGCTATCATCTGTCTTCTTGCCCTTTCCTTTCTCTTTTTTCCATTTGTAGTAGTCACATTTAAAGTGAGCCTTCTGGCCACAATGACGGCATTCAACATCCTTACCACGTGATTTACTACATCCCTTGCTATCAGATTTGCCTTTTTGCTATGATCTACCCCTAGTATGCAAAGCACTGGAAGACTTACTGGATGCATTGTTCTGCCAATTCATTTCTTCCATGAGTAGAGCACTCTCTACATCAGCATACAAAAGCATCGAATTAGAATTGCTCATAGCAGTCCTGAATGTATCCCAACTCTCTGGCAAAGTGCAAAGCAAAAACATAGCCTTAAATTGTTCATCAATCTTGAACTCCAAGGCAACCAGTTGGCCGAAAATGGAGTTAAACTCACTCAAGTGAGTAGACATTGCTGTACCTTCTTTCATACGCAAATCGATAAGCTTTTTCAGCCAGTAAACTTTGCTTGGGGTAGTAAACTTTGCTTGGGGCACTCTTCTGGGCATATAGTTCTTCCAATCGAGTCCAAATAGCATAGGCAAAATCCAAACCTTCAATGTAAAACAGCAAGGCATTAGAAATTGATAGCTCAATGGTTGAGCGTGCAAGCTCATTTAACTCATCCCAGTCTTCCTGTTTCATATCTGCACGCTTTGCCCCTTTGGTCTTAATCAGCCTTGCCTGCTTCTTTTGCAACAGGATATTATAGCATTGTTTTTGCCAGACTGCAAAGTTATGTGCTCCTTCAAGCTTCTTAATGGGCATGAGATGATTGCTGTCACTGCTGCCAGCCATGATTTTCAGCCCAAATGTGACCAACAAATTCAGCAAATGCAAGCCCAAACTGTCACACAAGTGACCAAGGTACAAACAAGTACCAACCAGCAATAAATAATCATGTAAAAGCAGAAATTTCAGATCTGCAAATAAATTTTCAGAAGCATTAAACCTTGCGCTGCTGCACTCCACGACTGATTACAGCTGTTCCAAGGACAAATACATCACATTATATGAGAAGTCCCAAATTTTACCTGCAATTTCTATTGTACATGCACCCACGGGCACAAAATTTGACATGCACGGTCAAAAGCCCCAAAATTTTTGTGCTCAAAGCATCAAACATACATTTGCACTGTCTCTGATATCATAGAATAGGCCAATTTTGCCAAAATAGAGCAATTTCAGCAAAACCCCCAAATTTTTCCAAGTGCTAGGTGTCCAAATTGCATGGAATTAAACCCGCATGTACATAAAATGACCGAATGGCGCACAAATTTCGCCCAAACAGCTAAATCCCCAAATTGCACGAGGTGCAATATGCATCAATGTCGAGAAAATGGGTAAATTTCAGCCCAATTCTTGCATGTACATGAAAAGCCCTAAATGTCAGAGCCAAAATGTCACAAATTCCTGCAAATCTAAGATAAATATCACTGTTGTGTCTTGCTCGCATCAAATCTAGACAAATCCCCAAATTTTTGGCACAAATCTGCCCAAAATTCTGAACTGTGCTTACACGCACAAATGCCTGTCAGAGGAAAAGGGGGTAAAAGGGATTTTCTTTAACAAAAAAGAACCTGTTTTTTTAGAAAAAATATGACGGGGAGGGGGATTCATTGACCCGCCGGCCTCGGTTGCGACCGCGCAGCTGGCGTCTCCTAGCCACGCGCTACACCCGTCTTCAGCCCATTGCCAGCTTGCGACCAACACGCCATGCCTGGTCACTCCCTGCACACGTGGTCTTCTGCCTCAGCCCGACACGCCACCTATTGCTTGAACTATTCGCCTGGTTAGCCGTCGATGGCGTGCACTCTTGCCTGCCATTTGGTCAGCATGACCTATGCTGCAGAGGCCACGACAATCTATTCGCGAACTACCTGAGCTGTCAACAACCCTTGGTTTCGGGAAACGTGTAGAATCTATGGCTTTGATACCAGTTTAATGAAGCCTGACGGAGCTGAGTGTGAAGGCGACACAGATAACACACACATAGAGTAGAGAGCAGTAGAAAGGAGAGTGAGCACAACACCTTTAATGTTTGGTACAAAGACTAGTGTAACTCTTTAGGTTTTAGATACATATATATGAAAGTACAAATGTGCTAAGGGTGTGTTCACACTCATGCACATATAAAAGGCACGATGGCCCTTTATTCCCAACACTCTTGGCTCTGGTTGACATCCTTTCCCTTGTCTTTGTGTATTCTTGCTAGCTCTCTCACTAATGATCGTAGCTCTCTCTGAGGATCTAATGGCAGTGCCGTCTTGGGTCGTGGTTTTGGAGGTTCTCTCCTTGAGCAAGTCATCCATGCATCCCTAGCTACCATGTCTCTTCGTAGGTTTGAATTGCTCACCAAGGCCTTGTAGAGCTCTTCGCTTTGGATTCCGTTTATAAATATGGTGGAGACTACCCGTTCGTTAGGTCGTTCCGCCACTCAGATTCTCTTAAAGAGACTCCGCATGTGGGTGACGTAGTCTCGAATATCCTCCTTATCCTTCTAGCCGACATTCATCAACCTGACGATGAGGTTGTCCAAGTATCCTGCTTTGGAAAACCTCTTGATGAAGAGACTCTTGAGGTTGTTGAAATTGTTCCGTTCGGCTTTGTCTAGGCTAGTAAACCACGTCCACCCTTTGTATCCTAGGCAAAGTCCGAAAGCTTGCACTCATTGAGCAAGGTCCATGAGGCCATGTGCCTTGCATACCTACTTGAACTTCTCCAGAAAGCTGTATGGGTCATTGCTTGTCAAGTTGCTTAGCAACCACAGGTATTTTGGTATGGCTCTTAAAGATTAGCGTTAGACCTCACACATGTCTATGTCTTGTCTCAGCTTCTGAACTCACTACTCTTGGTTATAGGCGCTTTCCTTGAGAACCTTCTCTCTTCCTTGAGATCGTCTATGATGTCCTCACTTGGTCTACCATGATGCAACATTTTGGTTTGCAGGTCATATTGGTTTACCATTTGCTAAATATTGACTTAATGCTCCTAAGTTGAGCTCGTTATCTACAGGGTTGGTGCTGGTTCTCGACATGTCGACAGTTTCTTGGGCAACTAGTGTGTCGATAAGATTGATTAGACCGGGCAAAGCTGCGTCCCTAATCGTGTCGGTTCTCTCTCCCTTCTCTATCGCTTGACAATTCGCAGTTGCTTGCTTCAGAACCTAGTTCTCGGGTCATATCGAACTTCTCAGGGTTTGCTCCTATTAGTGGGTTCATTCCTTGCTTAGACCTTGTTAGTGTGTTCCTTGTTATACACATCAGTTTGCAACGTTATATGGACTGAACACAAGAGTGGTGGAGTGAACTTATGCCAAATCAAGCTTTCTATCTTTCCTTGTACACTTCAAGTGTTCATGTGATGAAATGTGTAAGTTCAATCATAATCAACGCAAATCACACTCCCTTTAATCAGTTTCGGCTAGTCTTAGCTCTTCCATGCAAGTGGCAACCACCCGTGGTGGTCCACTGTAGGTCCCTGCTATACGTTTGAAGTGTGGTCTAAAGGATAGTGGGTTCAAGTTGTCCATCCGGACCTTTATTGGGGTATAGTCAGTAACAGCAATCACTCCTGCATTGTCGAGGCAATGGAGCTCACTCACCTCGATCTATTGGGGTATCCTACAACTAGGACTCGGACCCTATAGAGTCTAGGAAGGTCACAGTTTATCAAAATTTGGTATTCAATTTTTCTCTTCGATTTGTAGGTTTTTTGTCCAATCCCAAAAATTAGACGTCTGATTCTGGGCTGTCTGTCTGAGTCCAAATCTGGGCTATCCGAGTCCTATTTAACCGAATCCAACATTCAAGCTGTCTAATTTTTGGGTTGTCTAATCCTAGACTGGTCCAATCGGACGATTTGATTGCGTCCAATTTTGAAAATCAAACGAGTTCGGAACAGTTAAACAGTTTGATTTTGGGAATCGAACAATCCGAATGCCATGGCCAAAACAAACACAACCTCAACAAAAATCTAGCACGATGCTTGCTATACTCCCCGATAGCCCGCAAATCAAACCAACTCACCGATAGCCCACGAATGTATCCGGTCACACAAATTGAAGCTCTCCTTGCCTGACTGCTGCACTTCTCTCTCTCTCTCTCTCTCTCTCTCTCTCTCTCTCTCTCTCTCTCTCTCTCTCTCTCTCTCTTTGTGAAGATAATTAAGTGGTAAATATTTACATCAGACCATCAGGTCAGCATTCTCTCTCTCTCTCTCTCTCTCTCTCTCTCTCTCTCTCTCTCTCTCTCTCTCTCTCTCTCTCTCTCTCTCTCTCCAAAAATGAGCTCCCCCTTGCTCTCTTTGCCCCCTAAACCCCTTGTTATTCAGTCTTCCACTCCCCTTCTTGTCTCTCTCCTCTCTTAATACTCTAAAGCCCCTTTTCCTCCATGTTCTTTCCTTTTTAAAACAGTAATCCTACTATTTGTTTCTCTGTTTTTCCTTATTTTTTCCTTACCTAAATGCATCCAAACCACAAACAAACACCTAAGCAAATCTAACCTAATTGCCTAAACCTTAAAAGCCACAAACAAACACCTAAGAAAATCCAACCTAATTGCCCAAACCTTAAAAACCAAAAAACTTACTTCCGAAAGAAATCAAATGCCTTCCAACTCGCTTTCTACCTATCTCAAGCACCTGTTTGAGACAAACCCTACTCCAATGCTCAATTCGGAGCACGTAAGCACTCAAAGCTTGAATCCGTTGGTCCCAGCAACGAAACCAAAATGTGGGAGCTTCTCACTCAACCGCCAAGATCCACGAACCGCTTATTATTTCAAGAGTTTCAAGCCAAGTGCAATGGCTACCTCTCACATAGCCATGCGCGCTCTCACACCTACGAGTGTAGTGAGCTTACCTTCATGCCCAATCGAGTTGCCTTCTCCCTCAAGCTCTCCAGTAGCTCCACGGTGCAAGCTCAATCCTCAAGCTCCAAGCTCCATTGCCGCACGCGAGACGAGAGAAGATAAGGAAAGAGAAAAAGAAGAGAGAAGAAGATGGAGAGCTTCTCCATCACGGTCCTTCACTCTCACACACTTACTCTCTCGCACTCCCTCTCTCAAACACAAGCACAAGCAAGAACAAGAAGAGGACGAAGAAGAGAGCTAGTTTTGGCCACACACAAGAATGAGCTTCTTCATTCACTTTTTCCCTTTTTATACATGCCCTACTCCTCTTTGGTCGCCCATCCCTTTTTTACATGACCGGCCATTTTAGCCTAGGTCCTCTTTCTCTATTCCCTTCCTATTTACGTGATTTCTTCACCCATCCCCATCTAAATTTACAAGTTGCATAGGAGGGAGATTGGCGCTCTTTTACAAGGATTTAGGGTACGCTTTTATATTTAAAACATGTCTTTCCCCCTTTGCACTTGCCTTAGACTTTTGAGTTTGCTTCTTGCGCTTTTAGCTCTTTTCCTCCTGTTTTTCCATTGGGCCCCCTTTTTCAGCTCTATGCTCCACATTTTTTCAATTTTCTTTGCACTTTCTTTGCACCGGGGTTAACATTACGTTAATAGTATGCAAATTTTGATACCTTCTTACTTAGCTAGAGGTTCATAAACAGCTCATCAAAGTCTACAATTTATGTATGTAAAAAGGGGGGGATCCTTGCTGGTCATGTCTTTATGTTGATGATATTCTGCTTATAGGGACACATGCTGATCAGATTTCAGCATTCAAACAAAATTTGCAGTAAACTTTTGACATATCAAATTTGAGGCCTTTGCACTGTTATTTGGGCATTCAGTTCATTCATGATGCTAGAGGCATTGGATTATCACAGTCTAGATACATTGCTAGGCTTCTTGAGAGGTTTGGCTTATAGAATTGCCAACCAATTTGTACACCAATGGAACCTGGACTCAAGCTGTCCTTGCATGATGACAATGATTTGTTTGATATCCATACATATGCTCCAGCACTTGGATGTCTCATTTACCTATGCAACACAAGGCCAGACATACAGTTTGTAGTTTCAACCCTAAGCAGATATATGTACCAATCATGCATGTCACATTAGCAAGCTGTCAAGCGTATTACAGTGATTCTGATTGGACTAGTGATTTTGATTCACGTTACTCTACTAGTGGTAATTGTTTCTTTCTTGGCTCATCTTGCATCTCTTGCTTAGCAAGAAACAATCCATTGTTGCCACATTGTCATGTGAAGCTGAATACAAGGTGGCTTTCACTACCACAGTTGAATGCGTATGGCTAAGACACTTGCTAGCTAATCTGGATGTATCTGTCACGAAGTCTACTCCTCTGTTTTCTGACAGTCAAAGTGCCATTGCAATGGCATGGAACTCAATGTTTCATGCATGCATGAAACACATAGAGATTCACTATCACTTTGTCAAAGAGAGGCTACATGTAGATGATATCAACCTTGTCTATTGTCCTACCACCAGTAATGTGGGTTGTGGCTGACATCTTCACCAAAGCTCTTCCTCATGACAAATTTGAAGCATTCCGCAATGCTTTAAATTTCATCTCCTTTGGTGGATGATCCTTGTATATTGATCACTCTTCACTCCAAGGGGGTTTGTTGGGTATGACTCACGCCTACACTCACAGAGGAGTATCGGTGATCCTCCATAGAATACTGGGGCACTTTTTACTCTCCTTATGAGAGATTTTTCCCCCCAATTATATTCTCTTTTCTTTTATGTGCTTATGTTACACACTTTGGGCACTTATCATATTTTACACCTTTCAGATGTGAACACACTCTAGTAACCCTAAGGTTTTAAGGGTTGCACTTTATACTTGTATTTTACACTCTTCAGATTATAGTATTGGATGTTATGCCTTCACTCTCTTCACTTTCAATTGTACTCTCAACAGAGCTTGAGCTTCAATCTCTGTGCATTCTCTCACCTCTCACACTCTTTCCATCTCTTGCTGTTAGGGCTCTCGAGTAGCATATCTCAATTACACAGGGGAAAGATGTAGAGGCTAATGTATAGTATCCGGTCTCGAGAGACCTCTACTCTAATCCACATGTATCATGCATTAGGATCCTATGTCATGATGCAATACTATGATGTAGCTCCTATTTGATCAATACCACTATTCTCAACCCTTGAGTGGTACCTTAGCCCCTAATGACTCATATAGCTCTTAGATGCAAACTGCGAGACATATCACTATACTCTAGGTAGTCCCCTCTTAAGACTCTAATGTGTCTCTATAATCATAATCAAATCATGGTTCTCCATCACCTCTTCCATCCCCCTTGGGTGTGTCCAAAGTGAGCCGTTATTGTTTCACATTGTCATTTGTATCTCTGGGGTGTCTGCCTCATAGGCCACTTGTCCCTATTAGCTTACCTTGCCATCAATGATGACTCAGCTGTGAGGGGTGAGAGGATCGAGGTGCAGCTGAGAGTGCAGTAGACAGTGTGAGAGTGTGAGAGACAGAGTGAAGCACGACACCCAATAGCATAGACTGAAAGAGTGTGAAATGAAAGTACAAAGTACAACCCTTAAATCTTAGGGTTGTAGGAGGTATTCACACCTGAACACGGTAAGTGCCCATAAGTGTGTAACATAAGCACATAAGCACATACGAAAATAAGACTATAAGTCTAGGGGAAAAAACCTCTCCTATCGAGAGTAAAAAGTGCCCTAGTGTCCTACTGATCGCCAACACTCCCATATGAGCGTAGGCGTAAGTGAGGCGTGAGTCAAATACCCAACAAACCCCCTTGGAGTGAAGAGTGATCAAGAGTACAAGCATCATCCGCCACCAAAGGATATCAAATTTAAAGCATCGCGAAATGCTTCGAATTTGTCACGAGGAAGAGCTTTGGTAAAGATGTCTGCCACATTACTGGTGGTAGGACAATAGACAAGGCTGATATCACCTACATGTAGCCTCTCTTTGACAAAGTAATAATGGATCTCAATGTGTTTCGTGCGGGCATGAAACACTGGGTTCCGTGCCACTGCAATGGCACTCTGACTGTCAGCAAACAAAGGAGTAGGCTCCGTAACAGATACATCCAGATCAGCTAACAAGCGTCTAAGCCATACGCATTCAACTGTGGTAGTGAAAGCTGCCTTGTATTCAGCTTCACATGACGATGTGGCAACACTGAATTGTTTCTTGCTAAGCCAAGAAATGCAAGAAGAGCCAAGAAAGAAACAATTGCCACTAGTGGAGTGACGTGTATCATAATCACCAGCCCAATCAGAATCACTTTAAGCATGTAATTGCAGTGGTCCCCCCTTGGCATAAAGCAACCCAAGAGATCGAGTACCCTGCAAGTAACGAAAAAACACGCTTGATAGCTTGCCAATGTGACATACATGGCTGATGCATATACCTGCTCAAAGCTGAAACTGCAAACTATATGTCCGGCCTAGTGTTGCATAGGTAGATAAGACATCCAACTGCAGGAGCATATGTATGTATATCAAACAAATCACCGTCATCATGTAATGACAATTTCAGTCCAGGTTCCATGGGGGTACAAACTGGCTTGCAATCCTGTAAGCCAAACTTCTCAAGAAGCTGCCCAATATACCTTGATTGTGATAGCCCAATACCTCGAGCATCATGTATGAACTGGATGCCCAAGTAGTAATGCAAAATTCCCAAGTCAGACATGTCAAAAGTTTGCTGCAAATTTTGTTTGAATGCTGAAATCTGATCAGCATGTGTTCCAGTGAGCAAAAGGTCATCAACATAAAGACATATAATCAGCATAGATCCCCCTTTTTTACATACGTAAAGGGTAGACTCAGATGAGCTGTTTAGAAACCCCTGACCAAGCAAGAAAGCATCTATTTTTGCATACCAAGCTCTAGGAGCTTGTTTCAAACCATATAGTGCCTTTTTGAGCTTGCATACTAAATGTTCTGAGCCTTCAAGTGCAAAACCAATGGGCTGCTGTACATAAACTTCCTCTTGAAGTTTCCCATGTAAAAATGCACTCTTGATATCCAGTTGATGCACTGTCCAACCATAATGTGCAGCCAAAGCAATCATAGACCTGATGGTTGTCATACGGGAAGTAGGAGCAAATGTCTCCTCATAGTCAATGCCCTTTTTTTGTGCGTAGCCTTTAGCTACAAGCCGTGCCTTGTATTTATCAATGGATCCATCTGATTTCCTTTTCAGTTTATAGACCCATTTCGTTCCAATGGCTTTCTTCCCAAATGGCAAAGACACCAAATCCCAAGTTTGATTCTTAGTGATAGAATCTAATTCAGCTTGCATTGCTACCATCCAATGCATACTGTGTTGTGCATCCTCAAAACATTCAGGCTCTTCATTATCAAAAGTACTTGCTGCCATAACAAACTCCATGGTATGTGCTGAATCATGCAAACGAGTTTGCCTTCTAGTACGACCAGCCATGGGTGCATCCAAAGGACTATCTTGCATAGTCTGCAAATACCATCTAGGTAACTGTCTAGCTTCCTGATTGTGTGCAAGCTCTTGCTGAATTTCAGTTTCAGCATTATGCTGAATATTCCGATCAGCCAATGGCTGAATTTCTGCACTTTCCAAAGGAGCAGCTGGCTGAACATTAGGTCTATTTTCTGAAGCTCCAGCTGAATCACCAAAAGTAATGGGCAGCAGCCCTTCAAAAACATCACGGGCAGCCTGATATGTGTCCAAACCAGACAAGGATAATTCTGATTTTTCATCAAAAACAACATCCCTGCTGACAAAAACCTTCTTTGTAACGGGATCATAGAGTCTGTAGCCTTTGCTCTCACTACTATATCCCATAAAAATGCACTTAACAGCCTTGTTGTCCAACTTCTTTCTAAGTACCTGTGGAATATGGGCATAGGCAAGACACCCAAAGGTACAAAAGTGGCCAACAGAAGGTTTACGGCTGTTCCAAGCCTCAAAAGGTGTGATGGTCTTCAAGGCTTTGGTAGGGCATCTGTTCAATATATGGCAAGCACACATGACTGCTTCCATCCAAAAACTATGAGGCAAGCTCTTTGCCTTCAGCATACATCTGGCCATCTCCATGAGTGACCGATTCTTCCTCTTTGCTACCCCATTCTGCTATGGAGTATAGGCAATAGTGTACTAATGGACTATGCCTTTCTGCTTCAAAAAAGAATTCATCATAGAGGGCCTGTATTCCCCCCCTCGGTCCGAACGGAGAGTCTTAATTTTGCATCCAGATTGATTTTCAACAAGTGCACTGAAAGCCAAAAATGCATCATACACTTTTGACTTCTTTTTCAAACAGTAGACCCAGCAAAAACGTGTAAAGTCATCAATGAATGTCACAAAATAGTAACAACCGCCCAATGACATTGTTTGCATAGGCCCACAAACATCGGAATGCACCAACTGCAATCTGGTTGTTTCTTTGAAAGCAACATCACGGGGAAATGAGAAACGATGCATTTTTCCCAAAATGCATCCCTCGCATAAGTGCTCAGGAGGTCTCTCCAAGAGAGATAAGCCATCCAGCATCTGAGTATGCTGCAAAAGCATCAAGCTGCCAAAGTTTACATGCCCCAAACGAGCATGCCATAACTCCGCCTGTATCATAGCAGGAGTAAGAGTGGATGTCAAGTATGCCAACTGATCTACTGAAAGAGCATCCAACTCATATAAACCATGACACAAAGATCCTGTCAAGACTAAAGTCATGCGTTCTTTATCTCTAACCATGCAACGGTCATCATCAAATGTGACCTGCAAACCACACCGTACCAAAGAAGAAATAGATAGCAAATTCTTCTTAATCCCAGGCACAAACAAAGCATCCTCCAGGCGGAGAATAGAGCCATCAATGGCTGTGAGCTGAATCTCCCCAATACCACGAACAGGGTATGATGCATTATTGGCACACTGTACAGATTTCCCAACGGGAGGTGCACTAACTGAAGCAAACAAATCTCTGCGAGATGTAATATGCCTAGAAGCACCACTATCAAAGAACCAAGTGTCAACATCTTCTGTAGAGCTAAGTGCTCTATCAGCCCAAGAGATGTCATAACTGCAAGTGTAAAAATAATAGTCCCTGTCCACAACAAAGGACGCGGACTCACTAGCAATGGAAGGAGTAGTAGAAACAGGCATTCTTGACGACTCCTCTTTGGCAATGCGCTTCTTGCACTCAGTGATATAGTGGCCTGTCTTCTTACAATAATGACATTTTCCCTTTTTAGCTTGCGTGCCCCCTTATGTCTGATTCTGTGATGTGCCAGAAGTACCAGAACTCTGTGGAGCATTTTTCACCTTGCTGTTTTTGCTTTTCTGTCTTGCCACAAAAGCCTACTCAGAGACTATAGCATCCACACCACTATTTTTCCTTGTTTACTCCTCCTCTAGAAGCAAACTAACTGGCTGAATAAAAGTGAGTGGGTGCTCGGCAATCCTCATAGTGAGGTTCAAGGCAGTATGAAAAGACAAGTACGAAGGAGGTAAGAAATTCAAGGTGGTGGATATCAACTGCGCATCCGAAAAGTACTCATCTACATTCATGAGCTGCTCCCGCAAGTCCTGAATCTTATTCAAGTGATCCTGCATAGAATCACCCTCATTCATCTTCAAAGTCTCTAACTCTTTCTTCAAGAAAGAGATTCGAGTTTCATTCTTTCCTGCAAACATATACTCCAAAGTTAGCCGTGCATCTCGTGAAGAAGATGCTGAACAAATGTGAGGGATGATGGACCGCTGAACTGCCAAAGCAATCAGCGACAAAGCCTGTGCATCACGTGTATCCCAAGCTTTTTGAGCTGCAGTTCTTGGAGGAAGTGGCTGAGGTGGAGCGAGCTGAGGTCCCCGTTGTCCACGTGCCCCTTGAGGAGGAGGAATAACGGGAGCTACAACTCCCGGTCTAGTTTCCTCTCCACTGACATAATCCCATAAATTCTTAGCCACTAATACATTCTTCATCATGAATGACCGTAGCGAATAATTGTTTCCATCCAATCTGTCTTCCTTGGATACATAGGTAAATACACCACCTCCTTGATTTGCCATGATGACAAATTTCCAAAGACAAATGAGCAATGTCAAAGCAATGAGGGCTGGAAATCTGCAAATTTCCAGAAATTGCAGCAAGCACACTTCTGCAATTAATGTGCAAGGGTGTACTCTGTCAAGAACTGTCTTTAATGCACGCGTCCCAAGGTGCAAACAGTGCTCGGCAACACTGTAATGTCAAAATCCCCAAAATTTCTGCCAAAATTTCCGTTACAAATACCCCAGAATGTGCATTAAATGTGTCTCTGTCACAGACACAAGCACGTGTCCCAATGCAGAAAACTGATTCTGCTGCTACACGAACTCCTGTGTTTGAAATAAAAAATGCAAAATGTTACCTCTGCAGAATGATTGCAGCTGACTAACGATATGCACGGATCCCGAGGCAACGTCTACACACAGGAACAGGTTGGCGAACCTGGTGTCAGGCTTCTACAGGTACAGGAGGCGGCGTCCTACGAACAGGTGGCTTGTGCAGGCCAGTGGTTGGAGCTGCACGCTGGCGGCTAGAGCTGACGGCGCCTGCAAGGTGGTGCGCTGGGACAGGTGGCGCACGCAAGTACAGATGAGGTGGCGCCCGGGCAGTTGGCGTGCGCAGGGACTGGCGGTGCCTGAGGAGGCGGCAGCTGCAGAAGCAGCGTCAGCTGCAGGAGCAGGGCAAGTACAACAAGAGCACGAACAGGCAGGTACAAATGGCTCGGGTGCGGTCAGGACTGCACACTGCAGACAGGAGCTGTGCTCTGATACCAAATGTGAGGGGTGAGAGGATCGAGGTGCAACTGAGAGTGCACTAGACAGTGTGAGAGTGTGAGAGATAGAGTGAAGCACGACACCCAATAGCATAGACTGAAAGATTGTGAAATGAAAGTACAAAGTACAACCCTTAAACCTTAGGGTTGTAGGGGGTGTTCACACCCGAACACGGTAAGTGCCCATAAGTGTGTAACATAAGCACATAAGCACATACGAAAATAAGACTATAAGTCTGGGGGAAAAAACCTCTCCTACCGAGAGTAAAAAGTGCCCCAGTGTCCTACTGATCACCGACACTTCCATATGAGCGTAGGCATAAGTGAGGCGTGAGTCAAATACCCAACATCAGCCATCTTATGTACTACCTTCTTGCCCTCCTTCTTGGCCTTGATTATTGTGAGCATACTCGTGCATTTATACTCCACTTGCATCTTGGTAAGATTATCATCTATGCAGATGAGATCCCCGAGGAGTCCATGTAGTACCTTGCCATCAATGATGACTCAGCCATCTTATGTACTACCTTCTTGCCCTCCTTCTTGGCCTTGATTATTGTGAGCATACTCGTGCATTTATACTCCACTTGCATCTTGGTAAGATTATCATCTATGCAGATGAGATCCCCAAGGAGTCCATGTAGTATTGTCTTCTTCCTCATGAAGATTGTCCTCTCCATCTCATCACGGAACCGCAATATGAGTGTGCACGTTTGCAATTCTTTTCCAATTCTTAAGCTTATCATCCTCCTCAAGCGATGAGCCCTCCTTGTCGGGTATACCAATTACCCTCATATTCAACTGCCTCTCGTCTTATCCTCTTCTTCAAGCATGGCATTGACAATGCGTGCCTCCTTTTTGTGATTTTCTTTTCCACCTCCATCTTGATATTCTCACACTACCTCTATGCATCCGTGTTGCATGGCCTCAAGCTTTGTGAGATGGGGAAGATCGAAGCTATACTGAGAGTATACAATTGACAGTGAATAGAGTGAGAGAGTAAAGACACAACTCCCAATGCAATTACCAAAGAGTGCAATACAAGTACAAAGCACACCCCTTAAACCTTAGGGTTGTTAATGTGTGTTCACATCCGAGAGGTGTAAAACATGATAAGTTCCCAAACCTTAAACCTTAGGGTTGTTAATGTGCGTTCACACCCCTTAAACCTGAGGGTTGTTAATGTGCATTCACTCCTGAGAGGTGTAAAACACGATAAGTGCCCGAACTGTGTAACATAAGCATATAAAATAAAAGAGAATATAACTAGGGGAAAAACCCTCTCATAAGGAGAGTAAAAAGTGCCCCAGTGTACTCGCCGACACTCCCCTATGAGCATAGACAGAAGTCATACCCAACACACCCCCCTGGACTGAAAACACGGCTCTTTAACTAGGCATCACTCATCTTCTTTAGTCTCGCCTCCATACACTTACATCTTGATATAGCCAGGCCTCTAGCTCTAGCTCTGGCTACAACTTAGTTTGACTCATGAATCACCTAGCCAGAGCTAAACAGTCCACTTACCTTTAGCTGTAGCTACCCTCAGCACACTTACCTCCAGCTTTAGCTAACCTTAGAAGCCCCTTAATTACTGAAAATGTCTTAAAGGAGGGTATACCTCTCTAGCATGACACAGCAAAATCGGCTACAACACCTGTGGGTTTGGGAGTCTCATGAGGAGACTCTAGTGCTGCATATACATGGAAAAACACAAAAGAGGGTAAGCATCCAGCATGCAGTCTACTTGCTGGAATTATGCACAGGTACTAGGGTCTTAAAAGAAAGACCCCCCAAAGGGAAGGAAGAGAGGGAAAGGTAGGACGGAGTGGAAGTTGAAGGAGTGAGGTGGCAGGGATGGAAGGGCGAAAGCAAGGAAGCTTCAGGGTTGGAGGGAAGAAGGCAATATCTGAGGGCGGGTGGGTCAAGAAGATGGGGACAAGGCTGTTAACAATTGAGGGGAACAGGGCCAACAAGGGAGGAGGGTGATGAGAAGAAGAAAGGGATTTAAAAAGAGGAGATGGCAGAACTGGGTGATGAGGGGAAGAGGGCCAATGAGAGAGGAGGAAGTTAATGTGGAAAGACATCAGATTAAAAGGAGATGAATGCCGAAGTGAATGGTGGGAAGCTGGAATGTGCCCAGCTGGGAGTGACTCAGGGAACAAAAGGAGAGAGAGAGCAAGGTGAACCTTTCTAATCCCTGGCTGGCCACACAAATTAGTACTTATCCAACACAACATAGAGGCGCTTCTTGGTTTGCTCCTTTAATATTCGGACTTGATAAAGCTGTCAAAATTTGCTGAACTGCAAAAAGATGGAGTTGTCTTCATAAACGAGCATATTTTGAAGAATCCCCAGAATAACATCCCTTGAAAAATGAGCATATTTTGAAGAGTCAACGGAATAATGGTCCCCAGAATATTTTGAAGAATCCCCAGAATAATGGTCTTTATAAATGAGCATATTAACTTTGCATCACATGACCAGAAAAACAAAAGAGTGTAAAAGCTATCTGCCTGATGTATAATCTGTAATCTTTTGAACCCCCATTCATCTATGGCTCAAGATTAATCAAACCTCAAGAAATATTCCCATAAATGCAAATCAGCCCGTGCTGCAAACTGTTAATGATGGCACCATTAAGCATATCCCTATGATTAAACCAATTGTTTAAACACCAGAACCTGCTTCCTGTGCAAGTGGCAACTGGACTTTTACAATTTGCAGATACATATCATGTATCTACTGAGAACAAAAGTTCACAGATTTGAAATGTAACAACAGTTGCAGGTCCCTCAGAATAAAGTGTAATGGCTCTCGTATAGATCTCTATTGATGTGGAAGATTTGACAAGCAATACTCAAAGTTCCAGGCACATGTGTGAAATGTCTTAACAGCTCTTTTTTAAATCACCTGCTACTTTTAAACCTTGTGACTATTGATGCAGCTCAAACTAAAAATTCAAACTGAGGCAATGATCACCTCTTGTGTGACCTGGTGTATCCATCACCACCATTTTCTGCTTTCCAAACATCCACGAGTCGGCATCCTTGAGTGCCACATCAATCCCAGGTATTCTATCTCTATCAGCATATGGTCCTACAACCTGCATGATCCAATGCCCGTAAACTCTGGACATTACTCACATGGTTCAATTTTCTAACCTTTTTTTTCACGAAAGGAAAGTAGTGATCTGTTTAAATTTTATATTACCTGAAAAACTAAGATCAAATAACGGTTAGAACCAATATTTTACCCCCCCAAAAAAAAGGAAAAAAGAAAGACAGGTTAATCTCCCTGGGTGCTCTGACAGGAGAAAGACTTGACAAAGGGTTCAGTGAAAACCTAATGGGTGGCCCCACAATCTATAGCCTGTCATCTATGACAGGGTCCTGTATACCACCAAGCTCCTCAGAAGTGAAGAGTCTAGTTTATCCATGTCTCATAATTTTAGACAGTAAGAGAAGCTTCTCTAACAGTCATCGTAGGTGCAAGCAGGTCCCCTATCAGCAGTGACCCAGGCTACTCCTCAGGCCAGTATCATTGTCTATGCAGGCCCGTGAAGACTATCCAGAGGGTCCTCATAGACCTATCTAGGTTGCAAAACAACCCAATAAGCAGTCTCTGAGTCTCCTCTATTACCCCATGTCTCAAACAGAGACCGTCAATCCTACTAAAACTAAAGCAACTCCCTATCATTAGGCTTCTGTGAGCTAGCAGCAGCAATAATGATATATTCCAAGTTCACAAGCTACCATCCAGTCTGCTCCAGAACTCTAACTGCGAAGGGTGAGAGACGCCCTGTCTATGCTAATGGGATGCTGTTTTTGGAGAGGCCCTGATCCTCATCCTCATCCTCCTCCCTTAATTTGATTGTACAAACAAAAACAGGGAACTCTCATGCAGCTGCTCTTGAAAAGGACCTCTCCAACCCACTCTCCTGGATCCCACTCTACTCTCTAAAGAGGTTTCCTCAGACAAGCCCACAAATTACAACCTATCTGATTAATAGCATGAAGCATCTATACACCAACTCGTTGCTATTCGCCACCACCCAAATGCTCTTACTAGAGCACCCTGCTAGCTCCTACAGGTCAACCTGCTATCTAATCAGTAGCCATCACACTGTACTTAACACATCTGCTATGTGAACAAGCCCACCCACTAGCCATCACTCTGACATCAGGATGGACCACCCCTATCACTAGATCGTCCTGCATCCCCTTGTAAGGTCTCTTATGCATCTATTCCTGCATGTCTAGGACCAACATTGTGAAGGTCTATCATTTGCCTACAATGCATGAAATCTTGCCCCAAGATAGATAAGGTCTCTGCCCTAGGGTGTGGCCATCTATGTCTTTGTGTATGTTGTTGAAGAGGAGGATTTGTGTCCACTTCTCAAGTTGTGGGAGCCCGTATTACATTCCCTTAAACTAGAGAATTGATTTGTACTATTCATACAGTACGATTGTGCCCGGGCACTGCAAAAGTGGTTTTTTAGTTTTGGCACCCTTTTTTTTGCCTGTTTCAAGCCATTTTCTGCCATACTTTTTGGCGTATTTTGAACCAAACAGCTCGTTCAATCTTCTGACTCATCCCTTAGCCTTCTTTATAAGAAAAGCGTCTCCTTGCATTTGAACTCAAACTTCACTTTATATAACTCTTGAAGCCTCCCCCTCTACCACTCACCTCTTCCTCTTTAATCATACAATCATCCTCTCCCTCTCTCTCCCCCTCTTTCACTTTCATTTACATCTACCTCTTCCTCTCTAGCTCTTTTTCCTTTTCCTCTCTCTCTCCCTCTCTCTCTCTCTCTCCTCCTTTCTCCCCCCTTCACCTACCTCAAACATAACAAGGAGCAAGAGGTCATCTTCAAGAACCTCTACATGGATCTAGAAGATGTAGATTGCCAAGTCTCACATATCCATAATTGTTGTTCGAGTTGCGCCTACCACACCAACCATTAGAACCTAGGTGAGATGTGGCTCTAGGAGCTTCTCAAGTGCAATAGCTTTTGTTTAAGAGGATGCTTCAGAAATTGAGCCTCACTATGATGATGATAGGAATGTCATTAGTGATGGTGATTTTGGTGAGGCTTTTGAGGCTTCCTCCAGTGAGTGCAAGTCCCTTACCAGTGATGTATTCTACATGATGTCATGGTTGACTACTTAAGTCTTTTCCACTACGTCTTTATGTTTTACTTCAGGTGAGACCATGACTCAATGGGAAGTTAAAACTTGTCTTTCTATATGAGCCTTTTTAAATGGATCATGACTCCTAAGATTGAACTCTTATAGACCATGACTCAATGGCAAGTTAAAACTTGTCTTTCTATATAAGCCTTTTTTAAATGGATCATGACTCCTAAGATTGGACTCTTATAGCCCTGCAACTTTCTTGTAGTTCATGATGTTTGTACTTTCAAGTAATAAGTCACATGTTTTTATGCATATCTTTAACCTTTCTTGTATAAAGAATATCTATATAATGCATGTTATTAGTAAAGATTGATTTCATGGATAACTCTAAATGAACACATGAAAAACATACTTTATTTAGAGAAATCTTGTGTACATTCCATACTATACAATTTTGTGAACTAAAATATCATACAAATTGTACCTCATTACCTTGTTGGGAACATCTAAATAGTGCCAAAGATATTGCTCCCTAGGTTCTAATAACAACTTGTACAAATCTACCCTCAAAGATTCTACTAATACTTGGAGGCCTAATGTGGAAAAACACTCATCTCATGCTAGACTCAAATGGCCTCTTTTTGTACCCACACATCGCGCATCACATTACTAGTGATACTTCACCTGTATGTGCTTCGTCTTTGCATGAAAGACGGGATTCCATGCTAGTATGATAGCACTCTGACTATCACAACGAAGAATAGAAGTCTCAGTAATGCCAAGTTGTCCCACTAGAGGTGAAAGCCATAAAGCCTTCTTACATGCCTCAGTGGTAACCACATACTTTGCCTCTATAGTAGACAATGCAACACACTTCTGTAGCGTATGTCGGGTTTGACTCATGCCTACGCTCACAAAGGAGTGTTGGTAATCTTCAAGAGGACACTGGGACACTTTTTACTCTCCGTACAAGAGGTTTTTTCCCCCAAATTTATTCATTTTATTTTATGTGCCTATGTTACATAGTTTTGGGCACTTATCATGTTTCACACACTTTGGGTGTGACCCTAAGGTTTAAGGGTTATACTTTGTACTTGCACCTTACGCTTCAGATTATTGCATTGGGTGTTGTGCTCTCACACTCTACACTGTCTACTCCACTCTTAGTGGAGCTTCGATCTCTTCTTGTTCTCACAGTTGGTATTAGAGCAATACTCTGCTCAGTTCAACTTCTTGGCCACCACCAGTGAGCCGCCAACTAGCAATTTGAGAAGTCTTGGCATTGGCATTCAGCCACAAGTGTCACCAGCAAGTCTGCTCCGCCAAGCAATACGAGATCTACCCCCTATTCACTTCCAACAGGAGCCGCCATGTTCCCGCCCTCTGTCCAGCAGCACCCCGTCAGTAGGCGTCACCCAATCAGCCAGCACCTCGACCAGCTCAATTGTCTCGCCCCTGCGCATGCCTGCCTTTCCCGCCTTGGTCCTGTGCCCACCTATGACCAAGCGCCGCCTACGACCAGTCTGCCTGCCACCAGTGCAGTCACACCCTCCTCTTGGTGCACACTTGCCTCCCCAGTCGCCACCTAGCCTAGCCCACAAGCAAGCTCCCTAGCGCACCACCTACACAAGCCGCCATTCCGCCTCCAACTCAACCTCCACCTGCATCCGCCAGTCTAGCAGCTCAGAATCCGAGGTACATTTTTTTTTAATTAATTTTTAATTCAAATTCACTTCTGGGAAAGGGGCTTTTTGCCCAGGCAGGCAATCTCAAAGTCAGCACATGTCTCGCACACAACTACAGCAGAGATTTTGTGCATTTTGGGCCCGACATTTGGGGCTTTTGCAGTTAGGTCACCGATTGAGACATGTACATCTATAACATTCTAAATAGACAATTTTGGGGCTTTTGCATCTACTATGCTACTGAGCATTTATTGCACCTTGGACTGTGTGCATTTCAAATAGTTTTGACAAAGTGTGCTTCAATTTGCTAATTACAGCAAGGTACTTGCTGTAATTTCTGGAAATTCTGAGATTTCCAAGTTGGTCCAGCTTGGGACATTGCTCTTTTGCTCTCTGATCAGCATTGTTTATCATGGCAAATCAAGGAGGTGATGTATTTACTTACGTATCCAAGGAGGATAGGTTGGATGTTAACAACTATTCACCCTAGTCCTTCATGATGAAGAATGTGCTGATTGTGAAGAATCTTTGGGATTATGTCAACGGTGAAGAAGTTAGGCCCGGAATTGTGGCTCCTGCTACTCCTCCAGGAGGACGTGGATAACAGGCAACTCAATCTGTTTAGCCTGCTCCAGCTCAGCCACTTCCCCAAAGATCAACAGCACAAAAGGCATGGGATACACGGGATGCACAGGCTTTGTCGCTGATTGCATTGGCAATTCAACGGTCTATTATCCCTCACATTCGATCTGCAGCGTCTTCATGAGAAACCTGGCTAACCTTGGAGCAGATGTTTGCTAGAAAGAATGAGACCCACATCTCTTTCTTGAAGAAAGAGCTTGAGATAGTGAAGATGGATGAGGGTGATTTTATGCAAGATCACCTAAATAAAATTTAGGACTTGCGTGAGCAGCTTATGAATGTCGATGAGCATTACTCAGATGCACAGATGATATCTACTACCTTGAATTCATTGTCGTCCTCGTACTTGGCCTTTCATACGGCCTTGAACCTCACCATGAGGATTGCCCCACAACCACTTACTTTCCTTCAGCTAGTCAGTTTGCTCTTAGAGGAAGAGCAAACATGAAAGAATAGTGATGTGGATGTTATAGCCTCTGAGCAAGCTTTTATGGCACAACAGAAGGGCAAGGGCAGCGAAGCAAAGAATGCTTTGCAGAACTCTGGAACTTCAAGCACTTCACAAGGCAATAAGAAACAAGGAGGCACGCAAGCCAAGAAGGGCAAGTGCCACTATTGCAAGAAGCTAGACCACTACATCACTAAGTGTAGAAAGCCCGAAGGAGTCAGGGATGTCTATTTATGATGCACCTTCAACTACTACTGAGTCAACGTCCTTTGTTGTTGACAAACTATTGTTTTTACACATGCAGTTATGACTCTTCTTGGGCTAATAGAGCATTTAGCTCTACTGAGAATGCAGGCACATGGTTTTTTGACAATGGTGCATCTAGGCACATCACATCTCACAGAGATTTATTTGCTTCTATTATTGCAGCCCCAATTGGCAAGTCTATACATTTCGCCAACAATGCAACATACCCTGTTAGAGGTATTGGGGAGATTGTGTTGACAGCCATTGATGGCTCTATTCTCTACTTGTAGGATGCCTTGTTTGTGCCAGGTATAAAGAAGAATTTGTTATCTATTTCTTCGTTGGCACGGTGTGGTTTGCAGGTCACCTTTGATGATGGAAGATGCATGGTGAGAGATAAGGAACACATGACTTTGGTTTTGACTGGCACTCTATGTCATGGATTATATGAGTTGGATGCTCTTTCAGTTGATCAGTCGTCCTATTTAGCATCCACCCTTACTCCTGCTATGTTACAAGCGGAGTTATGGCATGCTCGCAAGGGGCAATGTAAACTATGGTAGCCTGATGCTTTTGCAGCGTACAAAGATGCTTGATGGTTCACCTGTTAAGAAGACTGCTAGGGTTTGCACTGAGGACACATAGAGTGTACGACCACGACAGAAACACAAAGACACAGACACAGACACAAAGGGCAAAACTCAAACCCTAAACGCAAAACTCAAAACTCAAACACAAACAAAAGAAGGGAGAGAGAGAACACAACTCTGAAGTGAATGAATGTTGTAAATGAATGTAAGAGTATACAGTGTGCTCAAGGGCAGAGCAATGTCGGAGTGTGATGTCCACCGAAGACAAATCCCAAGTCTGTGACCACCACTCAGAGTGTAGGAGTGCTGAATAGTGAATGACAGCAGGCTGGTCACCAAAACGCAACAGTCTGGAGGCTAGAAACTGGTAAACGAAGCAATGTACCACCGATCAGGGGCTGGAAACTGTGCACAGTCTGCCGTAAACAGCAAGCTCAAGCTGAAACAGTGTCTAAGAGTGTGAGGGCCTACAATGCTGAAAACGCAGGCTAGCTGACCCTGGCAATGATGGACAGCAGGCTGAACAGCAGTATGGGACAGTTTGGAGCAGTCACCAGTAGCTAAGAGCTGTCGCCTACAGCAATAGACAGGCTGAAGATGATGTGGCTGCAATCGATGATGGCTGGACAGCAGATGGAGGCGGGCTGCAGGCTGGAAACTAGGCGCCAACAGCAACAGAGAGTGTGTGGGCTGGTGTAACTTGCAAACAAGGATCATTGATGAATGGGGGAAACCTGTCTATTTATAGATGTGGAAGGGCGCCCCAAAAATTAGGGTTTCCACTAAACTTTCTCGAACTGCTCCCCGTTTTAGGGTTTCCACTGAACTCTCTCAAACTGCTCTCTATTTTAAGGGTTTTACTCTCAAAGAGCATTTTTAGTGTGTTTTGGGGCTGTTTAAAAGGCTAATCGTCAAGTAATGCATATTTTAGCTCAACAACCCCTCTCAGGCCCAAAACTGAGCCGAAAGGTTAGACCAGCCATGGTGATGTTTATGTACCCCAAGGAGTCCCACCCCAAAGCAGCCAAGGCATCGGACAAAGGGTGCACATCACCTACCCAGTGGCCTACCAAGACTACAAAGGCGATGGTTATCGTACCAAGGAAATCCAAGTAGTCACTCCAGAGAGGACAGGGCATCGGTCAAAGGGTGCACGTCGGCTACCCAATGGCCTACCAAGTCCTACAAAGGCAGATGAAACCACATTGAACTTTGTGTGTGTGTGTGTGTGTTTTTTTTTTTTTTAATAAGTGTGGTAAATTTTATGAGATGCGGCCGATTGAGTAATAGTGACCCAAAAGACGGGAGTAGAGAGGTTACACCCAACATATCACAAAACAATACAAGCTAACCCATCCACTCAGGGTGTCGATGACAAGGAAAAATAGGTGATAAGGTATCCATGTGATGAAGAAGGATGGTGGTGTGGTAACAACAACCGCCGGTGGAAACAGCTTAGGATCCGCTCAAGTGGTGCTCTGCACAATGAGATGCAAAGTATGCTACATGCTGAAGAATGCTTATGCAACAAGTGCCACTTGGACAGTGTCCCTCATGGGAAAATTGTTCACTTGCCCAAGCGCCCTAGTACAAAGATGATGAAATCATGCAATGCAAAGGGTAAGGTACAACAAGGGGGAGAAGCTGATGCCGAAGACAAAGTGTTGAAGCCTGTAGAATACCAAGAAGGGTAGGAACCCCCTCTCAAACTGGATATAGATGCCGAAGAAGCAAGAGGAGTATGATGTCGGTCTTCGTGTAGTGTCGAGAACCATAAGGAATAAAGAGGAGGAGGAAGCATCCCAGCTGGAAGAGCTAGGTAGAAGTCACCACCATGATAGTATCAAGAGAGATACTGCACGATCCGCCTCGGGAGGGGAAGCCTCCATGCTGGTAGAAGAGCAAAACTCCAAGGATGATGAAACCATGAAGGAACGGCGCACATCCCAAGTCTCCAGTCCATGTAGGACTCGGCAAACCTGCATGTTAGCCCTACACTGAAAACAAAACCTGCAAAGGAGATCAAAGTTTGCAATCACAGAGATCAGTAGTGAGATGCTCCAAAAACAAAACTAAACTAAAATGAAAAGCTAACTGAAGGAACAAGTGCAAAGATGCAAATGTGTATGTGTGTGTGAGTAAATGCAGCGGAAGACTTAAAATGTAGAGACAAAAATCCTATAGGCCCAACTCTAAGAGTGCAAAAAATGAATGCTAGACTAACCTAGGATATCCGAAAAGACCTAGAGACATGCTAGTCTAAGAAGGTGGCCACCATCGCGTACGTCCAGTAGCAAGGCTCTGCCAAGGGAACGCTTGATGAGGTGGGGAGGAAGGTGAGATAGATGCATGAAGTGCAACGAGATCAGAACCTGAAGACCAATCAACCAATCCTTCAGGAGTAGAGAAGGATGGCCGCTGACTCTTGACGCTGTCCGGGTGCCACATGTCCAGCAGTCGTTATGGGGACTGGAGGAGCAAATGGGGCAGCAGCGGAAGGCGTAGCCCCACTAGACTGTGAAGTCGCAGCAGTCTGCTGAGGCTTTTTAGGTGGAAGACCTTGGGCCTTGGAGCGACAATCCTCGTCCACATAGCCTGTTCTTTGGCAGTGTGTGCAAAACCCGTTTTTCTTAGGGAGTTGTTGCCAAATAGGTCTTGATTCTTTGGTTCCATCGGAGGAAGAGGAGTTACCCTTTGTTTGGCTTGCCTTCGCATCTTGCGATTTCTTGCCACTAGTGGTTTTCTCTCCCGAAGAAGAAGCAACCAACCCCCTTTGCTCCGAATAAGGCTGTGATGAGGATTTCTTGTAGACTTGATCATGCAACCTTGCGTAACGCAAGAACTGGCACTCAAACTCGTAGAAGGTTGGCAATCGAGGTTGGGAGATGATGTATTGAATGAAATTGAAGTATTTTACAGGCAACTTATTCAAGAAGAATGTAACCCGATCGTCATTTGACTTTGGAGAGCCAGTAGTGGCAAACTCGGCAAATAACCACTTATAGTCAGCCAGCTTGACTTTCAGATCATCCCCTTCCTTAAGAGAGAACTCTTGAAGCTCAAAGTCGAGATCGATGCGCCGAGTACGATCATGAGCCGCATAGCGGTCGAGAAGGTGACTCCTATGAGAGTGCGCTGCGGAAGAGGGAATACGAACACGGAGGGAGAGAGAGAGAGAGAGCAGAAAATAAGGAAGAGAAATCTGCACTGACTGAAATGAATGCTGAATACAAACGGGAAGGCGAAAGGAGACTGATCAGTCCCTGCACGCAGCCCACAGCGTCAGTGAGGGCACCAGATCAGGCTGATGATGATGGCAAAACCACCATGGGGGAGAAGGAGTGTCGGAATCTGCAAGAAGACAAGTGATCAAGTGGGGAGGGGGACTGCCTATAAATAGGCAAAAGGACAAACCCTAACCCTAACCCTAAAATGGGCGCAAACCCTAAAAATGCCCTAAAATGGGCGCCCCACATCAGTAACCAAAAAAGTGGCCAGGTAGCCAGTGGCTGCCCACTAAAAGAGGCCAAAAAGAAATATACATCCTAAGACAGCCAGTCGAGAGTGACTAGCCTCCCCCATCATAACACATGACAGACATGTCAGAGCTCCTAATGTCCTCGTCTGACTCAGACTGAGGCTCACAGGCAGGAGATGACAAGGCATGACAAACATGACTGCTAACAACTCCAACGCTCTGACGCGAGCGAGAAGTGCTGCAACTGAGAGTGAAACTCAGGAAGCAATCCCTGCATCAGCTCAACATTGGCTGTAGCATTGCGCACTCTCCATTGACGGATGTAGTCAGGGTGAGCTAGTCAAGGGTCCAGCATAGGCTCTAGACCAATGATGAGGTCCCAAAGACCCTGAGACTCAAGCACTTGTTGCATGAAATTCGACCAAGTAGTGAAATTTGACCCGTTAAAACGTGTCTTATCCGTGAAGGCATTCTTGGCCGTTGCAACAGGAGTGGTAGTGCTCGAAGATGGGTAGTGTGAAAAAGTGTAGTGGGGGTTGGATGGGGGAGTGTACACTTGGGAATGGGCCCCAGAGTGCCCACCAGGCATGCGGGTAGTGTGCAAGCTGGATCCATAGGTAGGGATGGGCTGACTAGGCATGGGCATGGTAGCCACATGAGGAACCCAAGGAGGTGGGATGGGAACACTAGGAGCTAAAGATGGAAATCCTTGCATAGGTGTAACCCAAGGAGAGTGTGAAGACGCACCATAAGCTAAGGATGGAAACCCCTGCGTATGAGTGGTCATAGGAGATGTGAAGCTGGGGATAGTGAAGGAGATGCCCATCACAGTCAACCCAAGAGTTATGGGTGTGCTCATTTGCTGAAAGGTAAGAGGCATTGTGTTAAAGGGTGGCA
Organism: Lygodium microphyllum; assembly: GCF_053477565.2. Lineage (NCBI taxonomy): Eukaryota > Viridiplantae > Streptophyta > Polypodiopsida > Schizaeales > Lygodiaceae > Lygodium > Lygodium microphyllum. Next base: position 120,708,684 of record NC_141142.1, read on the forward strand.
TTCCCCCTAACGAAGAACCATGGTGCAAAGAGGTAGAGAATGGGGTGGAGAAGGAAAAGGTACTAGGAGTGGAGATGGAAGATCCAACCCCTAGGGTGTGTGAAGCAGATGTGGAGTGTAATCCAAGATTTTGGAAACATGATGAGAGATGATCAAGGTGTGATATAGAAGAGGGTCGGATGGGAGGAAAGTGAGAAGTATGTGTGATATGCTCAAATGAAACAGAAGTTGTAGATGTACCTAAATTCAGTCTGCTTCGTGAGCCCCCTCTATTGAAGTTCACATACGCAAAGCCATCCGGATCCTCTACCTCAAAAGAAGAAATAGGCGAGGGTTTTGATTCATGCAACACAAAAGAATTGTACAAACCTCACATTGGACCTGGCTGAGATGATGAAGATGGATCGCCAAACATTCCAAATGTCGTATGTCCTCCATGATCGAAGAGGTGGCTAGCCTCACCAACCGGTCTGGATGTGATAGCAAAACTGGTAGGAGGGGTGTAAACATCATCGTATTTGTTACGATAGTACTCCTCAAAGTCCTCCTCTGTCATGTTAGTGAAATCTAGTGAAGGTGGAGTGTCGTCCTCCTCACCAAGTCCATAATGCCATCTCAGGGCCTCCAATGATGGAGAAGCCTGATAAGACATCATAGGAACTGGAGAAGAAGGTGTCTAGGACATTGTGATTCGGTTACAAGTTGTATTGTGTGCCTCGCACAAAGACTAGCTCTCAACAATATCCGCAGGATACTCTTTACAAGAGTACCGGCTCTGATACCATGTTAAGAAGACTGCTAGGGTTTGCACCAAGGACACACAGAGTGTGCGACCACGACAGAAACACAAAGACACAGACAGACACAGAGGGCAGAACTCAAACCCTAAACGCAAAACTCAAAACTCAAACACAAACAAAAGAAGGGCGAGAGAGAACACAACTCTGAAGTGAATGAATGCTATAAATGAATGTAAGAGTGTACAGTGTACTCAAGGGCAAAGCAATGTCGGAGTGTAACGTCCACCGAAGACGGATCCCAAGTTTGTGACCACCAGGCAGCAGGCTCGTCACCAAAACGCAGCAGTCTGGAGGCTGGAAACTGATAAACACACCAGTGTACCACCGATTGGGGGCTGGAAACTGTGCACAATCTGCTGTAAATAGCAGGCTGAAACAGTGTCTGAGAGTGTCAGGGCTTGCAATGTTGAAAACGCAGGCTGGCTGACCCTGGAGATGATGGACAGCAGGCTGAACAGCAGTTTGGGACAGTTTGGGACAGCAATGGATAGGCTGAAGATGATGTGGCTGCAGTCGACGATGGCTGGACAGCAGATGGAGGTGGGTTGCAAGCTGCAAACTAGGCACCAACAGCAACAAAGGATGTGTGGGCTGGTGACCTGCAAACAAGGATCATTGTTGAATGGGGACAACGTGTCTATTTATAGATGTGGAAGGGCGCCCCAAAAATTAGAGTTTCCACTAAACTTTCTCGAACCGCTCCCCGTTTTAGGGTTTCCACTGAACTCTCTCGAACCGCTCCCTATTTTTAGGGTTTTACTCTAAAAGAGCATTTTTAGTGTATTTTGGGGCTATTTAAGAGGCTAATTAGCAAGTAATGCATATTTTAGCTCAACATCACCTCTCTTGGAGAGACCTCCTGAGCATATGCGAGGGATGTATTTTGGGGAAAATGCATCAGTTTTCGTTTCCCTGTGATGTTGCTTTTAGAGCCACTGCCAGGTTACAGATTGAGCACTCAGATGTATGTAGCCCTATCCAAACAAATTCATTGGGTGCTTGTTACTATTTCGTCACTTTTATTGATGACTTTATTCGCTTCTGTTGAGTCTATTCTTTAGTGAAAAAGTTAGAAGTGTATAATGCATTTTTGGCTTTTCTAGCACTTGTTGAAAACCAATCTGGCTGGAGGGTGAAGACTCTCCATTCGGACCAAGGGGGGGAATACATGTCCTCTATGCTAAATTCCTTTTTGAATCAGAAGGGCATTGTTCATCAGTACACTATTGCTTCACTCATGGAGATGGTCAAATATATGCTGAAAGCAAAGAGCTTGCCACACAGTTTTTGGATCAAAGTAGTTACGTGTGCTTGCCATGTCTTGAATAGATGCCCCACCAAAGCATTAAAGAATATTATGCCTTTTGAGGCTTGGAACAACCGGAAACCTTCTATTGGGTATTTTCATACTTTTGGGTGTCTTGCATATGCACAGATTCCCAAGGTACTCAGGAAGAAGTTGGATAACAAGGCTGTCAAATGCATTTTTGTGGGGTACAGCAGTAAGAGCAAAGGATATAGATTATATGATCCTGTCTCTAAAAAGGTATTTGTCAGTAGGGATGTGGCTTTCGATGAAAAATCAAAATTATCCCTTGCTGGTTTTGACACATATCACGTTGCCAGTGATGTATTTCAAGGGCTGTTGCCCATTTCATTTGGTGATACACCTGGAGTTTCAGCAAGTGAACTTAATGTTCAACCAGCTGCTCCCTTGGATAATGCAGAAAATCAACCCATGGCTGATCTGAATATTCAGCGATGTGCTAAATCTGAAATTCAGCAAGAGCTTATACACAGTCAAGAAGCTAGACAAATGCCTAGATGGTATTTACAGACTATGAAAGATAGTCATTTGGATGCTCCTATTGCTGCTTGTACTAGAAGGCAAGCTCGTATGCATGATGGTGCACATACCATGGAGTTTGTTATGGCAACACATACAGTTGATGATGAGGAGCCTAAATGTTTTGAGGATGCACAACATAGTGTGCATTGGATGGTAGCAATGCAAGCTGAGTTTGATTCCATCATAAAGAATCAAACATGGGATTTAGTGTCTTTGCCTATTGGGAAGAAAGCCATTGGAACAAAATGGGTCTATAAGCTGAAAAGGAATGCAGATGGATCCATTTACAAATATAAAGCCAAGCTTGTGGCCAAGGGCTATGCACAGAAGAAAGGCATTGACTATGAGGAGCCATTTTCTCCTACCTCCTGCATGACTACCATTAGGTCTATGGTTGCTTTGGCTGCCCATTATGGATGGACTGTGCATCGGCTAGATATAAAGACTGCATTTTTACATGGGGAACTGCAAGAAGAAGTGTATGTATAGCAGCCCATTGGTTTTGCAATTGTGGGATCCGAACACTTGGTCTGCATGCTGGAAAAGGCTTTATATGGCTTGAAACAAGCTCCTCAAGCTTGGTATGCAAAGATTGATGCCTTTTTACTCAACCAAGGGTTCATAAACAGCTCATCAGAGTCTACCCTTTACATATGTGAAGAGGGGGGATCCTTGCTAGTCATATGTCTATATGTTGATGATCTTTTGCTTACAAGGACACATGCTGATTGGATTTCAGCATTCAAACAAAATTTACAGAAAACTTTTGAGATGTCACATGTGGGGCCTTTGCACTATTACTTGGGCATTCAGTTCATTCATGATGCTAGAGGCATTGGATTGTCACAGTTGAGATACATTGGTAAACTTCTTGAGAGGTTTGGCTTACAAGATTGCAAACCAGTCTGTATACCAATGGAACTTGGAATAAAGTTGTCATTCCATGATGATAGTGACTTGTTTGATATCCACACATATGCTCCAGCAATTGGATGCCTTATCTACCTATGCAACACTAGGCTGGACATACAGTTTGCAATTTCAGCCCTGAGCAGATATGTGCATCAGCCACACATGTCACATTGGCAAGTTGTCAAGCGTGTTTTCCATTACTTATAGGGTGCTAGGACTCTTGGATTGCTTTATGCCAAGGGGGGACCACTACAACTACATGCTTACAGTGATTCTGATTGGTCTAATGATTATGATTCTCGACACTCCACTAGTAGCAATTATTTCTTTCTTGGCTCATCTTGCATTTATTGGCTTAGCAAGAAACAATCCACAGTTGCCACATCGTCATGTGAAGCTGAATACAAAGCAACTTTCACTACCACAGTTGAATGCGTATGGCTAAGACACTTGCTAGCTGATCTGGACGTATCTGTCTCATTGAGCCTACTCCTTTGTTTACTAACAGTCAAAGTGCCATTGCAGTTGCATCAGTGTTTCATGCACACACGAAGCACATTGAGATCCATTATCACTTTGTCAGAGAGAGGCTACATGCCAAAGATATTAGCCTTGTCTATTGTCCTACCACCAGTAATGTGATAGGCATCTTCAACAAAGCTCTTCCTCGTGACAATTTGAAGCATTTTGCAATGCTTTAAATTTGATCTCCTTTGGTGAATGACCCTGTATTTTGATCACTCTTCACTCCAAGGGGGTTTATTGGGTTTGACTCATGCCTACGCCGACAGATGAGTGTCGCTGATCTTCAATAGGACATTAGGGCACTTTTTACTCTCCGTACGAAAGGTTTTTTCCCCCAAATTTATTTCCTTTATTTTATATGCCTACGTTACACAATTTTGGGTACTTATCGTATTTCACACACTTTGGGTGTGAACACCCTCTTAGAACCCTAACGTTTAATGGTTGTACTTTGTACTTGCACCTTACACTTCAGATTATTGCATTGGGTATCGTACTCTTACACTCTACACTGTCTACTCCACTCTCAGCTGAGCTTCGATCTCTTCTTGTTCTCACAACCTAGAGATCCAAGAAATGTCTCCCCCTATGAAGGTGAATAAATACCCTAAAGTAGATTTCCTACAGTCAGCATGACCAGCATAGTCTACATCCATAAAGAAAATGATAGATGTTTTTTGCTTTCCAAAACATATGCACACACCTTTTGTGCCCTTAAGATATCTCATGATACCTTTCACTGCTTCCCAATGCTTTTTACCACGATGTGCCAGGTATCTGCTAACCACTGCCACAGCAAATGCTATGTTAGGATATGTAGCAACCATAGTATACATCAAACTACCCATAGCTCAATCAACATGACCAGCATAGTCTGCATCCGTAAAGCCAATGAAAGATGCTTTTTGCTTTCCAAAACATACGCACACACCTTTTATGCCCTTAAAATATCTTATCTCATGATACCTTTCACTGCTTCAAAATGCTTTTTACTAGGATGTGCCATGTATCTGCTAACCACTCCCACCACAAATACTATGTTAGGACGTGTAGCAACCATAGCATACATCAAGCTACCCACAGCTAAAGCATATGGGATCTTAGCCATTTCAACCATTTCATCATCACATGTAGGGTTGTCCTTTGCAGTAAGTTTCACATATGAAGGTAATGATACACGGATTGCTTTCCCCCCCTCCATATTGAAACATTGCAAAATCTTGGATGCATACTCCTACTATGACAGATAAAGAAGGCCTTTCGATCTGTCTCTGAGTATACGCATGCCAAGGATATGATTGGCTTCACCAAGTTCCTTCGTATCAAAGCTGCTATGTAGGTTCTACTTCAATGTGTCTAACGCATGAATATCTCTACCACCAATCAGCATGTCATCCACATACAAAATCAATATAATAAATCTGCCATTTGTAGCCTTCTTTGTATACAAGCAGTGATCCACTTCACTTCTTTTAAAACCTTGAGATTTCATGAAAGTATCAAACTTATGATACCATTCACACAGTGCCTATTTCAGCCCATATAAGCTTTTGTTGAGTTTATATACCATCTTTTCTTGCCGCTAAGCCACAAAACCTTCTGGTTGTTGTCTATACATGTCCTCATGCAAATCACCATGTAAGAAAGCAATCTTTATATCCATCTGTATAAGTTCCATATCCTCACATGCAACCAAGCCCAATAATGTTCGTAAAGTAGTCCTTTTGACTACAAGAGAAAAGATCTCATCAAAGTCAATCACATATTCTTGCTTGTACCCTTTGGCAACCGGCCGTGCTTTGTACTTTGGCAAGGAACCAAAGATGACCTTCATTTCATAAACCCATTTGCATGATAGAATTTTCTATCCCTTAGGCAAATGCACCAAATCCCAACTACCATTTTTCTTTAGAGATTCCATCTCTGATAGCATAGCTTTATGCCATTTCTTGCTATCCTTTTTCTCCATTGCTTCCTTGAAGCATGAAGGTTCACCATAATCTATCAACATGACATAATCAGCAATATAATTCACACCACGAACAAACCTATCTCGTTGTTTGGTATTTCTAGTTGACCTACGAACTTGCAAATCTGCATTAACACCTTGTTGTTCCAAAGGTTTAGCATGTTGTACTACTTGTTCTGACTGTTCCAAAGGTACATTTTCTTCCACCCTTAGATTTTAGTCAAGGAAACTTTTTATGTGATGTTTGAGCATGCTTGCCATAAATACAGTGATCATATTTCCATTATCATGTCCTTGTAGGTCAAGAGGCACAGGAACGTCTTGCTGCTGAGCCATTTGCTGGGGAGCATGCTCTTGCATATCCATGTCAAGATCCAAAGAACGTTGCAATACCTCAGAGCTTCTATCACATTCTAAAATAAAATGTCCCAATTGACCACATCTAAAACAGTGTCCAGCAAATGTGCCCCATTTAAGCCCAAAAACCAACGTTTGCAACCTAGGGACCTCAAAACTAATTTTGGTTGGTCGAGATTTCCTTGTGTCCCAAAGCATACAAGCCCTCTTCCTATTGCGGGAGGCTAGCCGGTCAACCAACACCTCACCAAGGTTTCTCAAAACCAAAGGAAGAAGCCACCAAAGATGTGCAAGAAAATCAACCACCTCCACCCAGATTGGGCATACCTACCTAAGCACCTCCTGAAACTCAGCCATAGGCCTCCATGGAACCATATGTACCAGCTGACCATCCATGAACAAAGGAATATGTTGCATAATGCAAGCAGGCATATCCAGGCTACAAAAAAGAACTTCAAAAAACCCTCTTGGTCCATCATAAATCTCTTCAACAAGAGGACTTGCACTTGCCCTGAAACATCAACTTGATGCACATTAACATTGACAAGCATGGACTGCAACCAAGCACGGATCTTAGTAATCAAAAGAATCCTTTCCGTAGAATAAAAGATGGCTGCCCTCTCATGGAAAGCAACAATCTGATGTAAAACCAAGCCAGTTCCCATGACAGCAACCACTTGATCCCCTTCCGGTAAAGAGCTCGCTTTACCCTCATTGGCATGAACATAATCTAACATAAGATTGTTGGCAGTGGCAAGCATAAACTAAAGAGACCCATCAGTTTGTGAGCAAGGAAGATGAACATCTTGATAAAGCAAATTCGGAGCACATAAGACTAGTTCATCAACCGACATCTTACGGCGTTTTCCCATCTCATCCCCTTCCATCAACTGCCCTGAATCCTAAGGCAAAGAGTCTCCATCCGACTCCGCCGAATCTTTGTCATCCCCATGTCCTATATGCTAATCAAGAAAAGCCACATCAATGCCATTTGACTCCTACATATTCGCCATATCAAAACTCAACCTTTGAGTACTGCATAGAAATCTCTCTCTCTCTCTCTCTCTCTCTCTCTCTCTCTCTCTCTCTCTCTCTCTCTCTCAGATAGACCTATAGAGAGAGGCACAGCTCGCTACCCACACCTAGCAGGCCCACGCCCTCGCAAGAGACATCACCTATAGATACAGCAAATACTACAGTGCCACCTATGACCTGGAGGCAGAGAGAGAAAGTGGTTCAGGCGATGACCTGCAAATAGATGGAAGGGCAGACATGCGCAGCCCTAAACAGCACTATTGTTTCTCGGTTCTGGCCATTGACACAGATTTGTGGTTCAATTGATATGCGACCTCAGTAGTGAGAGAGATAGGCGCACACATTGAGTTCAGCAACACAGAGAGAGAGAAAGAAAAAGAAAGTTATATTAACATCTACAAAAGGCCAAGTTGGCCTATGAGACCGAAAGGTTACATACAAAATGTCTGGGGAGTTTTCCAAGTCCCAGTAAAGCTACTATCTAGTGTTATGGTGAACTAGGTGAGTAGGTACAAAATGGTATATAGTCTCGATACAATCTAGATGCACTTCAAGTGCAGTGTGGAACTGCTCATGGGGCGTGGTCATCTTAAGATGTCCCGGATGGGCTTGTCTAGCATGGAGAGACTGAGTTGCAGGGCGACACCCTGTGCAGAAGGCACCAAACCCCACAGCAGCTTGAAGGTCAACGTCCAACTCTGTCTGTCAGCTATCACAGTCACAGGCAACTCCTGCACGACGCAAGCACAAGGCAGCAGGGAAGTGTCGCAGCAGGCTCACGAACAGGTGAACGCAGGAAAGGGGGCACACAGACCGCACACAGTTCAAACCAGCAGTGACAGGGACCAGCGCACAAGCTCTCTCTCTCTCTCTCTCTCTCTCTCTCTCTCTCTCTCTCTCTCTCACACACACACACACAGCGCGCACGCAGGTCTGCAGTAAGCAGGGCAGGCAATGATCAGGCTAGGAAGCGGCAACAGGTGCACAGGGTTTGCAAAAGGAGGGCTGACGAACTGGCTAGGGCAGGGGACAGGGTAAACGCATTGACTCACTCCGCCCCCCTCTCTCTCTCTCTCTCTCTCTCTCTCTCTCTCTCTCTCAACAACTGATGTCTCTGGAGGATTGATGTCTGACGACTGATGTTTGACATGAATGTACTTGTCTTGACGACTAATGTCTGATATGAATGTACCAGAGTATGAATGCTGACGTGAATGTACCTGACACGACTGATGCATTGACGTGTGAATGCTGACGTGAATGTACTGATACAATAGTGACGGCTCTGACTAACGAGGGGGTACTGATAGTGACGGCTCTGACTGATGCGAGCATACAATGAAAGAAAATGCACAATGGATTGAGGTAGTCAAGAAACAAAGGGATGCCTCATAACAAAGTAGAAATGATGAACGCAACACTAGAAGAGGAAGCAAAAAGGAAACTCCGTGCATTACATGTTCGTGTGGTGGGATGGGCTAAAAAAGGAACCCCTCTAGAGGATGCTAAAACACTTTGTGCTAAAATGGGTGTGAATGAGACATGCATTATGGATGCATGGAGGGTAGCTGATCCAAGTGACAAAAGAGGTTGGATCCTCATGCTGAAATTTGAGGACGTGGATAATAAGAGGGCGTTCCTCTCAAAAAGAAAGACTTTGAAATGCGAAAAGGTTTATCTCGATGAGGATCTCACACCTGCACAGTTAGAGCATAGAAGGGCTAGCATGCCAATGGTGTTGGAGGCACATAAAGAAGGCAAGTATTCTGTTTATAGAGATGGCAGAGTAATCATAGCAAAACGAAGGTCACAATGATGGTATACGGCTTATGAGACATTAAGGATGTCCCTTTGGAATTGTAATGGTTCAATGAGACTTGATGCAGGTTATTTTGAGGATACTTTACGTGGGACAAATATAGCTATGTATACAGAAACACATCAATGTATAAGTTCTAGATTACCAGATGTTGTGGGATACAAATGGGAGAGTGTTTACACGGCTCAACCTCGTAGGCCAAGAGGAACTAGGGGGTCAGGTGGGGTTGCTATTATTTATTGTGAGAGCCTCCAAGACATGATGCATGTGGTGTCACGAGATGTGCAAGCTAGATATATGTGGGTAAGACTGAGGATAGGGCGCACAAGGGATCTATATGTTGCAATATGTTACTTCCCACCTGCCAATTCAACACTTGCCCCTGGGGAGAGATCACCATTTGAAGTACTACATGAGGACATTATGAGGTATGCAAGCATTGGGGACATACTACTAATGGGAGACTTTAATGCTCGAACAGGAAGTGAGCAGTCAGCCTTTTATGATACTAAACATGAGATGTTTAAGGAATAGGCATTGGACGAGGGCTTGACAGGGCATCTCAAGATAAGGAGATGACATCATATGGATATCATTTGCTAGCATTAGGAAGTGCTTATGGATTAGCTATATTCAATGGCTTATCGAGATGGCCGGGAGCGGATGCTTTCACTTGTTGGAACAACAAGAACGGAGCCAGCATTGTGGACTATGTAATGGGGTCGCCAACATTAATTCCAAAAAGTAATCATTTTGAGAAATCTGACAAGCCGATCGGTATAGCAGCCGACCATGCAATCCTAAAGGCTAAAATTCACCCTAGCATGTGGTCAAATACAAGAAACATGCACACAGGTACACACATTTCCACACTATGAGTTTCTAGAGCAAACTTCGCGTATCTATAGTGATACAATATGAGATGGCTTAAGCCAACTAGACCAGCATGAACCACTAGAGAATGTCACTAAATCTCCAGGGAAGGTTTACATACAACAACTATAGAGGCATTCCCATGTAAGATGGGTTCTACTGCACCACGCAGATGCATTGCCGCTCAAAATGCTTGGTATGATGGTGAGTGCAGATGCATTGGGAAGTGCTCATGGATTAGCTATATTCAATGGCTTATCGAGATGGCCGAGAGCGGATGCTTTCACTTGTTGGAACAACAAGAACGGAGCCAGCATTGTGGACTATGTAATGGGGTCGCCAACATTAATTCCAAAAAGTAATCATTTTGAGATATCTGACAAGCCGATCGGTATAGCAGCCGACCATGCAATCCTAAAGGCTAAAATTCACCCTAGCATGTGGTCAAATACAAGAAACATGCACATAGGTACACACATTTCCACACTATGAGTTTCTAGAGCAAACTTCGCGTATCTATAGTGATACAGTATGAGATGGCTTAAGCCAGCTAGACCAGCATGAACCACTGGAGAATGTCACTAAATCTCTAGGGAAGGTTTACATACAACAACTATAGAGGCATTCCCATGTAAGATGGGTTCTACTGCACCACGCAGATGCATTGCCGCTCAAAATGCTTGGTATGATGATGAGTGCAGACAGACTAGGACCCGCCTACAGAGGGCTATTACACCAGTGACATACACACACAAGCATGAAAGGAATGTCTTCCGTTGTCTTGTGCGGAAAAAGAAGAGGGATTATCTAGCCAAACTAGAGTCTGAGATGTATCGGCTCTTTTTGAGCAAGGACAGCAAGAAGACATGGAGGAAATTTCATGGTAGACAACCCCCAATTCAATTGTCATCACCTACGGTATGGCACGAACATGCTAGTGCACTATATGATGTTCCATCACAAGAGCAGATTCCCTATCCATCAAACTCTAGACCCACACAATGTTGATTCTTTACAAAAAAAATGGTGAGGTATGCCATTTGGAGGTTAAAGAATGGGAGAGCACATGATCAAGATGGCCTTGTGGCAGAACATTTTGCACATCCATGTTATGCATTGGCCCCTATCTTGTCAAACCTCTTCAATAGAGCTATATGTGAGGGGTTTCCAACAAGTTGGTGTGACCACACAATAGTGCTGATTTTTAAGAGCGGAGATTCATTGGTCACTAACAATTACCGCACTATTATGATTGGCCATATGCTAGCGAAGATATATGCCTTTATTGTGGAGTATGAGTTGAGTTGGTGGGCTGAAACAAAGGGGATACAGTCTATAGGACAAGCTAGCTTATTCTGCCAAGAATACAATACATTAGACCATATGTTCACACTGAGGGCCTTGATTGAGGAGGGACGATCACGAAGACAAAAAATCTATTGTTGTTCATGGATTTCCGCAAAGCTTTTGATACAGTACCACGTCTAAGACTCATGCAGAGGTTGCAAACCATTGGGGTCCCAATGAATATGCAATGGTGTATTTATACATTGTATGAGACAATGACAGGTAGAGTACGAATGCTTAGAGGCACAACAGACTCAGTGTCTAGCATGGTTGGTGTAAAGCAAGGCTATCTACTCTCTCCTTTGCTGTTTGGATTGTACAATGACAAGATTTCAGATTACATACAAAGATGGGGTGGTATGGAAGCCAGCTTGGTAGGGGTATTGATACCAATTTTGCTATATGCAGATGATATTGTGCTCATCTCAAATTCACCTGAGAGGCTTTAGCGACATCTAGATGCATTGCATGTGTTTTGTGAAGAGAAAGGCCTCAAGGTTAATCTTGGAAAGACTAAAATTATGGTCTTTAACACCTTAATAGCTTGGGTGACACACTCAAAGCATCACTTTATATATGATGGTCAATCTATGGAAACGGTTAGACAATATGTATACCTCAGGGTCACTTTCAAAGGGCCACAATTTTCATGGAAGGAGACTTCAAAGGCTAGACTTGCACAGGCATATGTAGCTTTGGGCACTCTAGAGCAACAGTGTGCACGCATACAGTTCTAGGAGCCCTGTACCAAATTGTAGCTCTTTGACACTTTAGTTATGCCCACACTAATCTATGGAGCAGCCATTTGGGGCCCAAGCCTTTATCATACTAGACGGATGCCTCTCATGGACTGTAATGGACCTGAAGCATAACATTATGATGGCTGGGAACACGTGGAGAGACCACTGGTCATGATGATAGCACATATGATAAGGGCGAAAGCCTCAGTACCACAAGAGATCATTCGAGCAAAGTTGGGCATAGCACCCATGGTAGTGGAGGCACTATTCCAAGCAATCACTTTCCTCCAAAGGATATGGCAGCTACCTAAAGACCGATACCCTAGGCTAGCTTTGGAGTCTTCAAGACAGCTTGAAACAGAGGGAGATAGACTGTGTTGGTATGCACATATGAGCACGTGGCTAAACTTGCATGGCATGAATATAGACATGTTGCCACTGTTCGATTACAACCTTGATTGTTTCACTCTAATTCTCAGTCATTCAAAGTTGAGTAGAGTGATCGGAGCACACATCACTAAAGTGGAGACAGAGAAGACTTGGTCCAAGTCCCCCTTTCCCATTAGGCACGAAGATGGCACAATACCAGTGTCACTTCTTGCAACTTTCCCATGAGGGTCTCATAGTGAGACCGACAAATATGGATGCTCAACTCTCCCATTGGCTTTGAGTTGCTATTGGACAAATCCGCACCTCATCACATCAGCTAATGATTGAGATAGGTCAACGGAGTCATGCTGCACCAAATGAGAGGATATGCCAAATTTGCGGATGGGAGCCACAGATGGAGAAACACTACATTTGTAGATGTACTGTATACTATGATATCTGACACTACTACCGTTGCCTCTTTAAGGAGGGCTTTGGACCATTGAGATGGGTGATGGACTATGAGGACCAGAGATGTCTGGGTCTTTTCTTATCAGAGTTCCAATGGCGCAGAGTAGCATTGGTATGGGATCGGAACCAATCCCAGCCATGTCCACTCCTCCAAAGAGTAGTTACAGACTTTTTCAGATAGCTAACCCCCCCCTCCCCCCCCCCCGGCCACTGCCACCTTAGACACATCATCTCCTACTAAAAGAAGGCACCATCAAGGGACATCAACAAGTGGCATCACTGCAGATAGAGCTACAGCATTATGCAAAGCACGATGCCCTAGGGTACCTGCTTGGCAACGTAGGCATGCGCATATGCAACACATTTTCTCCACAATTGCTCGCTACAGACGAAGATTACCATGCTGACTCAATCGGAGGTAGCTAGCAAAGTTTTGGTGGATTCCATAGATTGAGAGGGAGATACTCTATACTCTTTCCTTATTTTTCATTTCTCATTTCAGTTTATCATGTAGATCTAGATATAATTTAGTTTTTCTTCTCTGATGAGAGATGATGATACCAATTGTATTGGTTATGGTCTCATAGGCCATCCTGGCCTTCTAGAGACGTTAATAGATCTCTCTCTCTCTCTCTCTCTCTCGCTCAAGTGGGCAGCACTACAGTTTCCTAGGTTCATGCAGGCACAAAGATGGTGAGGCACACGTTGGACGGGCGACACCACGTCCAGGCACACAAGTGACAGCATTTTCTCTCTTCCCAATATGACTTTGGGGAGTGCAGATAGACTATCAATTTTTAATGGTCTGCCACAATGGTCAAGATTTGACAATTTAACATGTTGAAATCACAAAGGAGGGGCAAGTATTGTGGACTACTTGATAGGCTCACTGGCATTGATACAAGACATCTAAAAATTAAGGTATCTGAGAGACTAATTAGCATAGCAGCAGATCATGCTATTTGACTTTCATGCTCTCTTGTGGACATATGAAACATGGAACACTATGCCTCTCTAAACATCCCAAATACTACTTTGTAGAAGACACCTCACACATCTACAGTGGTTCTCTACAAAGTAGTTTACATACATTGGACTTTGAGCAAATTGTTGGAGGAATGCACAAGGGATTTAGTAGAGGCCATGCATAGATCAGCCATGTATGCATTCCCACACACCTTGCCCCAATGTAGACCTACACACTCTACTACTTCCCAAAATAGCTGGTATCATGATGAGTGTAGAGTTACTCGGGCTTGCTTACAAAGAGAAGTGGAGGTAGGCACTCAGACACATCATCAAGTAAGGACATTCTTCAAATGCCTTGTGTAGAAGAAGAAAAGAGACTACTTAGTGAAAGAAGAAGCAAAGATATATCAACTATTTTTGAGACGGGATAGCAAGAGTGCATGGAAGATGTTTCATGAAAGAGAGTCCCCCCATACAAATTACATCACCAAATGCTTGGCTTAACTATGGGAGACAGCTGTATGACCTGATAGGACAGCAATCAATATAGTCTCCCACATGCCTGTAGGCAAGCACAATGGTCTTTCTTCACCTAGAAAATGGTTACGGATGCAATTTACAGATTACAAAATAGGAGGGCATAAGATGAGGATGGGCTAGTGGCAGAACATTTCTCACATGCTTGCAACACACTAGCAACCATACTAGCACATATGTTCAATAGAGTAGTATGTAAAGGCTTTCCTATGAGCTCGTCAAACAATACTATAATTCCACTCTTTAGGAGTGGTGATCCTCTGATCTCTACCAACTACAGGACTATCATGATCGGCCATACTTTGGTCAAGATATATGGATCTATACAAGAGCATGAACTCAGTGAGTGGGCTGAGATGCAAGGCAAGAGAGCACAAGGACAGGCAAGTTTCAGACGTAGATATACTAGGCTAGACAATATCCTCACACTCACAGCCATTATCGAGGAGGGTCGAACTTGAGACGAGGATCTATTGCTACTTTGTAAACTTCCACAAAGGTTTTGATACAGTGCCTCATACACGCATCATGCAGAGATTGCAGGATATTGGAGTGGGTGAGGGTATACGATGGGGTATATATGCATTGTATGAGACAATGACACGTCATGTACGGGCACCTCGAGGGCTATTAAAGAGGATTGACAATCCCATAGGAGTGAAACAAGGATTCCCACTTTTACCCACATTCTTTGGTTTATATATAGATGAAGTGTTTGATCACATTGACCGAGGAGGAGAAGAAGGAGGAGGAGCCGAAGCCGGCTAGCCTAGCAAGGGTATTGATACCGATATTATTGTATGCAAATGATATTGTTCTCAATTCAAATTCACTGGAGGGACTACAGTGCCACCTAGATGCTTTGCACATCTTTTGTAGAGACAAAGACCTCATAGTAAACCTAGGAAGACCAAAACCATGATCTTCAATACTTTAGCAGCACGGGCAACTAGATCTATGTATCAATTCACATTTGGGGGAAACATAGTGAAGCATGTGAGAGAATATGTCTATCTAGGAGTCACCTTCTCTAGCTCATGATTTTCATTGAGAGGGGCATTAGAGGCATGTCTAACACGAGGCTATGCTGCAGTAGGGGCTTTTTGGGACGAGATAGCAAAAGAGTATGAAGAATGTTTCATGAGAGATAGCCCTTTGCACAAATTACATGACCTAATGCTTAGCTCCATTATGGGAGACAACTGTTTGATGCATTAGGACTGACACCACCTTGACAGGCCCACACAATAACATAGTGGTCCTTCTTCACCAGGAAGATTATCAAAGTTTGAC
The DNA here is from genome assembly GCF_053477565.2 of Lygodium microphyllum. Lineage (NCBI taxonomy): Eukaryota > Viridiplantae > Streptophyta > Polypodiopsida > Schizaeales > Lygodiaceae > Lygodium > Lygodium microphyllum. The sequence goes on from NC_141142.1 coordinate 120,724,549, forward strand.
ACATTGGCACCCATATTGGCATGTATGTTCAACAGAGCAATATGTGAGGGATTCCCTGAAATATGGTTGGACCATACTATAGTCCCACTCTTTAAGAATGGTGACCCTCCAGTTTCTAGTAACTACAGGACCATCATGATTGGTCACACACTGGCTAAGATGTACAAATCGATATTAGAGTGTGAGCTCAGTGCATGGGCTGAGATGCAGGGCAGGAGAACACAGGGGCCGGCTGGTTTTAGACGTGGATACACCACATTGGACCATATCCTCACACTCAAAGCGATCACTGAGGAGCACCAAGCCTGAGATAGCAAGATTTATTGTTGCTTTGTGGATTTTTGTGAGGCATTTGCCACAATATGTCAAGCATGTTTCATGTAGAGATTGCAGGAGATTGGAGTGCTAGAGGGCATGCAGTGGGTCATTTATGCATTATACAAGAGAGTGACACGCCATATACACACACCTGCAGGGATGCCTGGGAGGATTGACAGCACCAGAGTAAATAGGGATGCCCGTTTTCACCCACACTATTTGGATTATACATAGACAAGATCTGCTCTGTTACTTGACCACATATTTGCATCTTGATTTCCAGATGCTCCAGCCTAAATATAGAGACCATAGGATTCTCTAATTCTTTATCCAATTAATATTTTCTTGCTTGTTTAAATAAGAGCATCTCCCCACAATTCATTCCAACTTACCGCTCTGTTTATCACACCTAGAAAACCTTCTCATTCAAAGACATATCTACTCAAACCTTACGATGAATGAAGGCATATAGCTACATGAAGAATACAATATATTACAGGCAAAAGCTAGTTATCAATAGGAAACCAAGTTCCAAAAACTTCATCTTATGATACTTGAAATTCTTTGGAGGTATCTCACATATCTACCAACTCACTAGAAACCAAATGCATAAGTATATCTACTCAATGGACAAATTGGAAAAGGCTGGATAAACAAGCCAAGAAATTACAACTAGCATAAATGTCCCTAATTAGTTCTAAAACAGTCCCTGAGGCTTCATTTAGGCCAAGTTTCTGTATCAGAAAATGACAGCATGATATATCATTTGATGTCCTTTGCAAAGTTAGCACAGTGCACACACTCTGGATCCTCCTTTGGGCAATGCACCTCTAGCACTATATACCAACCACAAAATGGCTGAATCCAGTTCTTAAGAGTGGCAAGATCAAGCAGCCACATACTTGACTATGTTAGACGGCAAACTAGAAATCAAAGATTGTCAATAAATGTTTCATCTTGATTCTAACTTGTATTTATTGAATAAACATTTGCAGCCTGCTTTGTTAACACTTTCACTTCTGCAGTCAAGCAAAAAATAGCTTACCTTGGCATTATATCTTTTTTTCAGATCAATGTTTCCTCCAGTGTGATCCCAATGGTGATGGGTATTAAGGATGTAAGTCAAATCAAAACTCTTTTTTTTCAAGGCTTTTACAACAGGCTCAGATTCAGATGGATCAATAACCCCAGTAATGCCAGCTTCAGAATCATGCAGTAGATATGCATAGTTGTCCTTCAAGCAAGGAATCTGTAATGACAAAGTTGAGATCTACATCAAAGTGGTTTGTGAGTAACAGACAAGTTACTTCCAAAACCAATTCTTGAAGGTATTAAGCATGTTACAGTTGCCCCTCCAATGGTTCTCAAGGATTATCATAGTCAGTTAGTAGGTCTATCAAATGCACTTTTGTACACAAAAACCATTACATAGTAAGATTTTAGCTTGATGATGCTACAGAATATGCTGCTATAACAGCAAACATGCAACAGTTTGTGCTCCAGGGCAGCAGCTCAAATGCAAGTATTTTGGCAAACAATGATACCATGTCAGAACACCAGTGGAGTGCATAAATAAGTGAACAAAGAGCATACATGCAAAGGCTCAAAATCCAATCTGACTATACGAATGAAAAGTCCTGCGTACAATCATTTGGCATGGTCCAACAAATAGTTCAGCGTAGTAAAAAATGGCCAACTGCAAAACAAATGCCCAATTTCCCTCATGAATCAACAGTGAGCTCACAAGCAGGAGATGACCAATCTGCAAACAGTGAGGGTGGATCTACTAATGGATGGAGACTCAGGTTTCTCCAGCACAATGTTCTTCACATACTTAAAAGAGCGTCCAATTACACCTGCCTAGGCTGCTGTTAACTCAACTGCAGCCAGAAAGGACCCATGCACTATTGACAACATATGCAGCATGGTCTAATGGAATGATATGTCAGAGTAAGGAACACTTTGGGGCATGTACTTTCCTCAAGTGGCATGATTCAAACATTTCAAACGGTTGAATAATGTTGATAGCTGCAGAGAGACTCTCGACACTGACAGAAGCTTCGGCAGCAGTTTCTTCACACTTGGATTTGGCCATGGCCTGTTCTTCACATCACAAGATAGCCACCCTTGGTGGTGCTATACTCCACCACCATGGCTTCTATCCCCCAGCATCCCCAGACCACCCTCAAAGGCTTGTATATATGAGTGGATTTTGATTTGTAGACAGCTCTAGCTAGATTGTTGAGCATTTGTACTTCATCATATTTTTATTCTGAGAAATATAATTAACCACACCTTCTTTTTTTTTAAAGTTGATATTTCATTTTGATTAACCTTTTTCACCCCAAAAAAAAAAATTTGTTGGCATTTCATTTTGATTACCCCTCAGTAGAATTGTATGTCCATCTGGTTGTCTGAGCAACCTACCTCAAGCTTTTCTGTTTACTCTCACACTAACTAAAATAACTGTGATACATGTAAAATATCACACTACACTACTCATTTTCACATACGTATGCATGTCAGAAATATGTTGGACTACAAAAAGCCAATTTAACCAAACATACCAGCTCAATCTGGAGAGATGCCATCACATAGCTGCGAAAAGAGTTTGCCCTAGATGGTTCATATATCAGCCACCTAGATTTCGATAGAGCACTTGGTAAACTGCAGAAATTTCTTTGGAAAGGACCAAATCTTTTAGTTAAAACCCCACAAACCTGCAAAGCATGGTCATGGTTATGATGCTTCTAAAAAAGTTCACACATTTAACAGACTCAAACTTTGTGATAAGTGGTAATTCATAGTAGTCAAGAAATGGGGGGTTCTTGCTTTCCCGTGACTTCAAAACTTGCAAGTTGGCTTCCCTCCAAATATTAGCTGAGAGTGCAAGCAAGATCCATGCTAGCATTGCTCCTACTCTGTAGATACCATAGCTTGCATGCCAAATGAACAAGAGTGCACTTGCATCAGGACCCTCAGGCCTCCTCCTATGTGACTCTACCAGGGAGGACTAAAACCAAGTGTTCAACCAGGCCTAGTGATGCACAAAGTGATACTTGATACCCCGACCTCACCAAATTAGCCTTAGTTTTATCCGCTCGACCACCACCTTTGAGACTTGCAAGTCCCATTGAAAAACAATGAAGACATCTTCAACCTTAAACCATTGATGAGTAAGACATTGGAAATTAATAATCTAACAATCATTCAGAAAGTAAATGTCTTTTAAGAAGGCTTTTGTTGCCTCTTCCAGTCAAGCATATGCCACCTGATCAACATGAAAAGTGTGTTCAAATATGTAATTTGTAGGGTTGGCAGTAGCACCATAGGTTGACCAAAAAGATACATCTCAATATAGTAATGAAGCTCAAGTTCACCCATAATCACTGTCAAACGTGTTTAGCAGCCTGGTCTCGAGTTATAGAACATGGGACAGGGTGCAGACAGGGATGAGGAAGCAGGCAGGGATGGGCGATGGGGCAGGAGATGGCAAGACCTAGGTAACAAACAAGGGGCTGGACCGCATACAAGACACATATGAAAAAAGGCAATGCTTAGGCATTTTCTCATTTCATGTGTAATTACAAACAATATCCGAGAAAGAATATCTGAAACTTGGAAGATATCAATTCAATCTTAATGATAGACATTCAAAGAAAGGTGTACTCATGGAGTGCAAATGCCAGGGTCCAAACATATGTGCTAAACTTTCAAGTCACCAATAAAATGATGAAAAGTTCGAAGTAGAGTGTCATAAGGGGCTGAACCCTATCGGCTGTACAATTTAGGCTAAATCATACGAGAAAAAAAAACAAAGACCTGCTAAACAGTAAAGTGGTCATACACCTGAACTGCTGAAGATTGAAGTTTGAATTACAATCTAATACTAAGACACAAGAACTACGCAAACTTTCAAGGCACCAATGAAATGATGAAAAGGTAGAAATGAAGTGTCACATAGGCTGAAGCCTATAGCCGATACAATAACAAGGTCATTGGCCCTTTCTACACCAAGGCAATTCCTCTTGTTTGAGGCAACATGAGAATAGGTACCACAATTGCTCTAAACAAGAGAAACTCATAGCCCAACTACCAATACAAAGAGCCAACTATTACAACCAAACATTATCAGATCCAAAGTGTTTCCGCCCCAAAGTAGCCCAAATCTTGAAATGGTCATGTGTATCAATACATTCATATGTACCACAAAAGGATCTATAAGCAAAAAGCTACTGTCTCATTTTGCACCTAGTTCTGATGACACAAAATTGGCCATCTCACAAGTGTATTGGGGCCTAGATCACGTGTCTTATTAAACTAAATATAGATTAACATTGATGTCGCATGGAAACAGAAATAATAATTGGCATGTTTTTCCTTACATCTAACTTAGTGAGACAAAGCACATCTTCAAATGTGGTTGCATAGGAATGATTGGTAGAGATTATGAAGAAGAAAAATATGTATCCCTTATAGGTTTTAAACCTTACCGCTTTTGTTTTATGCGATGCTCTACCAAGGCCTATCTGGAATAGGTAAGACATGACATCTTTTGCCTGTCATGCTTTACCCTTTTGACATGTGATGCATGTCCTGACAAACAGCTCTACATCATGCCTCAAAGCTGGCCAATTAAAAAAATGCTCCACTACCTTAACTATGACATCAAGACCTCTGTGTCTGAAAGATGATTCGGGAAACACAGAAAGAAAACGATGAACAAAATCCTGAGCACGAGTGCCTATTCTCCTCCCAACCACGCCTAGATAAGTGCTGGCACCTCTCTCCTCGTTTCCTCTGCCAGCCGTCAACTTTTCTTGAGTCCTACTATTCTTGGACTCTCTTACTCTCTAGGCTCCCCTTAACCCCGTTCGGGCGCCCAAGAGCCCGGACGGTCATTCTCGTGCTTGTTCCCCTAGATTTACCTTAATGTCACATTAAATGTCACTTTAATGTCACATTCCATATTTATGACCTTAACGTGACATTAAATGTCACTTTTAATGTCACATTAATGTCACATTTCCTTCCCCTTAAGAATCGGTTTCGTCCTCGAAAACGATACTTGGAAGGTCTAGCTGTAAATCGGGAAACCTTTTCTTTAAAGTACTTACTCGCTCCCATGTTGAGCTTTCTTCTGAACAATCTTTCCACTTAACCAAACATTCTTGATAAATAGTATTCCTCGTTTGTCTATTACGAACATTTAATATTTTTTCTGGTTCATGTGGATTAGATTGGTCATAGAATAACTCCTCAATATCATCATTTAAGATTAGATTATCCAAATCACCCAGCTTCTTCCTTAATTTACTTACATGAAAAACTGGATGTATTTTACTACCAAGGGGTAGTTGGAGCTTGTAAGCCAATTCTCCCACCTTTTTAAGTATTATGAAAGGACCACAATACCTTGGTGAAAGCTTTGGACATTGTCCCTTTTTAATAGTTTTAGTTTGTTCAGGCACCTTAAGATAGACCAATTCTCCTTCTTCGAAGGAAATGTCTCTACGGTGAGGATCTGCATATGCTCTAGCGCGATTTTGAGCTTTTTTAATATTTTCTTGAGCAAATTTTAACATACTATTCATATCCTCCAAAAAATCTTTAGCTGCCTGAACCTTTTCCTTATGCAGTCCTACCGCAAAAGGAGCTCTGGGCTGAAACCCATACATTAACATAAATGGACTATATCCGGTGGAAGAGTGCTTGGCACTATTATATGCAAACTCTGCTATCGGTAAATACTCTTCCCAATTAGTTTGCCTTTTACTTACATATGCCCTAAGCATATCTTCAAGAATTTGGTTAACCCTTTCAGTTTGCCCATCTGGTTGCGGATGATCCGCCGTACTCATGCTAAGTTTAGTATCCAATTTCCTAAATACCGCACGCCAAAAATGGCTATCAAATTTTCTATCCCGATCAGAAACTATATTTGACGGAAGGCCATACAATCGGTATATGTTCTCTACGAACAATCTGGCCAATTCTGGTGTTTTAACATCAGTTGAAGTTGGAATGAACCGAGCCATTTTGGTTAACCTATCCACAATCACCCACACAGAGTCGTGCCCCCTCTGTGTTCTAGGTAAAGTAACAATAAAGTCCATGGAGATACTCTCCCATTTTCCCGAAGGGATTTCTAATGGATGGAGAAGTCCTCCCATTTTTAATCTTTCAGCTTTATTAACCTGGCATTTATTACATTTGACCATATAGTCAAGGACGTCCTTATTCATTCCAGGCCAATAGAACTGCCTTTTAATAAGACTATAAGTCTTATTAACTCCCGGATGTCCCGCACTAGGGGTATCATGACACTCAAAGAGTATCAAGCGCCTTATTTCTATATCTTTCAGGACACATACCCTACCCTTGTAGAGTAAATAACCATTATCAATGGTAAAATTCTTCCACTTGAATCCAGTTTGAGCAACCCCTGATGCTCCATTTCCTTGTTGAACATCCTCAGATATTCCTTCCTCAGTAGAAGCACTTTCATTTGGATCCCCATTTTTTATTGCTTCCCATATGTTGGAATATGCCGGATCAACCTAGCATTTCCCTTTTAAAGATTCAAGCAAGTTGGAAGTAAACTGAGTAAAACTCATTTCATTAATGATGGGCATTCTGCTGAGTGCATCAGCTACAATATTATATTTTCCTTTTCTATATCTTATCTCATACTCGAACTCTTGGAGGAGTTCGGCCCATCTGGCTTTACGCCCGTGTAAATCCGGTTGATCATTAAGCCACTTAATGCTTTCATGATCCGATAAAATCAAAAGTTTGGCACCATACAAATAGTGCCTCCATTTCTTCATTGCATATACTATTGCATATAGCTCCCTCTCATAAACAGAATAATTCTGTTTTGCACGATCTAATTTCTTGCTTTCAAAAGCAACTGGTCGACCTTCTTGTAATAAGACCGCGCCTACCGCCTTATCACTAGCATCAGCTTCAACCACAAATGGTTTATTGGGATCCACTATTAATAATACTGGAGCTGTAGCAATAGCTACCTTAAGTTTTTGAAAACTTTTATTTTGATCTGTTCCCCAATTAAAACTTTTCCATTTTCCTTTAAGTTTGTCTGTCATTGGAACAGCTATTTTGGCATAATCTCGAATGAATCTACGATAAAATCCAGATAAACCTAGGAAGATTTGCAACTCTACCAGGTTCCTTGGAGGTGGCCATTCAATAATTGCCCTTACTTTTTCTGGATCCATGTTGATTCCCTCTTTCGAGATAATATGCCCCAAATATTTGACCTCTTGTGCAAAGAATTCACATTTAGTTTTCTTTGCATAAAGGGAATGTGTTCTTAACAATTGGAATACTAATTGTAAGTGTTCCAAATGTTCTTCTCTTGATTTACTAAAGATCAAGATATCATCCAAGAAGACTACTACAAAATGTCCTAGATAGGGCCGTAAAACACTATTCATCAGCTTCATAAAAGTAGCTGGTGCATTATGAGGCCAAAAGGCATCACCAAAAAATCATAATGCCCATATCTAGTACGAAATGCTGTCTTAGAAGCATCTTGTGCCTTAATTCTTACTTGGTGATAACCTGATCTTAAATCTATCTTTGTGAAGAATTTTGCCCCTTGTAATTGATCAAAAAGATCTTCCATTCTGGGCATAGGAAATTTATTCTTCACCGTTATTTTATTAAGGGCTCTATAGTCAACACAAAGTCGCATAGAACCATCTTTTTTCTTCACCAATAAAATTGGTGAAGCCCAAGGTGAATTACTGGGTTGAATAAACCCTTTATCTAGGTAATCCTTAATTTGTCTTTCAACTTCTTGATGCTGTGTTTCACTTAACCTATACGGTGGTTTTGAAATTGGGTGTGTATCCTTATTTATATCAATTGGGTGATTTACATCACCCCTATCTGGTGGAAGGCCACTTGGTAAATCAGAAGGAAACACGTCTTTAAAATCATCTAACAAACTATTCAATTCATTATTAACATTCAACTCACAAACATAAGAAAAATGTTGCTTTATATTACAGAAAGTAAAAGTAGTCTGTACAGGAAGAGACCATAGCATATATACCTCACAAACTTCCTTCTTTATCAGCTTCTGAACTTCAGTAGAACACAGCAAAGGATTATCAGATACTTCATGTTCACCTTGAATGACAAAAGTCTTACCATCCCTTTCAAATTCCAGTGTATTATGGTGATAGCTACGTTTTAAGGATGGTTCCAATCCCCATAGCCACTCCCTCCCTAGAGCAATATCAGCTCTTTCCATATTCATTATTTGGAAATCAAGCTTATATCTATATCCTTGAATCTCAATTTCCAAATTGGATACCATTGTATCCCATATTTTATTGTCTTGGCCTTGCATCATACGAACAACATATTGATGCTCACTGTTTTGTTGGGGAAGTTTCAATTTTTTGACAAGTGCATAATTTATAAAATTATGTGTGGCAGAGTCATCAATCATGACTCTAACCCGTTTTCCAGCTATCAATCCATGTACTCTAAGTAAATCATGTGGCCCAAAAGTAGGCTGCCACATAGAAGTTGACATACAACACTTATGTAGTACATCCATGTGCAAGACCTCTAAAGATTTGTACTTTTCATGGCCCTTTAATTCTAAGGTCTGCACTACATGGATTTGTTTTTCTTTTCCCTTGCCCTTGTCCTTATCATTTCCTTTGTCTTCCCCCTTTTTCTTTTAAGGGCAATTCCAAGCAGCATGGTTAGGGGATAGGCAATTGAAACACAACTTTTCTTTTTTGGCCTTATCAAAGTCATCAGGACTTAACTTTGGCCTCATATATGGTTTCTTTTCAAAAGGTTGTTTTTTACCCTTTAAAAATGGCATTTTTCTTTTAAATTTGCCCACAAATTTTGAGGTTTCCAATTCCTTAGACTTGGGCTCTGTATCAGTGAGACTAGTGAGTGTACCTGGACGCATACTATCTTCATAAATTAATGCAAATTTAATTGCCTCTTCCAACGTCTTAGGTAAACTCCGTTTTACTTCCTTTTTATAGGCTTTATCTAGTCCTCTAATGAATCCTCTTGTTTTTTGGAATTCATCTATTCCTTCCAGTTTGAGGATTATCTCACAATATTCCTCCAAATATGTCAGCAGGGGTCTTCCCTTTTGTCTGACATAATCCCAATCTTCCCAATTTCTTTCCATTTCATTTTCAGGAAGAAATTCTTTCAAAAAGACGGATTCAAATTGAGTCCAAGTTTCAGGTATTTTATTCGCCTCCTTTAAAGTTCGCCACCACTTATATGCTTTGGGCCCCAAAGTTAAACTAGCCTCCAGTGCTTGGAGATGTGGTGGTGTATTTTTTAATTTATGTAAATCTTCCCATTTTTGGAGGAAATTAAAGATTGTGTCTTTATTCCTATCTTTTTCCTCCCCGTAAAATTGAGGTGGTTTCATATCCTTTAGAACTGGATTATCCCTCAATTTATGGTAAGGTTGGAGTTCCTTAGGATCTCGCATAGTCACATCTAAATCTTTCGATGAAGATGGGACATCTGAGGTTTCTATCTTATTTTTATTTCTTTCCAACAATAAAGTTAATTGAGATTTTATTTCAGTGAGTGTTTGGGTTAAAAATTCCATTTGAACCCCCTGAGCTTGCACACGAGCAATAAGATCATCAAATTGCTCTCGTGTAGCAAAAAATTCTTCCCACTGTTCTTCTTGTATTTCTGGTTCTTGGGGATCTACCATAGGGTGGTCCCCAGAACTAGAACCTTCCATTACTTTCTCTTTCCCTCTTTCTGCCATTAATACACTGGAATTGGAAAGCAAAAATAAGAAATTTGCATACAAAGTAAAGTACTTCCCTGATTTTAATGGCAGGCAGTGGCTGTTGATTTGGAAAGAAACTCGAAGAGTAAGAAACAGATTTTATCTTCCCGGATTAGAACAGTGAAGCAATCATGCTGGAAATTCAATTTCCTGACTTCAGTCGTGTATGACATTTTTCCGTCCGTCTCACAGCAGTTGTCTCACGCACAACAATCGTGACAACAGTTGTGTCACGTTTCACATTTTGCCTCCATTGATCACTATCAGATCACGTTTTGCCTCACGGCTGATGCCTCACGACTGATGCAGCTGACGCCTCACCTTTTGTTGACCAGAGACGAAATCTTTTTGTCTCACGCTGGTTCATTCTGCAGGCGTTGACCAGAGACGAATCCCCTTTTCGCCTTACGCTAGTCGTTTCACCCAAAAAAAAAGTCACTTACGTGACGTGGCATATCACATATTTCTTCTTCGAAATGTCTTTCACGCGACTGGTATGCTAGCGGGCAACCCGTCGACTGATGGCGGGCAACTCATCGATAGAAATGCTGGCGGGCGAGCTTCAGCTTAATTAGCGAATGGTGGACAGGCAACTCGTCGACAAAAACGAATCACCAAACCATCGATGAAGAAATCCACACATCCACACGACACTACATGTCGGCTCTGATACCAATGAAAGATGATTCGGGAAACACAGAAAGAAAACGATGAACAAAATCCTGAGCACGAGTGCCTATTCTCCTCCCAACCACGCCTAGATAAGTGTTGGCACCTCTCTCCTCGTTTCCTCTGCCAGCCGTCAACTTTTCTTGAGTCCTACTATTCTTGGACTCTCTTACTCTCTAGGCTCCCCTTAACCCCATTCGGGCGCCCAAGAGCCCGGACGGTCATTCTCGTGCTTGTTCCCCTAGATTTATCTTAATGTCACATTAAATGTCACTTTAATGTCACATTCCATATTTATGACCTTAACGTGACATTAAATGTCACTTTTAATGTCACATTAATGTCACAGTGTCCTACATATGAAGGAGCATGACATTCAGTGATAACTCTAGGCCTCAACTGCTTTGCGACACATAGTCATCCATGCATTATCATAAATCCATCTCTAAGCACAATGTGCTCATGCCTCTAGCCATTGCAAAGCTAATCATAAACATTAGCAAAGTCCAAATCAGTAGCATATTGCTCTTTCATGGCATCCAACTCAGTGTGATAAGCCATGTTGATGGCTGAAATTTGTGGCTTACATGACAGTGCATCAGCCACAACATTCTTCTCACTATCAATATGTACAATCTAAAAATGAAACATAGAGAGAAAATTTGCCCATCTCATATGTTTCTCTGACACTTTGTTTGCATCAAAAAGTATCTCAAAGTCTGATGATCTGTTTGCATTGTAAAATCAACCCCCAACAAATAATGTTTCCATGTAGATAGTGCATGAATTACAACCACAAGCGCTTTCTCATAGACCTGCAAATTCTTCTCTGCATTGTGGAAAATTCGACTCTCATAGGCCACAGCACAACTATCCCACATAAGAACAGCCCTAATGTTGTTACCACATCCATCACAATGAACAACAAATGACTTTCTTAGATTCGGCAACACAAGCACAGGATCTGAATTCATCTTTTCCTTTAATTTTTCTATTATTGAAATTTCCACTGCTATCCATCTAAATAGCACATTTTTCTTTCGCAAAGCATGCAATGGAGATGCAATTTCAGCAAACCCACATACATACTTCCTATAGTAAGAACATAAACCCAAGTAGTTGCAGATATCATGTATATTTTTAAAAGGTGGCCATGATCGTATTGCCTCAACCTTTGTAGGTTCCATGCAAATACCATCTACCGATACAATATGCCCCAAAAAGTGAATTTCATGTAAAAATAATTCACTTTTCTTGTCATGATAACTAGCCTATTCTTATGCAGTTCATTGAACACAATGTCCAAGTGTCTTCTATGCTCTGTCTCATTCTTTGACTAGACAATTATGTCATCAAAGAAAGTGTTCACAAATCCTCTATGTGGCCTAAAAATGTAATTCATCATCCAATTAAAAGTGACAGGAGCATTCGTAAGCCCAAAAGGCATAACAAGAAACTCATATAACCCAAAAGATATCCTAAAAGTTGTCTTAGGCACATCCTCTGGTCTAATAAGTATTTGATGATTCCCACTTTTTAAATCTATATGGCTAAATATGGCTACCCCTTGCAATCTAACCATAACATCATTGATTCAAGGGATCGGAAACCGATTCTTTATCATGATCTTGTTCAAGGCATGATAATCAATATATATACGCCATGAACCATCCTTTTTCAATACCAAAAGCACTAGAGAACAAAAAGAAGATGAGTTGGACTGAATCAGCCCTTTTTCTAACAACTCATTTACCTAACTCATAATCTCCTCCTGTTAGGCTGTACTAACTCTATAGGGTGGCTTATTAGGTGGGCTACTTCCAAGGATAAGATCTATATCATGATCTTCAAGCCGTTCATGCGGTAGCTGCCCTGGAAGTGACTGAGATAACCAATTAGCATACATTTTCAAAAATGACATGTGATTCTTCTCTAACTTAGACATAGTCCCAACATTCTCACTATCATCCTTATCCTTAGTAAAAACCAAGTTTTGCTAAAAGATGATTTTTCATTACTTCAAAAATCGCAATTGTTGTATCAAGATGATTTTTCATTACTTTAGAAAAGGCAACTGCATATACAACAGGGACAGATTCCCTTTTAAGTTTACATCAAGTGTGAGTGTCTTTCCCTTATGTGTGAGTGTCTTTTTCTTATACTAAATAGTGATCTCTTTTGCACAAGAATCAATCATTGCATGCATACGATGATACAATGGCATTCCAAGTAATACATCACAACCCTCAAGTTGAGCAATGAAGAACTTTTTGCTGTCCATATAATCCTATATATGTAACCAAAGCTCTCCAATAAGTGGTGTGACAGACTCTGCATGGCCTTTATATACCATTCCAACTTTCCCCATGGATCCCATCTCATCAGAGCTCTCTCATTCCTAGACGGGGGCTACTATGTCTACAAAGATAAAGTTGGCTCGTGCACCATTATCAAAGAAAATCGATGCATGTTAATCCCTAATTTTCCCCCATGCTCTGCACAACTCAATAGCATCATCATTGGGCTGGTCACTAACAACATTGTGCACCAATCCCACTGATGTTTTAGGCTTTTTTCCCTCGGGATCTCCCTAATTTTCTAATTTTTCTAGCTATTGCCTATTGGAACAATCCCTTGCAATGTGACTCCTGTTCACAAATGAAACATTTATTTGCAGCCATCCATTTCCTACATTATGTCAATATTTTTTAGCCCTTTCTTTGTTGTTTTGGCCTCTTTTCAGTTGATTTTCAAATCTTTCCCTTTTCTCAGTCTTAAACAACTTTTTACTCAGCTTTTCCCCACTCTCTACAAAGCCCGAATCTTTTCCACACAGCAAAGTATTTGCTGTAGCAATAATCTCTGTGAGTTGAGACATACTAGCCACAGTGGATTTTATGCAAAAATCCCTGATTCCTTTGGGCAGCCCACAAACATATTTTTCCACTTACTCATGAAGGGATACAAGGCAATAAAAAGTGACGGGCAGCAATGCATCCCAAAACTTCTTATTATATTGCTCCAAATTCTTACATTCCTTAGCATCCACCGTATTTCAAACTGTCATGATGTCCACACGAAAGGTACTTGTCAACCAATTCAATGCAAAATATTTACTTGAATTGTACCCACGTTGACAGTGCTCCTTGCATTAAAAGAGTGGACCACCACTACAATACATTCCCTTTCAAGAAAGTGGCTGCCTTTCAAATCTTGGAGGACTTGATGAAGTTTCCCCCTAAATAGGCTGCACCAAACCGCTAAATGAAAGTCAAAAGTTTTTTGCCTATCTTGTGCACCACTAAAGGACTCAAACTTCACCACTTTTTCACCCTCGTCATAATCTTTTGTTGCCCCTTTGGGTGTCAAGTTATCATACACTAGCTGCTGCAAAAAGGGTGCATTTGCTGAATTTACATCAAGACATACACCAAACAGAGCATTTGCATGACCAGCACTCATTTCTTAAGGCCCATAAACATTCAAAGGCGCAGATGCATTACGAAACATGCTACTTTGTGCCCCAAGCATCAAGCCAATGCTGGCGGACATAGGGTTTTGCACATTTCCAGCAATACCCGAATACATTGGACCTTGCAAACCATGCATTGGCTACTGCATAGCATAGGGATTTGTCCCATACATTCCCATATGCGATGCACTCAGGGCTGCCTTGCATCCTCGCCCATTCTTGCGGAGAATGTGGATGGGACATTCACATTCTCCGCAAGGAACTCATTACAAAGTTCCTTGTACTGCATATCTTTCCTATGGTTTTTTCTCCAAGGTCTTATAATAGAATTTTTTGTTATCAAACAAAAAATGATGTGAAATTGAAGGAACAAAACCAGCAAACTAAAGGTACAAGGTTGGACTCTCCCAGCCCCCTAAAGACAACATAAAGCATTAGTGAGGGTGCCAAATAGAGGCAAGGGGGATGGATACAAAATGATGAGGAGGGCTGGTGATAATAGTCCAACTAACACAGTGGCATGGGGGTAGGAGGCATGAAACGTAGCCAACTGGTAAATCTAGCCGCCTAGCCATAAACGCTGTCAAAAATGCTGTCCCATGGAAAGATCTCTATCTCGCCACATGACATTGCTGCCTGCCTGAAACACAATGAAAACAGGCTATCAAGACATATCTCGAAAGGACCTCCACCTAAGGTGTCTAGAGGAGAGAAACTTGTGGACAAAGGTTGTGTCAAAGTTCCTAATGTCCTCACCTAATTCATATTGAGGCTCACAAGGAGGAGATGATTATACAAGACACACATCTACTAATAGCATTATGCTCTCAATGAGGAGGAAATGCATCCACCCCCTCATCTTTATCTACCATACCAAATATTGAGATGCCCATGAAGTACATGCATAGAAGATATTCCAACTACCCCTTTGTCTTTGCTTCACATTGCATTAGGAGTTGTGCATCAATCAAAGTCTCCTCACACGAGGCTGGCCACCTCTCCACTCAAGGAGGATGTACCATGTTTGGGATGATTGGTGAACTCTCATCTTCATCGTAGCTAGCCCAATGTCAAGTTTATATAATCCTTTTAATTTGTATGAACTAAAACCCTTCTTTGTTGCTCCTTTTTCTTTGCAAGACCCGGCTATAAACCACCATGGAGACCATGACCAATATCAATATATCAATGTCCATAGAGGAGGCCCTAAAGGTGTGTGTATATATATATATATATATATATATATATATATATATCCTCAAGCATACTTGTTACTCTACCTTCTACTTCATTTGAGCATGTTGTTAAAACTAATCAATAACAATTCCCTCCCATCCCTCACTCTTCATATAATACTTGATTCTCTTTTCTTCTTTTTTTTGGCTTTCAGTAGCTTAGGATTAGATTGAATACTTGCATCATCCACATTAGGTTCAACTTCTTCAATGTCAAGTACAATAGAATTAGGATCTTCTATTTCAGCTCCAAGTTCGTTTTAATTATCACTTCCACATGTCATGTATCCACAAGTGCATGCCACTTTGCACCCCCATACTCCTTTAGTCAAGAATGCCACCTATGCACATCATATCTCACACCTACCACAAGTGAGCACACATACCTATCCTATGATGGTTCTGTTGGATACCCCCCTCACTCCCTCCCACCTTGATCATATCCGTCAATGGAAGGCACAAATCAACGTAGCACATATATTCTTGTTTTGTATAGACTAATAAACATAATGTGTCATGTAAGTATTTCTTTAGAAATTATCATTAAATTATTTTTTCTTTTTTTCTTAAATTTTAGAAAATTTTGTAAAACTCAAAAATAGCAGTTTTAACTTCTCTATGAAATATCATTAATAAAAACATAATTTTCTATTAAGAAAAATTTCTATTTTTTCTCAAAATAATCATTTTTTAATTTTAAAAACTATTAAACAAACTCTTAAATTTCTCCAAAAAAAATTAGTAATAGATATTCAATGTGATCCTAAAAGAAGATGCTTTTGGTAGGGTTAGCATACAAGTGATCAGCTTTCAGTCGCATCTAATCATTGGAGTCATCTTATCAAGCCCTACGTGGCAAGATATTGAACCCAACAATGCCTCCAAGTAGCCAATATTTGGGACACAAGCTTCATTGTCGTATTTCATGGTTGTTGTATGATCATAAATACATAGATAGGCCTAGCTATTGCTACGCTATGTTACCCTAGATCGGACTGGCGAAGTCTAGTACTACTTCTAGCCTCTATGCTCCACGTCCTCGGCTACAATTTCTCCTCGATGGTATCCCATGATACCGTCATCTGCTCAAAATATGCTGCTGTTATGAAACTTGGTGATACCAAATATCCTTCTCATTCACTCTTACTCTAATTAAACTCTTTTCTCCTAGCTCTATTTGACCCAACCACCCTACTTATTCCAGACTTCTCTTGTGGTGCATTGATTGGGCAGCATTGGCCTCCAATATCCCACAATTGTTAATGACCTCCCTTTTGATACAACCTAAGTCCACCATCCTATTCATATATAATCTCAATCATGAGCTACACGAGTTATCCATTAAGGAAGAAGATGATTAGTCACTACACTTTGAGTTTACCACCGCTAGCTCCCCAAAGTCATATGACAATTAAGTTTAATTGTTCTTAAACAAGTTTCAAAATACTTCTAGTTTATGAAGCCAAACGTCTCTTTACCTTACCTACCAATCTTTTATGAGTTTGAGTGTCAACTCTTGCATTATGCAAGGTTGCATGATCAAGTTCACAAAAAGATATTCCCGAAATTGTCCACTTTGGAGGGGTCTCTTGTAATCTCTTCTTTGAAGGGGAAATCCAAAGGTGGCTAGAACTCTCAAGACGGGAAGCAAGCCCTAAGGAGGGTAACAAACCTTCTTCCAATGGAACCTAAGGATCTAGACCTATTTGGCAACAACTCCCTAAAAAGAATACATTTTGCACTCATTGCAAGCGCTTAGATGCATGGATCTACCACTACCATTTAAGAGCTAGCAAGCCCAAGACGGTTGAGTTTCCCAAACCACAACACCCATAGATATCAAGGAGAAAGATAACCAATAAAAGTTTTCCAAACTATCTAACTTGAAAGTAGAGTCTTTGGCAAAGACAACATAGCCTAACATGCATGACCATACTCTTATACATAGATACATAGTTTTTTTTTTTTTCCGTGACATTCTCGTTCCTTAACTTTACAAATGTTTAAGAAGAATAGACTACATATAAAGTTGATTCAGGAAATCAAAAAACTTTGATGAAACGCATCCATTTGAGAAGTGTGTCTAAAGTAGTTATAACAATTAAATGACTTAGCTTTCAAGAATGCATACTTTCTTTATGTCCAAATCGTCCAGAAAGCCCCAAATGAAGAACTTGGACTATTCATAGATACATTCCTGCATGTGCTCGGTTGATTGTGTGCATGGATGCATGCACCATACATATATACTTACATGCATATATAGAGACAAGGATTAGAGATAACTGTGCTTGCTTGTTCCATGTGTAATGAATGCACGCACCATACATGCATACATAGATACAAGAATCATATTGCCTATGCTTGCTTGCTTGCATGCATTATGAATGCAAGCACCGTACAGAGATACATGGATCATACATGCATGTGCTTGCTTGCTTACATGCGTACATAGATACAAGGATCAGCGCTTGCTCGCTTGCGTGAATTATGGATGCAAGCACCATCCATACTTACATCATAAGTACGTACGTACATATATGCACGGTGCATATATATACATACGTGTTAGTATCCGGCAGTTTCTTTTCCATTGCTGAAGAAGCACAAGGATGGATACAGGAACTCACAGAATGGGGCAGTAGAAGTGAGGAATTCATGGGAGCGAGCTGCGACGCGGTTCCTCTTCGACGGTGGATTTCCGATGTCTGCTTTCGTGTGCTGCTTAGATCCTTTTACTCATCCACCTCCGCCATTAAATCCTTTGCACTAGGATAAAGAGGCCAATAGATTGGCATCTAACAATCTTCCATTATTAAAAAAATTTCCAAGTGAGTTGCATACATGTTTTTTAATAGTCAAACTATTTATATTATATAGAGCTCAAAGAAAAATATTAAGATATTTTGATATTTTTATCAAGTAACTTTAGTTACAAATGAAAATTTCATAAAAGAGGGGCAATGAAGGGCCAATAGAGTGACACTCCAGGATGCATTGCTTTAGGGTTTTACAAAATCTAAAATATAAAAAATTTTACATGGCTCAATTGTTTGGAGCTCATCGGTAATTTTAAAAAATTCATGTTATATTGTTAAGTGACTAAAAAAGCCATATATTTCTTGTACAATTGTCACTCAATTGGGGTGAGGTGTGTTTTCCTTTTGGAGAGCGCTACTTTATTGGCCCCTTTACCCTAGTGTCAATAATACTCCGCACCCTTAGGCATGTTTCATATGGCAAGAGGGTTTACGAAGAGATAGTATATAAGACATGGCATATATAGCTCAAAATGCACATGGTCAAGGCACAAGAAGCCAATTGTAAGAGATCTCAAAGCTTTGCTCCATTATTTTTGACAAAAAAAAGATTGTAAATGATTGGGAGCAGAGAGACGTACATGCTCTGTGTCTGTGTGTGTTTGACACTTCACATCTACAAGCACAAGCAGTAGCATGCAACAGTCTTTTCAACACTCCACAACTGCACGCACAAGCAACGATGCATAGTAGCTGGCAATAGAGGGCATTGGGCAAGTGAGCCATTGTTCTCTCTCCGTGTCATAGTTTTCTTCTCTCTCCTAAAAGTCCTCTCTCATGCCTCTCTCTCTCTCTCTCTCTCTCTCTCTCTCTCTCTGTGCACGCACAACATGTGGGGGGACCTGCCATCGTTGATCTTCCCTCTCTCTCTAATAGATCGATCCTTCCTCTCTCTCCAATGGCATCAGTGAGGTTTGTGGCTATGCATTGAGGGGCACCCAGGGAATGGAATAGCACCCACAACAGGTCCTTAGAATCATCCACGATAGTCACAAGGAGCCCGGCTACAGGGCCCGCCTCACATTGTAATAGCGGCGTTGCCAGATTGCCTATCCATCGATGGGTGTACCACATGGTGGCAACTGAAACAAGCCAACGATCTTCCAACTCCATCCCATTAGTAACTTACATCTCTCGAGAAGAGAGGAGATGACCAACATCATGCGGGGGCAACATTTGGAAGGGCTAGAGCTTCACAAGAATAAAGGTCCAACCAGATGCTACCATGGCACAGAGAGAGAGAGAGAGAGAGGCGTGTGGGGGACCATTAATGACCTGCAACTTTCCCATCTTCTTCATTGACTAGTCCGACTAGATGCTACCATGGCAGGAGAGAGAGAGATAGAGAGAGAGATAGATAGATAGAGAGAGAGAGAGGATGGAGGGAGATAGAGAGAGGTGAGGAGAGACAAAGGAAGAGAGGTGAGGAGAGACAAAGGAAGAGAGGTGAGAGGAGAGGAGAGAGGAAGGTGAGAAGAGGGAGAGGGAGGAGAGAGAGAGGGGAAAGAAAGAGAGAGAGAGAGAGAGAGAGAGAGAGAGAGAGAGAAGCATTGGCAAAGAGAGGTGAGGAGAGAGAGCGCGAGGTGAGAAGAGAGAGAGGGCGAAGAAGAAAGAGAGAGGTGGGAAGAGGGAGAGAGAGAGAGAGAGAGAGAAGCATTGGCAGAGAGAGAGAGGTGAGGAGAGAGATAGAGGGAGGGGTGAGAAGAGAGAGAGGGAGGAAAAAATAGAGAGAGTTGGGAAGGGGGGAGGGTGAGGGTGAGGGTGAGAGGGAGGGAGAGAGGCGAGAAGAGGGAGAGAGAGAGAGAGTGAGTGAGTGAGTGAGTGAGAGAGAGAGAGTATATTAACGTCTCTAAAAGGCCAATGTGGCCTATGAGACCAAAGCAGTACATACAACGATGGTGTGTTTCTCATCTGGAACGAGAAAAATATGAAAAACATGCCTGTAAGACTGAAAAAGAATGAAATAGTGTCCTATAAAAGGGAAACATGTCAGTGATCTGAAAGTGAGAGTAGAGAAAGGAAAACTCTCCATCAATGATATGTCTGTTCTCTAGGGAGGTGTATCTCTGCATGGCTGAGGCGTCTCGGCATCTGTCTCCTGTGGTGCTCAATGATGGCTTTAATTTGTCCGTGGTGTCGATGTCTAGGCCTTCGTCCGGGTGGATGTGGGCGCCTAGATCAACTAAGTGCCACTGCTCTATCCAAAGGGACACCTACAGAAGATGAGGTCCAATGATGATGTACTCCTGTAGGCTGTGTGGTAGTAGTAGTGGTATCTTCCATACTCTGTCATGTATCAGTGAAAAAGTCAGTGATTGCTCTCTGTCTATGTGAGCCGAGCTGTGGGGGCCTCCTACTCCGTAGAATTGTTGCTCTATGCCTTTGGAGCTCCAAGAGGAAAAATCCCAAGCATCTGTGATCCTCAAACTGCATGATCCGTCTCAGGGGTCCAAAACCCTCTCGAAACAGACAGTGGTATCTACCTTGTATGTCATAATATACAGTGCATTGGCAAATGTAGTGTTCCTCTGTCTCTGGCTTTCTGTCGCATAGTGGGCATATGCGTTCTTCTATCTGTATACCCTCCCATCTGCCTGTCTCAATCCTCGGGTGGTGGGATGAGGTGCGGACCTGACCAATAACTGTGCGTAGTCCATGAGGCAGCTGTGTGTCCATGTAATTGGGTCGGGTGATGAAACCATCCTCAGATACCTGAAGGAAGTGGGTCTGGTAGTGTGCCATCCTCGTGCCATGGGGGGAGGGGGGTCGGATCTAGGTCTTCTCCGTATCTAACTTCAGTATGTTTGCTCTGATCACATGGTTTAGCTCTGATCGACTTAGGTCAAGTGTAGGGCAATCCAAGCTATAGTCAAAGGGGGATAGTCTATCAATCTGCAGCCCATGTAGACTCATCCATGTACTCAT
The DNA here is from genome assembly GCF_053477565.2 of Lygodium microphyllum. Classification (NCBI taxonomy): domain Eukaryota; kingdom Viridiplantae; phylum Streptophyta; class Polypodiopsida; order Schizaeales; family Lygodiaceae; genus Lygodium; species Lygodium microphyllum. The sequence goes on from NC_141142.1 coordinate 120,745,813, forward strand.
CTAAGCATACCAACAGTGTCTATCACCGTTTGTTGCTAGTTGTCTAGAAGAGGCTAGGGCTAGCCGTGGGTATCTATCTTGGGGGAGCTCCCATAGTCTATGTATGAAAGTCACTGCCTGGACCAAGGCCTCGGCCACCATGGGTGATGCTCCCAACTCAGCTCTGATAATCTCATGTGGGGTCGAGCTCTTTGCTCATATCATACGTGAGATCATCATTACCAGTGGTCTTTCCATATGCTCCCATCCGTCATAGTGTTCCTTCTCTGGTCCATCCTGGTCTCCCAAAGGCTATCTCCTCATGTGAAAGAGAGGGGGGAGAGGTGAGAGGGAGAAGAGAGGGGGGAGAGGGAGGGAGGTGAGAGGAGAGAGAGAGAGAAAGACAAAGGTAAGAGGGAGAAGGAGAGAGAGAGAGAGAAGAAGAAGAAGAAGAAGAAGAGGAAGAACAGAGAGAGAGAGGTGAGGAGAGAGAGAGAGAGAGAGAGAGAGAGAGAGAGAGAGAGAGTAGGTTAGTTGGTAAGAGAGAGGGGGAGAGAGAGAGATTGTTGCTTAGTTTGTGATGGTATTAGTTAGTGGGTCATTGTAAGTTAGTTGTTAGTTGGTTAGTTTATGATGTTGTTAGTTAGTAGGTTATTGTAAGCTAGGTGGTGAGAGAGAGAGAGAGAGAGAGAGAGAGTTATTAGTTAGTGAGTTATTGTTAGTTATTAGGTTATTGTAATTTAGTTATTAGTAGGTTAATTTATGATGTTATTAGTTAGTTGGTATAAGTTAGAGAGAGAGAGAGAGTTATTAGTTAGTGAGTTATTGTTAGTTAGTAGGTTATTGTAATTTAGTTATTAGTAGGTTAATTTATGATGTTATTAGTTAGTTGGTAAGTTAGAGAGAGAGAGAGATGGTAGCTTAGTTAGTTAGTGGTTACGTGGGTTAGTTAGAGTACATTTTTGTAAGTTAGTTATGGGTTAATTATGAGAGAGAGAGAAAGAGAGAGAGAGAGGGATGGCAGGTTGGTTTACTTCGTGCGATTTAAATTATTATCTTATTCTTTGTTGGTATTTTGGTTTGCTTGGTATAGTTTTGTTTGTAAGGATTGGTCGCTTAAGCAATTTTTTATGACTGTTACCCACGTTGGTGGTCTCTCTTTCAGGTTGTAATTTTGTTTTCTTGTATTTGTTGCTTTATTCGTTATTATTGGTTTGGTGAGAGAGAGAGAGAGAGAGAGAGAGAGAGAGAGAGAGAGAGAGAGAGTTTTGTTTATGTTAGTGTTAGTTTTGATAATAACTCTCTCTCTCTCTCTCTCTCTCTCTCTCTCTCTCTCTCTCTCCCACACCTCACTCTTTCTTTCTTCTTCTTCATCTTCCTCTTCTTCTTTTCTCTCTCTCTCCCACACCTCACTCTTTCTTTCTTCTTCTTCATCTTCGTCTTCTTCTTTTCTCTCTCTCTCTTCCCTCCCCTCCCTCCCTCTCTCTCTCTCTCTCTCTCTCTCTCTCTCTCTCTCTCTCTCTCTCTCTCTCTCTTAGTTGGTTAGTTAGTTAGTAGCTTGGTTGGTTGGATAGTTAGGTTAGTAGGCTCTGTCTTCTTTATTGTGAGCTAGTAAGTTATGATGTTAGTTGGTAGGTTGGAGAGAGAAAGAGTGAGTGAGGACACAGAGAGAGAGATATGGTATTAGTTGATTGCTAGTTGGTTGGTTTTATTATGTTAGTTTGTGTTTATGTTAGTTGGTAAGTTAGTTAGTTAGGTGGTTACACACACACACACACATATAGAGAGAGAGAGATGATATTAGTTAGTTGGTTAGTTATTAGTAGGTTCCCTTCTTTATTGTGTTATTAGAGTTGGTGATTGTTATCAAGGTTGGTGGCTTCTCTTTCTCTTTTCTGGGTTGTAGTTTTGTTTTGTTATATTTGTTGGTTTATTTGTTATTATTGGTTTGGTGAGATAGAGATAGACAGACAGAGAGAGTTTTGTTTATGTTAGTGTCAATTTTGTTAATAGGTTCTCTCTCTCTCTCTCTCTCTCTCTCTCTCTCTCTCTCTCTCTCTCTCTCTCTCTCTCTTAGTTAGTTAGTTAGCAGGTTGCTTAGTTGGGTAGTTATTATTGTTAGTAGGTTGCCTTCTTTATTATGATATTAGTTTGTGTTTATGTTAGTTAGTAGGCTAGTTAGTTGGGTGGTTACAAAGAGAGATATATATATATGATATTAGTTAGTTGGTTAGCTATTAGTAGGTTCTCTCTTCCTCTTCTTCTTCTTCTTCTTCTCTCTCTCTCTCTCTCTCTTTCTTTTTCTTGGTTAGTTAGTTAGTTACTAGGTTGGTTAGTTGGGCAGTTATTATTATTAATCTTCTTTATTGTGAGTTGGTAAGTTATTATAAGTTAGTAAGTTATAATTATGTTGGTGTCAATATTGTTAATAGGTTTCTCTCTCTCTCTCTCTCACCATCACCATCATCATCTTCTTCTTCTTTCTCTCTCTCTCCACCTCACTCTCTCTTTCTTATTATTATTATTATTATTATTATTCTTCTTCTTCTTCTTCTTCTTCTTCTTCTTCTTCTCTCTCTCTCTCTCTCAATTGGTTAGTAGGTTGGTTGGTTGGATAGTTAGGTTAGTATGTTTTGTCTTCTTTATTGTAAGTTACTAAGTTATTGTAAGTTAATAAGTTATGATGTTAATCAATAGGTTAGAGAGAGAGAGAGAGAGAGCACAGAGAGAGATATGGTATTAGTTGGTTGGTTTTATGATGTTAGTTCGTGTTTATGTTAGTTAGTAAGTTAGTTAGTTAGGTGGTTATAGAGAGAGAGATATATGATATTAGTTAGTTGGTTAGCTATTAGTAGGTTCTCTCTTCTTTTCTCTCTCTCTCTTAGTTGGTTATCTATTAGTAGGTTCTCTCTTCTTCTTCCTCTCTCTCTCTCCTCAATGTCTCTCTCTCATTCTTCTTCTTCTTCTTCTTCTTCTTCTTCTTCTTCTTCTTCTCTCTCTCTCTCTCTCTCTCTCTCTCTCTCTCTCTCTCTCTCTCTCTCCCCTTCTTCTTGTTCTTGTTCTTCTCTCTCTATCTCTCTCTCCTCACTCACTCACACACACACACTCTCTCTAGGTTCTCTCCCCTCTCTCTCTCTCTCTCTCTCTCTCTCTCTCTCTCTCCCATAATGCTCTCTCTCTCTCTCTCTCTCTCTCTCTCTCTCTCTCTCTCTCTCAGAGTACGTTGGATAGTTAGGGTAGTAGGCTCTATATTCTTTATTGTAAGTTAGTAAGTTATTGTAAGTTAGTTGGTTGATTTTATGATGTTAGTTTGTGTTTATGTTAGTTAGTTGGGTGGTTACAGACAGAGATCCATATTATATTAGTTAGTTGGTTAGCTATTAGTAGTTTCTCTCTCTCTCTCTCTCTCTCTCTCTCTCTCTCTCTCTCTCTCTCTCTCTCTCTCTCTCCCATTCTTCTTCTCACACACGCGCGCATGCATAGATAGAGAGAGAGTAAGTTGGTTATGTTGGTTAGTTAGTAGCTTGGTTGATTTTATATATATATATATATATGGTTAGTTGAACTTTGCTGGTATTAGATTTAGAAGTTTTCGTTGTTTCTAAAATTTGAGAACACTTTATTTATCCTTCAAGGTTAGCACGTGTTTTTTGTCCAGTATGGAAGCTTCTACAACAAACAAGAATGTTTCTGTAGAAGATGTTATAGAATGCACTCCTAACGTGCAAATGAATGTACATAAAATGAAGGAGGTCAAAAGGAAGAAGGCAATTCATCGTGCACTCAAGCATGTTGGAGGACATGAATATAGTTCTATTGGTTTCTTGAGGTTCATTCATCACTTGGATGGGATTGAAAAGCAAGTACAGACACTATTTTGGCATTAAAAATCATTGATTTCTCTTTGTGAGAACATTGGTGACCGTCTACAGAGGATCGAGAGAATGTTGGAATAGAAATATGAAGGGCACCTTGTTGATGGAGTAATGATACAGGGCGAGTTAGAAGAGATTAGGGGTTATATAGGTGACATTTATGAATATATCGAGAAATATTGATAGCCATGTGTTGGATCTTCGGATAATCAAGAAGAGAAGTTGAAAGACCTTCTTAATAGTGCGAGCCGTATAGAGGATGGAATATACAAGTTTTACAAGAATGAGAGCTTCTTTGTACCAAAGAACATTGCTCTTGATGTGCAACTTACTTCTTTGAAAGTTCATCTTAATAGATTTTCAACAATGTTAACGTAGATGAATCGCCCTGTGCAAGCTCATCTTCTTGCACTAGAGAATATTTCCCTTGATATGCAATTTGCTTCTTTCAAAGTTTATCATAATAGGTTTTTGGTAATGTTAACCCATGCTTCTTTGCCATGATTTACTTAGTATATGTAATCCCTACAAGACTTCTTAAATGAGTTGAAATCTTCATTTTGAAACACATTGTCTGTCTCTTGCAAATTATAAAACTATTTTAAAAACATTTCAATATTCCCTCTTTCTCTCTTCTCTCTCTCGATTACTATACAATTTTACTAAAGTGCTTTAACTTAGATTAGATTAGATACATAAAATGGTTGAAGCTTAGACGTATTGGGACGCTTTGTATAATTCGGTTTTGCAACTAGGGTATATATGCCCCCCCTCTCTCTCTCTCATGTGGGTGGCTCATGTGTGGCTTCTCTGCTGCGTGTATGTGTGTGTGTCTCTCTCATTCTTCTTCTTCTTCTCTCTCTCTCTCTCTCTCTCTCTCTCTCTCTCTCTCTCTCTCTCTCTCTCTCTCTCTCTCTCTCTCTCTCACAGTTGGTTGGTTGGTCGGGTAGTTAGGTTAGCAGGTTCTGTCTTCTTTATTGTGAGTTAGTAAGTTATTGTAAGTCATCTCAAAATGTAGTACTATTTGGCACCAATAAGTATTTCGAGACCCAGACACCTTCCTATGTAGGACACATTCTTTTCTCTCAAGAATATGCAAATGTAGGTGAATGAACATCCATTGGCATGGCCTTTAGGCAATGCTTGGCTAGCCTTTACTGAGTGCTATGTGTGCATAGCACTCATACATAGCCATATATGCATTCTTTCATGCATTTAGGGTCTTCATTTGCGAATGTGTGTAGCACTTATGTTTTGAATAGCTGTGAGATTTATTTGTTGTGTGACTCTTATGTTCTCTATTAACATATGAATTATCCAATAGAAATTGTGTTACCCAAATGCAATTTTATGCATTCTGTCTTCAAGTGTGTGAAGGTACTAAGGTGTGCATATTGCGTGGTGGTCGACTATTGCAATAGTTTGTTGTTGATGCTTATTGTAGTATAGAGCAATGCAGGTTAACTTGGTGTCGCCAAAATTAGTCAGTGTTGCGATCAAAGGCCTACAAAGGCTTGGCGGACATGGCAAGGGCAGATGATAATGGGCCAATGCAGATTGTTGGTGCTCTATTGGCAAGAGGATAGTTTTACCATCAATATTCATGGGTGGGCCAAGGCACATGTATCAATTATATCAAGATGCCATGGCTATGGTGTGATGCAAGGGAGAACTTGACCTTTTTATAACAAAATGACATGCAATCCAAAGTGGTTGGAGATAAGTAATGCTTTGTTTCTTGGACATGGTGCTTATGATCATCCAGATTTGACAGCTCGCACGTTTCATAAAAAACATGCTGATTTAACGTACATGTTGTTGCGAAAGGACCTCTTTCAAAAGGTTGCAGCTATGTCACAGTGATTGAATTCCAAAAGAGGGGGCTACCACAATTATCATACTTTGCTAATTTTAGAGCGGTCTTTTAAACCTTCTAAACCATGTCACTATGATAGACTAGTTTGTGCTAAGTTGTCGAATAGAGTTAAGTTTCAGCCTTATTTGGGACAATTTCAAAATGCAACATTCATGACCCTTGTGGAGGATTAAATCCCAAGAGTCCCTACATGGAAAAGGGTAGATATACTAAAGACTACGTGCGAAAATTAATGGGCATGGCACAATTGATAGTTCTGGCTATTCCATCTATCAAAGATGAGATGATGGAAGCTCTATGATCATAAATGGTAATGTTATTGATAAACAATGGGTTGTTCCATATAATCCTTACTTGAGTAAGAAATACAATGCGTACATAAATGTGGAGGTGTGCTCGACAATAGTAGCGACTATTAAGTATGTGTATAAGGGGCATGATCGTGCAAACATAAAATTTTCTATTAGGGTGTATTCAGCATGGAATGATGGCAATGTTCATGAAGTGGATGAGATTCAAAGTTATTTGGATGCATGATATATCTTTGCCTCTTAAGCATGTTGGCGGATCTATGATTACCCAACCATTGCACAATGAAAAGCCTAATATACAATGTTTGTAGATGCACTTGTGTGGTGAGAATTATGTGGTGTTTCTAGATATAGATAGTATACCAAATGTTGTGTAGAATGAAGACCTTAAGAAAACTACTCTTATTGAATCATTTGTGTGCAATCGCATTCATCTAGAGGCTAGGACTATTTGCTATCAAGACTTTCTGGTGTACTAGGTATGGAATGCATGACATAAGATGTGCCTACCTATGGTGAGCTCTACTATTTGCATATGCTTTTAACAAAGTGTTGGGGATATACTTCTTTTGAAGATCTGCATATTATTGATAATGTGATCTATGATACTTTTAGGGATGCTTGCATTGCAAGGGGTATGTTGAAGAGTGATGATGAGTATGTTATGTGCTTGAAAGAAGTTGTCTCTATGCAAATCAAAGCTTAGCTCCTTACTTTGTTTGTTACAATTTTGGTCTTTTGTAAGCTAGCTCAACCTTGCCATCTATGGGAAAGATTTTTTGTACCAATGGTAGAGAATATCATATATAGATTTCAGGAACAACATGTGCATGCCTCTCCTAGTGTTCTATAGTATGAGGCATCTAATATGGCTTTGTTACATATGCAAGACCTTTATGCCATATAGGGCGAAGACCCTCTGATTTTGATGGGTTGCCTAAACCTCATCAACCAAACTCTCAACTGCATGCTAACCCCCTTTTGTAAGATGAATATGCATATAATACATTAGAACAATGTAAGGTTTTTGGATCCATGGAGGAAATATTGAATGAGGGACAAGGAATTGCCTTTAGTGTAGTTATAGATACTGTTGGCATAAATATTGGGGATATATTATTTTTGGATGGTCTTGGTGGATCTGGGAAGACTTTCTTGTATAACTGTTTGCTTGCGATGGTGTGCAGTGGTGGCCGTATAGCACTGGTAATGGCATCATGTGGCATTGCTGCCTTGCTTCTACCAGGTGGTCGTATAGCTTACTCACAGTTTAAAATCCTAGTAGAATTAAATAATTGATCCACCTATTGCATTCCTGTTCAAAGTGACCTTAGTTATTGAGATAGTCGAGTCTTATTTTGTGGGATGAGGCTCCTATGACCCATCGATATACCTTTGAAGTGGTTGATAGAACTTTGAGAGATGTTGTGAGTTGTGATAAGTCATTTGGTGGAAATGTTGTTTTATTTGGAGGGAATTTTAGGCAGGTCTTGCCTATTGTAGTAAAGAAAACACATGAGGATGTTATTAATGATGTATTATATTACTATGATTTGTGGCATCACATAAGGGTGCCAGGGTTATCTAGGAATATGTGAGTATCGATAGCTAATAGTGTAGTGGACAATGGGTTCATTTGTTGGATTCAAGGAATAGGGGATGGAGTGGGCATTACCGAAAACTATGATAAGTTGTGTATTTCACTTGGCATGGTGTTAAAAGAGAAGTCTTTCGAAACCTTGATTGGTAGTGTCTGCATTGACATGTCTAATATGGGTGACTATACATTGTATTTTAGTGAGTGGGCTATACTTGCCTCATAGAATACAGGGGTGGCTACTTTGAACGATCATGCATCGCAACTGATGCTAGGGGAGGTTAGATAATATTATAGTGCAGATTTGATTGCAGAGACAAATAACTCATTTTTGTACTCTGTTGAGTATTTAAATACTTTAGATCTTGGAGGTGAATTTCCTTCTCATTTATTATTGCTGAAGATAAATGCACTCGTTATTTTTCTTAAAAACGTAAACCTAAGAAGGGGTATGTTCCTGTAGGAATTGTAGATATCATCAAGCAGAGGCGGCAGGGGTGCAATCGATGGCTAGCTTATGATTCTTTGTGACTGTGAGGCGGAATAGCACAGCAGCCGCATTCTGGCAGGCTTCTTTGTCAAGTGCAGCAGAAGGGTTTGGAGAATGGTAGCGAGCGAGGAATGTTGGTGATCATTCATGTTCCGAGACTTAATGTAATAATAGAAGCCGTGAGGAGGAAATTGGGGGGACAACAGGAGTGAAGGTTAAGGGTAATTTTTTTAAAGGGTAAATTTTTTTGCTTAAAGGCAAAATTTCTTCTCTTTTGGTTAAGGGTAAATTTTTTCCCTTACTGTTCTTTTTTGGTTTAGGGAGGCCTTAATGTCCCTTGGCACCCATCCTACTTCAACCAAACTAATAAGAGAAGAAGCCGAAGGAGACACCTGCTTATCGATCCGTGGTAGTTACCACATAAACCCTTTGATCATTTAACCAATGTCCACCATTCATCCCAGAGGTTGTCATCCACTCATGAGCTTTGATGAGCCAATCTAGGAGTTACAAGGATTGCCTTCCTCCGTGATTGCTTGGATAGAAACATATCTCATGTTGATTGTGTTTGTGGTTCTTTGCTACTACCAAGATGGAAGGTTTCAACAAAGACTTTCAATTTTCAAGTGTTTTGATTAAAATTCATATAAAGCTTGAGTTTGAGGGTTATAGTATGAGAGAGAGAGAGAGAGAGAGAGAGAGAGAGAGAGAGAGAGAGAGAGAGAGAGAGAGAGAGAGAGAGAGAGAGAGATGGTTGGATGGATTTTTGCCAACAAAGCTATTCACAGGCAATCATCTATCTTTCTAACACAAACTATTTTTTGGTTTTTATATAAACTCCTTAGTAGGCACACCCATGGGTGTGTTTGGGGTTCAACTCCCCTTGAGTTTAGGTCAATAATTGCAACGGAACGCTACGTTACTTCGCGGTAGCAAAGCTATGCCGCTCTGAAGTGACAAGCGAAGTATTGCATATCAACTTTGCTCAACAATCCATTTCTCATCTTTCTCTCTCCTCTTCTTCCTCTTTGTTTTTAATTTTTTATTTTCTCTCTCTCTCTCTCTCTCTCTCTCCCTCATCCCCAAAATTCCATGTGTAATTCTCTCTCTCTCTCTCTTTTCTCTCATCGCTTTTCTTCTCTCTCTCTCTCTCTCTCTCTTTTATTTTTCCCCCCTCCTCTTTTCATTCTCTCTCCCTCTCCTCTTTTTTAATTTTTTTTCTTCTTCCTCTCTCTCTCTCTCTCTCTCTCTCTCTCTCTTCTTTTTCTTCTTTCTCTCCCCCTAAAGTCTCTCTCTCACTATAAGATATAAGTCTTATACCGACGTTAAAAGCGACGAAAATGTTAATAAAGAAATTTGCCCTCGTCGTCGCAAAAAACGTCGTTATTGATGACACCATAGAACAGTTGGTATTAGCGTCGTTATCAGCGTCGCTATTTGCATCAGTATCAGTGTCACAAATGACGCAAATAACGACATTGATAATGACATTTTGCGACGCTAATAGCGACGCGCGCAGTAAATTTGTGATGCTAATAGCGACGGTAATATGGATTTTTTTTGTGGCAATAGCACTATGTGCTTTATTTAGGCCATACAAAATAGTTTCAGAAATGTGTATAATGCTCGTCTAAATAAAGACAGTGTACTTAAATCATAACACTAATACATGAAATAAATACATGATCGCATAATGAAAGCGACTGGTACAATCATGGTAAGATACTACTACTACATAGAAAATGTCTACACAGATCACGTGGCCAAAAAAGAAGGGTGTGTGAGCTCCAGGGATCCAAGGGCAAGCTATAGATCATTGCCATCCGAAACCTCGTCTCGCCGCGCAAAGGAGCATCGAACGGACTCTGGAAAAAAATAAACAACTACACATTAGTCTACCATACAATAATGCATTCTAATTAAACATGATAACTACTGACAAGAAAGATGAGTGACTTATAGGGCCGTCGCGTCCATACAATCGGTTGATCAATGCAGTAAGACCATGCCTCTCTGCACATCGAGTCTCAAGGCCGGTGGGATTGTGATTTGTAATGGAGTGCTGCAAAGAAAACAAAATACAACTGTTAGAAACACGATTGTCAGTACAAAGGATATTGCAAAAAAATAAGCAAGCAAAAAAAAAAAACTTACAAAGTCCTCCAAATATGTCCTGTGGCTGCCACTCCCAAGATGATGGACCACTTCAGTCTCTAGTCGTACCCTCGCCACCTCGCGCTGCTGTTTCCAACGTCCTAGAGAATCTGTAGCCTCCTCCTTGAGTCAGCGCCAATCGTCCGCGTTTAGCCACTCGGGCTTTGCAGCCCCACTCTTGAATGCCTTGCGTGTGTCCGATCATCTATGTGACATATATGCACGCATGCACTCCATTATCCAGCCCATAGAAAACCTATCTGATGTGGCTGGTACCGAAAACTCCTCATGCAAGGATGCTACTATGTAGTCCTTGCTCCCCTCCGGTATGTTCTTCCAACGATCCAAGATGTTGTGTCGAAAAACTTATTGACACAACTCTCTCATGCGAGCCATCACCCTTCTTCCCTCATCATTCATGATGATGGCTCCTGACCTATCATCTACAAGGTAGGCATACCCCTTTGGGGTATGCCTAAGATGGGTCCTCTCCCACCTGCGACCATGCTCTTGGGCATATCCAGGAGATCCCTGTACATCTGGTGTACCGACCAGGGTAGTATCTATAGGAGTAGCATTCATAGGAGTGCCACCTGCGAACGGCTGAGCAAAAGTCGGAGTGAGTGGAGTAGATGTCCCCACAAGTGTGATGAATCCCGGAGGCAACGCAACTCCAGCAGAACGACGAGACGGAGACACCGCGTCCGTGCCTTCATAGCAACCACCTGAGCCACGCTCTTTGGAATCGTCACGAGAGAGAGGAGTAGCACCTGTATCCCAAGCCAACTGCGGGCTCACTGCATCCGGATCTCTGCAGCATCCCCCTGAACCACTCCCTCTGTCTGGCCCAAGTCTGGAGCATAGACCTCGTCTGCTCGAAACTGAAGCATCAGATTGTGTCGAAGTAGATCTAATAGAGCGGTGTGACGATGTTCGAGACAGCTCCTGGTCCGCCATCTCTCTGAATCTTGCCATGTGATTTGGAGACATGTGCGTGAAGATCTCTTGCAGCTCCTCATCGCTCATTCCTCGACTCATCCTGATGATCTAAATATCCATAAAGGTCACCTGCACAAACAAAAAATGATGTTAGCATAATCAATTTAAATCATACAAAGCACGGTAATATAAATCTTTAAAAAATGATCTTACTTAAAATGTATATCTTATGTATCCTTATAAGCGATTCGTCAACGAATTGAGTAGGTGAATGCTCCAAGTATGAAGTATTCTATGGTTCCATGTCAATCTCCTCACACAACTTGGCATACACTGGAAGGTCGATAGACATGTCACCACAAAAGGATGAGTCCGCCTCATTCTTAAAGAATTCTTGGACTCCTGTATTTCCATCATTGTTACCCGATACTGGCTCCTCTACATGCTCCAAGCTTTCGGCAGCCTCCACTCCTTGCAATATCGACCCCTCTATTTGCATATTGTTCTCATCTATGCTCAGAACATGTCTTTGATCATATACTCTTGCACTTCGGGGAGCTGAAGGTATAACATACCACCATCAAGGTTGTCAGGGGTTTGGATAGAAGATTACCTATTTACAATCACGTACAAGAGAGATTTAGCTATTGTGACATGTACCATGTCGTAATACAATTAAAAAACAAATGAGTTCATGTACCTGTTCACAATGGACCGGCAACACAAAGGTGTCACGCAAATTCATCCATTTTTTTTTGGAATCTATTTCAAGAAATCCAGATGGACCTCATCAAACTATTGCTCCAGCTTCTTCAAGTACCAGTTTGAACCACTGCACATCGAATAGTATCATGGAGAAGCTTCGGTAATCCACTGTAATAATACTTTGCAAGTTCCCAAAATACTCCATCTCAAGTATAATAGTGTTTGGATCTGTTGCTTATTGTCGGCTCTCTTTCTCGAACCTTGCCATGATTGTTTACCGCAGTATAGAGGAGCGAAAAATGGAGCAGAGGAGCGGAAAAATGGAAGAAGGAGATAACCGAAAGGGCATAGGACAAAGGAAGGAAAAGGTGTCTCAGATGGAAGTCAGATCCTGAAAAATTTGAATGACGAACTCTTTAGAAGGCCTCAATGTCGCCTCGAGAAAAAAAAAGAGTAAAAACGCACCATTAATTGTGAAAGCACCCCCGAATCCTTGTAAAAGAGTGCTAGGTTCACTCCTGTGCAAATTGTATGCACTAGTTGGGAATGGGATAAGTTAGAACGATGGGAAATAGGAAAAGAGGGCCTAGTTAATGGCTGGCCATGTAAAAAGTAAGGATGGCCGCCCAAAAAGTAGGGCATGTATATAAAGTTCAAAAGTGAATGAGAAGCTCATTCTTGTGTGTGGCCAAAGCTTCTTCTTCTTCTTCTCTTATTCTTGCCTTCTTGCTTGTGCTTGGGTGAAGGATTGAGGGAGTGAGGAAGTGAGTATGTGAGAGTGAGGGATTGTGGAGAGGAAGCTCCTCATCTTCTCTCTTCATCTTCTCTTCTTCCCTTCTCTTCTCTTCTCTCGCGTGGCTATGGAGGATGGAGCTTAACGGAGAGGGCTTGAGGTTGCTTGAATTTATCACAAGGATCGTGGAGCTACCGGAGTGCAAGAGAGAGGAGGGGACTCGATTGAGCATCAAGGTAAGCTCACTACACCCGTAAGGTAGGCATTGCACGTTGGCTATATGAGAGGTAGCCATGGCCGCTCGGCTTGAAATGCTTGATCAATAAGCGGTCCGTAGGTCTCGGGGTAGAGCTTCGTAGCTCCTCTCCATTTTGGTTTCGTTGCGGGGATAGACGGAATCGAGCCTTGAGCACTGCGCACATTGAATCGAGCATAGAAGTAGGGTTTGCAGCCCGAATTGGTGCTTGAGATAGTTAGGAGATTTAGGAGGCTTTAATCCTTGGAACAAGTAAGTATTTAGATTTGTTGTTGAATATTAGAGTAGGACCATCAATCTCCATCTTTGATTTTGATTTTTATTGCATTAGGTCAAGATTAGGATAGGAAAAAGAAGGAAAATAGAAGGGTTCTACTACTGCTGGAAACACGGAAATAGGGATACAGATTCAGATTTCTGGCTGGAAGAGTGTGAGGGATTAACTTCTGAGGTTGCAACAGGCTGGGATGGGGCAATAAGAGGCCCAAGGAACCAGGAAAAACCACATTTGACATTCTGCCTTGTGAGAAGAGAGTGAGAGCCAGGGAGGGAGAGAGAGAGAGAGCTGTGGGGAGATCTTTGTAGTGTCGATCGATTCGAGCGCCACAGTGATTCCAGGTATGCCTAGCAGTTCCTTGTATTGTTTTGCACCTATTTGGAAGGTACGGGATGATTCCATGGAGTAGGCGTTGACCTTGAGGCATCGCACGCAACCCGCGGGCCATCGTCTGCACTGTCGGACAACCAGTTTGTCCGATTCCCAGAATTGGACCACCCAATTTCGGGAGTTGAACCATCCAACTGAGAGAATCGGATCACCCTATCCAATTCGATTTCCAGAATCGGACCACTACGAGAATCGGACCCAGTCTCAAAATCGGACCACGTGTCCTAGTCCTAGAATCGGACCCAATGCCAAAATCGGACTAGTGGTCCTAGCACCACAATCGGATCCCTCGGCCCATCACAGAATCAGACCCCCCTGTCCGACTAGGGAAATCGGACAAAGTAAAATTTGACCACCCTGTCTGAGTCTCAAAATCGGATTAATTGCGATAATCGGACCACTTTTCCTAGAGTGAAAATGAGACCAGGCCGTTCGATTCCCAGAATTGGACCATCCTGTCCGATTCCCAGAATCGAACCACCTCACCAGAACTTAAAATAGCGAATTTTTAAACCTGTCCTATAGTCCTGGCCACCCTGTTCACATCTCTGACCCCCTTGGAAACCCAATTTAGCCCTTAGAAGCCAGAGACCAGACATGATAACCGAGGATTCACCTTGAACGACTAGACACTGAGCAGACCGAATTTAGAATTTGACTTGACTTTCGGTGACCAACCAACCAACCTTGAAGCAGAATAGAGAACACATCATGGACTTTTAGTAAGACCTTAGATCAGCCAGAACCTGTGCTTAGAGCCATATCAGGCTACGAATGTGAGTGGAAGAGTGGAGTTTGCATTGAGCACTTCTTGCATCCACACCTCACTTTTGATTTCATCACCAAAGGTGCACTACAAGAAAAGAAAGAGCATGTTTTCGCACTGAGCACTAGAAAGCATGAAGCACAACTTGTGAATAAGATTGACGGCTGCTTTCAATAACAAGGAACTCATCAAGAGATATAATAACATCAAGGAACCCACTATTAGGAGAAGATCCCAAACATAGTTGGGTGCCGGAGAGCCCCATCAGTAGGACCCTAAGAGGACACGAAGATCTAGAAGGCGAAAACATAGAGGATCGGACGTTGCCGGAGCTACTCGAATTGATCGACGACCTTGTGGAGCTGGAAGTGGGAGAAATGTTAGGATTACGAGGTGGACAAGGAGAGGACCGACTGGTCTTGGGAGAATTCCCAGTCTTAGTGCAGGAATTAGTCAATGAGTACGACTTGTTGACTAGGACTGTAGTTCAGGGCAGACTAGTAGAGGAAGTGGTAGCAAACCTAGAAGAGGAAAGAAAGGCGATTAGGAAGGTGCTAGAGAGCATAATTGCCTACAACCATGAGTAAAAGTCTAGAAAACTCCAACAAGATGTAGACATGTACGAGGCCCGACGCTTGGCTGGTGCAGCCAAAGCAGGGCCAAATGCAGAGAGAGAACGAGCAACAGAGGCTAACTTATCGTTGAGTGAACTCGTAGCCAAGCGGCTCATGGACAATACGTTTGTTGAGCAGAGCGCAACAGCCTTAGCCACAACATTACTCTCGGGATTAAGGGTCATCAGGGGGCAAAGGGGCAATCTAAAATCCTTATTGTAGCAAAGCAGCTAGACAAGTATGAACCTAGAAATGACCCATATAGCTTTGTGGAGCAATTTGAACGTGTGCAAAGCAAACAGTCTCATGGACCTTGTGCAACGCTCTCAAGCTTTTGGTTTGTGCTTAGGTGATAAGGGGAGAATTTGGTACACTAGTCTAGATGTAGCTGAGCGCACGAACTTTGCACGTCTTAAGGACCTCTTTATCAAGAGATTCTTTGAGGGAGGGTACTCTGACAATCTCATCGTCTGATTGATGAATGTCAGTCAGAGGAAAAAGGAAGACGTAAGGGACTATGTCACTCATGTGCGTAGCCTCTTTAAGAGGATCCATGCAAATGAGCGACCTAACGAGAAAGCTGTGTCTATCGTATTTATAAATGGAATTCGAAGCGAGGAGCTCTACAAGGCTTTGGCTAATAACTCCACTCTACATCAAGACGTGTTAGCTAGAGTCTTTGAAGAGGCAATAAGGGTGGATGATCAGCTTAGGGAGCAAAGCATGAGGAACTCCAGTCAGGACAGTACAAGACAGAGAGCTCTAGAGCCGTCAACAGTTTCAGAAGAGAGAGATAACTCTAGCATACGGGAGAAGGGAAAGAGTGTTGACCAAGGCCAGGAGCTAGCTGAGGTAAGAATGGAGCTTGCACCATTGCAAGAACAAATGAGGAAGCATGTGCAGTCGCATGTACAGTGTATACACTGTGGTGGTAACTACCTCCTAGTCGAGATCCTAGATCTAGGCCGTGCTTGAACCGCGGTAGATTTGGTCATGATGCATTACATTGCAGATTGCCAAGAAGATTTTCATATGCGCAGCAATGCAACCCTCCATACTTAGGCAACAGGCCACCTAACCTCTTTGGCAGGGGAGCCCAGTTGGCGCTTCTAGCACCAAATGACGTAAGACCGGCCATTCCTAGGCTAGAGATGAACCCAACATGCATACTAGACCACCGGGGCCCTATGTAACCCATCCATTGAGTGACGCTCCCGTTCACTATGTAGAAGAACCTAGTGAAGAGGAGACCTAAGTGAACCCATACATATCCTATGATGAGGAAGGCAATCCAGTCCTGATGGGCTACCGACCAGTACCGGTAAAGGCGCTAGGTAGAGGAAGAGGCAGAGGCTTTGGAGGACCAAGCCAAGATCCAATCTCATGTTGGACTTGCGGCCATCCAGGCCATATTTCATAATGCTGCCCGAAAAGGGAACATGCAAACAAGGACAAAGCTGACCTTCGATGCACTGAGTGTGGAATCACACACTTATTTCCTGATTGTCCTAGACGGAAGCCATCAACTAGTTTTGCCAACGTGCCCTCAATACCCTTGGGGCTGTTCTGTGTGGAGACCTTTGGCAGTGAGGATACGCCCATCCCACTACATGTCATGATGCGAGCACATACAAAACAAACAGGCATCTCATTGCCTGGGCCAAGTAACCTGGATGCAGCCTCGTTGGGAAAGAAAAGCCAGAGGAGAAGGAGAAAAAGAACGGACGTAAAGATTACCCTTAAGACTGAGGAAGCTACAACGCTAGTGATGGGAAAGAGGGTCACTGATGCAGAGGCAGAGACCTCAGCTCCTAAGACAGTAGAACTAGGGAGTGCCAAGGTAGGGGAATACCCCCACCCCAAATGGCAACTTGAGGCTATAGCCAAAGTCAAGGAGTGGGTCAAGGACGCCCATGAACACCTTAAGGATGTAGAGCCCATATTGGAGGACCAAATTGAAGACCTCTCTAGTGTGGGTACACCCGTTTCACCATCGCGACATCAATTGGGAATGCACCCACACCACGTGAGATTCCACAAAGGCAAGACCAAGAAGAAGCATGTCAGCAAGCTAACCAAGACATATGGCTAAAGAATGCTGACCAAGGAGGAAGGCAACCACCCAACAACCTCCTCACCACTTTAGTAACCACGCCAGTAACCTTGAGCCTAGGAAATCTGCTTTGATAGCACCCTTCCTTATGGCAAGAATTAAAGCACTGGGTGGAGGGAAAGGAGGAGCATACTGTAGCAGACTTGCAAGAGCAGGACACAGTCATGCAGATTCCAAGCCTAACGCTACACTCAGTTCCAAGGTCACTGCACGTCAATGCTTTCTAGGAAGGCACCGAGATGCATGTAGTCTTACCTATCTTAGCCTTAGGAGATGTAACATGAAAAGGAATTGTAGACACAGGCGCTAGTGTCAGTGTCTTGAGCCACGTAGTTCTAAAGGTCTGGGGAAACCCACCAGTGGAAATGGCTAGGTTCAATGTTACATTGGCCAATGGGATGAGGGTCAGACCATTCGGGGTCCTAAAGAACTGGCCAGTGAAGGTTGCAGGGGTGCAATTTTCCGTGAACTTCATTGTCATGAAGGGAGTGGACTATGACATACTGCTAGGCCGACCCTGGATGAGAAACGCGCGAGTTATAGAAGATTGGGGTAACAATCTCATCTTCATGGGGAATAGAATAGAAGCGGTAAGGGTTGAGATGGATACTTAGAAGACTGCCGCAGTCGACCTTGATGCTATCTCAACCATGCTAAAAGGTGATGCACATGCAAGCAAACCCTATGGGTCATTGACCAAGTACATCCCTTGCCCTGAGGACGAGCAGGATTGGATGCCTGTCTTGGCAACCGTTGACCTACCATTCTCAGATGAGGAAGAGCTATATAGGCAATTTGCTAAATCCCCAAGCATGCCAGTAAGGGAGCCCATCGTGCCACTCTGCATGATGGTAGGAAGCTCACGTAACCTAGGGAAACTAGTCTCATTTCATGTCCCCACCAACAAGCTCGAGCTTCAGGGAATCATAGAGTGCCTAATCGATAAACTGAAGGGCAACATGGCTGCCAATCTAAAACCCCTAAGTGATCTTTTGGCTAAGCTTGAGTGGAAATGGACCAACATTTATGATCTTAACCTATTATACAATTGGGATTTAGTCACTGACGAAAAGGAGGTTAGAGAGAAAAACTTGGGGGATGACGAGCAATCAGAGAGGCAAGACTCTGATGATGAGAAGTACGAGGACTGCCGCTCTATTGGAGACGAGAGTGAATAAGAGTTAGACACGATAGAATATGACACTGAAGGAAGAGCGATCAAACAGATCAAGGCAGACTCTAGGCCTAGAAGGGAAAGGGCAAGCTGGAATGAAAAAGGAGTCATGCAGATGGAGTGCGATAGATCCTGGTTGGAGCACATAGGAGCCATGGATTACGAGCAGGCAGGAGTGGTGCAACCATTGGTAGTTCCAGTGCTTAAGACGGATACACCTATTGAATTACGACCCCTTGGCGAAACTCCTTTCTCAAGCGAGGGATGTGAGTTTAAATCGGAGTCAGAAGCCAATACGGAGAGTGATCCCGAAATACCCCAACCCTCTAAGGTCAGACGCACCAAAGGAGACTTGCCATTCCACCTAAGGCGCAGATGGCTAAAGGAGGAGGCCATGAAGCGAACTAAGGACTCAGAAGCAGAGAGGCAAAAGAAGCCACAGGATCTCCCAAAACACTTCACGAAGTTTAAGAAGGGTGATAGAGTGGTGATTTTGTTAGGAGCAAAGAGACAAGGGCAAACCAGTGAGCCAATTGAGGGACCCGCCAAGGTCAAGAAAGTCAACTTGGCAAGGGAAGGCGAGAAGACTCGACCTGTGTTCATTGTTGACGACTTGACCAAGGATGAGGAGGCTAAACTTGTTGCTCTCCTATGAGAGTATGTCGACGTGTTTGCTTGGTCCTTGGAGGAACTTAGAGGAGTCCATTGTAACGTGCCCGCTCCTCAAATCGTGGGACATGTCTTAGTAGTCCATCGAGAGATATATCTAGAGGACGCCGCCCGGCACTCCCAAGGAATGACATGGGGTTTGCCAACTAGGGTCTCTCGAGTCTGCCTCACAACGGAACTTATCTGGCCGTTCCCACTAGGATCGACCTAAAGTCCGGGTTCCTAGTCAACATTGTCTAAGGTCATAGACCGACTTTTTCCTAACATTTCCTGTTAACATCTCCTTTGAGGAAAGCTCTCGGCTAACCGAGACCACTCTTCCATAGGATGGACCCATTGGTCATATCCACCACGCTTCCCTCGAGGGTTGTTTTAGTTGTCTAATTACCCACCACGTTATGCTTGACACATAAAAGTAGCTTCCTTAATTAACCCGTTAGTCACAGGTTCCTTTACGTAATTTAGGCCATAGACACGAAGACAAGTTAAAACAAGATCAAACACTTCCTTGACTTATCTTCGAATTAATGTGTGTCTCCTGCCCGTACAGGAGAATTAAGACTTGACTATTTGCTTCACAATGTGCTCTTCTTTAGTGGACAAAACCCAAGGAGCACGAAGTAGTTGCAAGCGACTATCAGCACTCGACTGTGGCCAAAGCGCCTCCATCTTGCCTACCTCTTTCAAATACATTCGTGCCCCTATAGTGTCTCTCTTTCCTGTGATGTGGTCGCATAACAAGCTACCCACATTCTTGAAAATATGCATGGGATCCAACAAGTGGTTGATCTGTAAGTGGGTCCAATATGGCAACTTGTAGAAAACTGAGAACCGTCGCATTCCGTTTGGATGTGACTCCTTGTGGACCATTTTCAGCTCGTACCAGCTTTGGACATTCATATGTGTTGGAGGTCGTCCAAGAAAACCTTCCCTGAGTTCATGACCCTTTGGCAAGAAAGAAGCGTGTCCTTGATATACCATCTTCTTCATGGTTCATGACCTTCGGGAGTCTAACTGTGGCCGCATAATGGAGATACATGATAACCTGAGGTAACCAGACCTGTCCCAACATCTTTATCCAGTGAATATAAACTTGAATGAGCTATGTTAGATATTACCAATGAGAATGGAAGCTTACTTACATGAGCACTCCGAATTCCGAAAAGTCATGCATCGTCCATATGAGAATGGCTCGAATATTGGTGGACCGTCGACCATCGCGCTTGCTCATATATTGCATGGTGACCCCCTCCTCCCACAAAATCTTAAGCTCATCGACTAATGGACAAAGATACACGTCTATATTTTTGACTTTGTAGTGGTCGGGAACGAGTAAGCTAATGATGAGATGTCCTTTCTTCGTAGAAAGCCATGGAGGGATATTGTAGTTGATAAGGACTATAGGCCACACACTATCCGCTAATATTCGTTGAACTCCATTTGTGGACCTATTTTGCGCATGCCATGTTGGCAAGCTCGCCATACCGGACGTACGAAACATGTGGTTTATGCGGGGGATAAGTAGAAAGTGTCTAAGAACGTTTTGAGGGATGGTTTGCCCTTTCAAGTCATGTCGATACCTGTGAGAACCACACTTTGAAAATGTCTCCATAGTCTCGTATTCTCCTCGAAATAGTATGCAATCGTTGATACATGCATGGATGCTGTTGTAGTCCATGCCAAGCTTTCGTAAAACATGTCATACATCATCACGAGACTCAGGCATGGTATTTACAAGTGGTAATATATGATACTTCAATAACTTGAAAAAAATCATAAAACACCTTGAAAAAGCACAAATGTTTTTAATGATAGTGCCGAAAAGAAATCAACGAAGCGTATGTACAAGATATCTAATTAACTTGGTCACACTCGTATCGCTCCACTCGTATTTTGCTTGCACACTTAGGAGTGCAAGCAATGTCTTCAGGTGAGATACTTGGTACCCATCATATAATGGTATGGATGCTTCCTCTCTAAGCGGATCAGAAGTCTCGACATCCATGGGAATCAATGCATCGATCATTGTCTCCATCTCAGGCTCCAAGATTGTAGGTAAGTCTCGAAGACTGCCTGTCTTCTCTGGTATTGACGGTATAGATTGGGTAGTACCTTCCAAGTGGTGGATTGGCTTAGGCACTCCATCCATTGCACGCCCACAAACTCTTCTAATTGGACGCAAAGGGTGCACTCCTCCTTGGGACGAGACGTCACCTCCCTGGATAGAAAATTTTTCAATCACACCCAATCTTTTTGTATATGGTATTCAATTAGCTTGCGAATACAATACATGATTGATATAAACTTTTCTTACCGTTTGCTCAAAATCTAAGATTGCATGATCAATGATCTCAGATTGAAACTCGTCGAAGCGTCGTATGTGTTCTATAGACAATCGATGTTTTCGTCTAATTTCCAGCTTACATTGAGAGGAAGGACATGGGACACGTTGATTAAGATACGCCTCGCGCTCTTGAACATCACGACCTTCATCGTTTTCCATTTTATCTACGTTGAAAAACAATTTGTTTTTGTTATCATTCTTTTTTTCTTTCTTAAATTGTTTGAGAAGGGATTTCTTCTCTTGTAACTTAGAAAAAATTAACGTATGTAAAGTCTCAACCCACCGACAAATTAACGTATGTCGGAGTGTTTCCCGTCTCGTGGTATTGCATCGGACCTCACTGGACCTCGCCACCACTCTCTCTTTGTTTTTTATCCATTCATTATCTCATCTCCTTCCATCTCTCTCTCTCTTTCTCTTTCTTTATTATGCTATATGTTTCTTCCCTCTCTCTCATTCCTTCTTCCCCCTCTCTCATTTCCTTTAACATAATATATATCTCACTCTACTACCAATTTCCTTTAACAAAACATCTCTCTCTCTCTCTCTCTCTATCACTACCACTACCACTACCACTACAATAAACAAGAAAAGAAGAAAAAACTACTACTACTATCACTATAACAACAACAACAACGACGACGAGACAACAACAACTACTACTACAAACAAGAAAAAAAGAAAAAACTACTACTACTATCACTACTACAACAACAACAACAAACAAGAAAACTAAACAATAATAAACAAGAAAACAAAAAAAACTATTACTACAATAACAACAACAACAAACAAGAAAACCACCACTACTACTACAACCACGACTACAACGACTACGACCACGACTATGACTACGACTACGACTATGATTACGACTACAACAAACCACTACCACTACCACTGCCACTGTGTACCACTACCACTACCACTGCCACTATGTATCACTACCACTACCACTACCACTACCACTACGTACCACTACCACTATAATAAATAAGAAAAGAAGAAAAAACAACAACGACAATAACTTCTACTACTACAATAACAATAAACAAGAAAAGAAGAAAAAACTACTACTACTACTACAACAACAACAACAAAAAACAAGAAAACTAAACAATAATAAATAAAAAAAAGAAAAAAAACTACTACTACTACAACAACAACAAACAAGAAAACTACTATTACTACTACTAGTACTACTACTACAATCATGACTATGACCACCACGACAACTCTCTCTCTCTACTACTACCACTACCACTACAATAAATAAGAATAGAAGAAAAATCAACAACAACAACAACAACTACGACTACAACAACAACAATAACAAACAAGAAAAGAAGAAAAAACTACTACTGCTACCACTACTACAACAACAACAAGCGAGAAAACTAAACAACAATAAACAAGAAAAGAAAAATAACAACAATAACAATAATAACAAAGAACAAGAAAACCAACACCACCACTACTGCTACTACAACCACGAATACGACTACGACTACGACTACCACAACAACAAACCACTACCACTACAATAAACAAGAAAAGAAGAAAAAATAACAACAACAACAACAACAACAACTACTACTACTACTACAATAACAACAAACAAGAAAAGAAGAAAAAACTACAACAACAACAACAACAACAAAAAATAAGAAAACTAAACAATAATAAACAAGAAAAGAAAAGAAAAAACTACTACTACAACAACAACAAACAAGAAAACTACTATTACTACTACTAGTACTACTACTACAATCACGACTACGACGACTACGACTACCACAACAACAACAAACTAGAAGAGAAGAAATTAAACAACAACTACTACTACCACTACTACTACTATGACTACCACGACAACAACAAACAAGAAAATAAGAAATTAAACGACAACTACTACTACCGCTACTGCTACCGCTACTACTACTACTACTACTACTACTACTAAAACAACCACAAAAACAACAAACAAGAAAATAAGAAATAAAACAACTACCGCTACCGCTACCACTACTACGACTACCACAACAACAGCAAACAATAAAAAAAGAAAAGAAAAAATAAAACAACAACAATAAACAATAAAAAAAGAAAAGAAAAAATAAAACAACAACAATAATAACAACCTCTCCCTCCTCTCTCTCCCTCCCTCTCTCTCTCCCTCTCTCTCTCTCTCTTTCCCTATTATGTTTAATGTTTTCTCCCTCCCTCTCTCTTTCCTTCTTTCCTTTTCTCTCTTTCTCTCCCTCTCTCATTTCCTTTCCCTCCCTCTCCCTCTCCCTCTCCCTCTCTTTCTATCTTTCCTTATTATGTTTAATGTTTTCTCCCTGTCTCTCTCTCGTTCCTTCTTTCCTTTTCTCTCTTCCTCTCCCTCTCTCATTTCCTCTCTCTCTCTCTCAATACACATGATTTTTAACAAAAACAAGTAAAAGAAAAAGAGAAAATACAAAAACAAAGCAAGAATGAATAATGCACTCACCGTAAAGGCCTAAGGATGGATTCGACGGCTCCTCTTCACGACGGCGGCTCCTCTTCGCCCTCCGTACACTTCCTCCTCTTCTTCGTGAATGATGGGGGCGGCGGCGGCGAGAAGCTTTTCTTCTTCCTCTTTCTCTCTTTCTCTCCCTCTCCCTCTCAAATGCAAGATGGAGTTTGCCCTCCCTTTCGTGTACTCGCGCAAAATAACGCACTCGGGTTTCAGCCTGCGTTTTTTTGGTCTAAGCACCGTCGCTATTTGCGTCGCATTTGCGATGCTAATAGTGATGCAAATATTGCGACGCTAATAGTGATGCAAATAGTGACGCTGCTATTTTTTGTCGGATTGTGCTGTCGCTATGCCTCTGTATCCTTGTAGTGTCTTAAAGTATGCAAATTTTATCTTTTTCCTATATATAATTCTCTCTCTTCTTTTCCTCTCTCTATCTCTCTCCACCCCCTTTTCTTATACTCTCCTTTCTCCTAATTTTCCTTTTTTTCTTCTCTCCCTCTCTCTCTTTTAAATTTTATCTTTTCTCTCTCTCTCTCTTCCCCCCTCTCCTTCTCTCTCCCTTTCCTTTCTCACTAAAAAAATATTTAAATTAAAAAGAGATTTTTCTATTTTCTCTTTTTTCCCATCTCCCTTCCTCTTTTCCTCTTTCTTCTTCTTCTTCTTCTCTCTCTCTCCCCGCTTTTCTTCTCTCTCCCCTCTTTTCTTTCTCTCTCCTCTTTGTTCTTCTTCTCTCTTTAAATTCTTTTCTTTTCTTTCTTTTAAATTTTATCTTT
Organism: Lygodium microphyllum; assembly: GCF_053477565.2. NCBI lineage: Eukaryota > Viridiplantae > Streptophyta > Polypodiopsida > Schizaeales > Lygodiaceae > Lygodium > Lygodium microphyllum. Next base: position 120,770,351 of record NC_141142.1, read on the forward strand.
CCTCTCTCTATAATTTTCTCTTTATGTTCAAATTATCTTTTTTTTCTCTCCTTTTCTTTCCCTCCTCTCTCCTATCTTTTTCTCTCTCTATCTCTCTTAAATTTTATATTTTCTCTCTCTCTCTCTCTGTGTTCCCCCTCTCTCCATCTTTTTCTCTTTCTTCTTTTCCACATTATGTATAGATTCCCATTACACAATATTAGTACTGTTGTCTTAATGATATTTAAGAAAGGATTATATATGCAATATCATCTTAAGCACCCTTATTGTCATGTCAAGACCAAGATTTAATCATCCCATTGGAAGGAGAAATCTCAATCAAGAAGTAAGGCAAGGTTGAAAGAACAACTAAGTAGACTAAGTAACCCATTAGTATGCTTCAAATTTGTAAGCCTACTTGGAGTAGACCAAGTAGACCAAGTAATCAAATTTGTAAGCTATATTGTGCCTTGAAGTATAATTACCCTTGAAAATGATTAGGCATACATGTTCTCACCTTAGTGAAGGGAAGAGGGATGCAATCTTGATATTATATGCCATTTCTACATTCAACCTGATAATATCTTGATCATTGCAATAATCCAAAGAATGCTTTTGTGATTAGATTGAATTTGTTACAAGCTTCATGATCATTAGAAGGGTATTATACTAGATTATTGCTACTATAACTAGAGCTTTGGTAATACATACTTATCTTTTGAGAAGTACTACCACTATTGGGCTTTTTGTCTTACCACATCCAAACATCAATGAAATTATGCTTGGTTAGACTTCATTAACACAGAATGAGCTATATATCTACATACATAATATAAAATTCATCATGGTGTGGTCTAAATATTGCATCCATCTATAACAACTTTGTCTGCCTAAATGTGAAGTAGATTCAACAATTGCATTAGTCACTTACAATTCTTGTAATTCTATCATCATTGGATCTATCTAGTCATGAAATGCAACAATGTCCATTCATATTCTCAATTGGCTAGTGATACAAGTGATCATCACTTCTCCATAATTTGAAGTTCCAAATACTTTATCTAAGGTCAATATTAGATCACATCAAAGATTAATAGTTACAAATAAGTTTGAAAATCAATGCATTAATTGATGATGTAGAAAAAAAACATAATTGATGCTTAGCCCATCAAGCATACGTAAGGAAAATAATCATCTCATATCAAGCTTGTGATTCAATCATGTTACATGGATCTCCACACCTAATCAAGAGGATAAGTGTGAGTCTTTATCCCAAAACGATTAGGTTCTATGCGTGTGGGCAATAACAAACATGCTTCTATTATGAGAACAAATGTGTAAAGTGACATATGGGTGTGGGTACATGTGTGTATGCCTCTAGAGTCTAATAAGAAAACATAATAGTGATCTCTCTCTCTCTCTCCACACATACATGCACTCACACATGCACACCACCTCAATCACCTTGTATCCAAGTGTTTCACTCACATGCTCATGTGTATACAAATTCATGTTTGTGTGTGCCCAAACTTCACTCGCACTATGGACCCTTCACCTAGATTTAATGGTGATATATCGCAAAACTAAGAGTTGTTAGCTTCGCCCATGCCAAGGGTGCACCATCACCACCACATATGTAGTGTTCATTTGTAATAAACAAAAAAAAAAGAGCTTCATCATCCACAATAAGCTCATAGCCTTGTCTCACCGAGGTCTCACCTAAGATGACTTAAATGTCAATAGGTGAATAGGAAGAGAAAAAAGAAGAATACATTTCTATTTTAGCTTGGAGGATTGGGGGACCACATTGTAAGTCATACACATGAAGGTGCAAAAGGATTCATCATAACTACGAGATGCTTTATCATAGGGATGCCAAGAAACTCCATGTGATCAACATGCATTCCATCCAAATGCAATTGATAACATTACTACAACATGGGTATTGACTTACGTTTATGTATAAAAGGCCCCTACTAATCTTGCAATCATTTGCCTTTAACATTATACATCCTTTTAAAATGCGAGTTTGTTACATTATCATCAACCTTGCGTTTGTGAATGATTGCATATGTCGAGAATCAATTACAATATAATTGTCTCCATTAATGAACACTAATGGTTGGGATGGCACTATGTTGAATCAAACCTAATGATTTCGTAGATAAAACATTCCCCTATGAACCAAAATGGGTATAAGACGTAGTACAAGTTGTGCCCATGACATGGAACCCATAACAAAATGGACATCTGACTCACCTTTTAGTCAAACAACAAAATGGGCTCACACTTGAGCCCAGGGCTACTAATGTACCAAGCCACGCTTGCATACCAGGAGCTAGCATCCCATGCCACCAACCCACACCATCTCCGTGTATGGACATGATAGCCATTGGTTCTAGAGTCCAAGAATAGTTATCACAAAAGGAATGTGCAAAAATGATATTTGAGTCCTATTAATAGGACTTGGTTTCTCTAACCTTAAAGTGCTTTTATTATGTTCAGACTACATCATTTATGACAAGGCTATGACTAATGTTTCAAGCACCCTATATGTTGAAGGATGAAAAAGTTTCGCCCTTATGAATGGTTGTTGTCCTCAAGAATATCCTCAAGGACAAACAAGGGAAAACAACTCTTCGATGAGTGGATTAACTACCAATATTGCATCAACCTCTAGGTAATTTTTCCACTTGACTAAATGCTTAGAATGAAGAATCCTACATGGCTATCTTATCCTGTAGGCAAAAACCAATTAAGTCTTAAGTGAAACATACCACCAAGGAATGCCTTCAATTCACAAATCTTCCTCAATCAAGACAATCAATTCAACTTGTCCTAGCCATTCATTCAAACAACTAACATGGAACATAGGGTGGGTGTTTGGAGGTAAATCCAACTAATAACAGATGCTACTTATGTCTTTGGTAATCTTGAATTGTTAGCAATACCACAAAGACAACTTATAAAATTTATTGGTAGTTGTCAAATCAAAGTCCTTGATGCCCTCATGTAGCTCTCAAGGAGTACGATTTTAGTTAAGATAAATCATAACACAATCTTGGGCTATTTTAATGCTTTCCTTTTCCATCATTGACATTTTGTGCATATCATTCAAGAAATCAGTCAGATGGACTAGATTTTCACCCCTTTGAGCGCACGGACAACTAGTAGTGTTGGCTCATCAATATAGATTAGATAAATAAGTTATACCTCATAGTCAAATGCTTACTTATAAGTGAACTCAATCTATGGAAGATAACATTCCTACTTAGGTTTTCTATAGGAGACATATTCATCCAGTATATCCTCCATGGTGACTTATTCTTTTTGTTTGTCAATCAATTTTAGGATGCTGTAAGGATGACAAAAAATCAGGTGTCTAATTTTGAGAATACCATTTTCCATAAATAGCTTTGAACTTAGGATCATAATCACTGACCATTTCATCTCACAAACCTTAAATTTTATAAAGATGCTCAACAAAGAGCTTAGCTAGCTCATAACTTTTAATGGTCATATTTGCCAAAATCAATCAAGTTATTAATTGCATGAAGGTGAAAGACGTGAAGGAAAAGAGGACCTTGAAGGCCCACAATTTTTAAGCAAAGAAATTACCATGTTTTTGAAGAAATCATTGTAAAGATTGCTATAATGAGAACCAAGCTCCCTCCCATGCAAACTAGTGTAAGTTGCATACAATACAAAATACTAATAACAAGGCCCAAAAAAGGAGTCGAATGCCCAAGGGGGATGGGGAATCCCTAACCCTAAGTTTTTGTATAAAAATGATGAAAGAGAATGGAAAAGGCTATTCTGTGTGTGCAAACTTATTGTTCTTACTTTCTTTCTTTTTCCATTGAGAGAAAGAGAGTGAGGGAGAGGTTGAGATTGAGAGCACGGGAGTGAGAGTGTGAGTGCGAGTGTAAGGGACCAAGTGGTGAAGTCTCATTTCTTCTCTTTAGCACTCTCTCTTGCTTATGCCCATGCGTCTCTCTTACATGTGAAGGTTGTAGAGGGTTTGAGAACTAAGGGAGTGGAATTTTGTATATAATGGAGACTTTTGTGAATGGAGCCAACATGGGAGTGCTAAATAGAGAAAAAAGTGAATGTTATAGGACGGCTTACTTTGTTGGCATGGGGTTGAATAAAGCATTTTTTAAAAATCATGTTGCCTTCCCCCCCCCCTCTGGCGGTCCTCATCATTATTGCCTCACAATGCCTGCCAAATCCTTGCCTCCCTCTCTTGCCTCATCCTTATCATGATCTAGAGTAGTATACTATTACTACTAGGAGCATTATCATCATCAAGTTTGCTACCTCGTTGGGGATAGCTCTGCACATTCTCATCAAGATTTCCTTCCTCCCCCCTACACCTACATTAAAATTGTGACTACTTGTCATAATTCACTAGTCAAAATCATGATTGATGGTGCCTTCACCATGGACAAGAACAATGCCTACATCATCATGATGATTGGTCAAAATTGCTATTCAAAAGCATGATTTCTTATCAAGATCATGAGTGCCTTTGATTTTTGGTTAGTAACTCAAATTCCAATAAATCGAGAAGACAATGAATAAGATGTGGTGGGTGTTTTAACAATATGCAAGTAAGGAAACCTTTAAAACCAGCAAATATACATATGGTATGTCTCACAAATAGATCATCAAAGTAAGCAGTAGAGCAATAGCCTTCTTAACCATTCTCCATAAGAGGAATTGATAATAAGAAATAGAAGGGTGCCATGCTAATATTTGGAATTGCAATAGGAGAAGGAGATTGGTGGGGTATGAGCAGCAATGCGAACAAAGTAGTGGTTGCTTTTGTAGTTTAGCATTCAACCATCATAGTAGCCTTCATCTCATGATCACCAAATTTAGCACCTTCATCATGGACATCCCCAATCATGATCATCAAGCACTGCTCTCCCTTGCTCTCGTCATCATCAAGATTTTTAGGCACATCAATATTTCCATGATCACCAGGATAATCACTATCATTATCTACAATTGACAAGCAAGTGCCTTGTTGTTTGTGCCTTTAGTCCACCATCATCATTCCTCTTTGTTACAAACTTGGTTGCTTGGGAGACACCACCATCATCAGCAAAATACACTCAATCATTGACTAAGAGACACTTTTTTGTTGTGGATGCACCTACCATAATCGACATCATAACTTGAGGGTGTGCTTGCCCTTACCATCACCTTGTTGGCCACCATCTACTATAGCAACATCAACACCTTTCTCTCTCTATCTCCACCACTAGTTATTGGCCTCTTGGTCCTTTTTAACCACTTGAATCTATCAACCATCCATGCTATCATGATAATAAAAGGGGAAACTCTCATACATCACCAAACCATAGTCGAGGAAGGAAGCATATGAGCAAAGAAGAGGAAGACAATCTCCATCACAAGAGGAGCCATAGCCACCAAATGAGATAGAGAGAAGCTACAATCTACAACTACTTGAAGAAGGTTAGATTTCCTTCTGGATCGTGTGTAGCTCATTTTAAGCTATTGGTCGGCTTGTGCCTAGTTGCATTTGCATTCAAGGAAGGGTAGTGGGGTGTTGGAGGAAGAAAGATAAGAAAAAATGGGGGGTGACTCCTAATGTATCTGCCTGCTCAAACTACATTTAATAAGGTTAAGTTCACTCTATAATTTCTTGGGGGTTTTCAATTTTCTTTTAGCCTTTGCATACATTGCCTAATGCACTCTACTATGCACTAGACCCACATTGTTGTGTACGCTTACATCTAAGTATATGCATGTACTAATACCACTTGCATGGACTCCTTGCATACCACTGGGTATACATCTCGTCATGCGAACAATTATCCTACACACTAGTGCACTTGCACCTCGCACTTGTTTACATACACTTGTAGTTATGAGCACTTAGTGTTTGTACACATCCCACTACACACCATTGTGCATGGATACAATCATAGGCAGTCACAATCAGTTTGACTCACAATTAGTCCCTCTCTCCTTCCTCTCTTTAGTCAAGCACCCACCTTATTTGCAAGGGAGGGTTGATGGGCCAACATAGTAAGGAGTGAGGCACCTCATAGTGCACATATGCCATCCTACATCACATTAGGAGTGTAATAAATCACCTTGTATAACTTACACATGAGTGTGTTCTTGTGCATCCACCTGCACTTGTGTGTGGTTGTGTACACTAGTATGGTCTTGTGTGCACTAGTGTACACGTGTGCACTTGTGTGTGCTCTTGTGCACTCTAGCATACTAGCACTTGCACTCACACACCTACCTGCTCTTATGTGTACCCTTGTGTACCTATGCTTGCATTTTGTTGAGATGTCAAGCTCAACAATGAGCTAACACTCACATACTTGGATGATTGTTTCCACATTCATATCACTGATGAGGTTGGTACTTGCATTGGCATATTATTCCAGTGATACTTTACAACTAGTCCACCTACCAAAGTTACATGATATCTATATCATTAAATTTTTACTTAGCATTTTCACACTATGGACTGCTTGTATATTATGTATGTTGTACTGTCTCTTATTCTTGGCAGATTTTTATAGTAGAGAAGAAGAAGAAGAAGAAAAACTAGGGTTTTTAACTTCCTACCTTGTGTGCATTCTCTATATGTTGAGTGTCTTACAAGAGCTCAAGATTCCTCTCTCTCTCTCCCCTCATCTTTTCATGGTATTAGAGTGGTGTTCAAGCAAGGAGTTGTGAGCTACAAGCACAAGATTTTACAAGAAAGTCCTATTGTGGAGTACAGTTGTAGAGATCTCTCTCATAGAGTCTTCAATTAATGAGCCATCTTTGTGAGCTTGGAGTGCTCAAGGGATTGTATCAAACCTCTTGTCCAACCTCTAATCTATGATTGTGTAGTTCTATTCACATTCTAGGCATGTTTTAGTCTCTATTTCAAAGCTAGAGGCTTTTCGTGTGCGAATCTGGTAAGGTATATGAACTCTGCAAACCTTGTCATTTCACGTATATATTGCAGGTGTTGAGTGTGTCGTTTGACAATATTAGGATATTGTCAAACATTACATGTGTTGCTTAGGATATGCTTAAGTACTAAATTTAGTACATGTGATAACCTTAATCAACAGGTTGTTGATAAAAGTAGTTTTTTAGATTTTAGTGCACAATGTATGAGGGATTATTGAGAGTGAAAGAGATTATGATTTTACCTTATTTTTATTAGATTTTGGGTGATTTTTGGTTGTTTTGATGCATATTTGATTGGTTTTTTATGATTTTAGATGTGTTTTGGAGAGTTTGAATATTGGTTGAATGATTTTGGTTGATTGGTGATGGCTTTTGATTAGTTTATGGAGTTGAGATGATGTATTGGTGTTTTTATTGGTTCTATTATGCCTGAACGATGATTGTTTGAGTCTGTTTTCTTTCTATTTGAGAGGTCAAGATTGTAAATGATCTATTTTGAGTGTGATTGAGCATGTTTTGAATGACTTTGGATAAGTGCAAATGGTTTTGATTGAAGCTATGATGTTTTATGGTGTTCTGTTGACCCTATGTGGGGTACTGTTGAGCTTCAGTGTGTCTTCTGTAAGCCTCTATTTGCTCTTGTATATGGAGCTTGGGGATGCATTTTGTCTTTAGAAAGGATGAATAATAGCTCAAAACAGCTCAATGGAGTGAATATGTGTTCATGAAGACTTGAATAAAGAGTTGAAGTGATAATGATAGTGTTGAGCTATGAAGGGATACTACAGTGTCTCTAGTGCCTTTTTGGATTAGACATACCTTTTGGAGGGAAACTCCATGATCAAGAGAGGACTATTCAAGATCATCCTATTTTATTGCAAGTGGCTATGATGTATGAGTGATTAAGAGAGTGATTGAGAGAGAAAGATAGCCATTTCAGAGGTTGAAACTATGTATTTGTGAGAGAGATTGTTAGAGATTAAGAGACGAAGAGCAACGAATAATGAATGAAGTTTATATAATTAATTCAATTCAAAATTGAGGATACTTTTGTGTTTTCTTGGACATTAATGAATAATAATGAAGATTTCTTGAAGGTAAATCTATGGGAGATTCATTTCATGATGCTACACATAGTTATTCCTATTGTTCTTGTAGTTTCTCTTGCTTGGCAATATGAAGTGGTGAAGATGTTGCTTGTTGATGATATAAGATAGACTTTCTTGTATTACTTTCCCTTTTTTCTTGGTGTTCTGTAGAGAGCTTTATTATTATTATTATTTTTCCAAATGGGGGGGCATCAGATTATATTAGTGAAGAGCTTTATGTTTTGGTGTATAGTTGAGGAAAATTGCAATTAATACAAGAGGTTGGAATGAAAGAAACTACACTATTGAAGAAAAATAGGAGTATGGAAGATTGTAAGATTCCAAGTACTACAAAAGAATTGGTATAATTAATAAGAAAATCCACTTTCTTCAAGAGATTCAATCCCCAATGGTGAGAGCATAATGTGATCTTGATATGGGCCTTGTATAACAAACTATTCTCCCTATCTACAGAAGCAACAAAGATGCATCTTTATGTTAACCTATTTGGGATAAAACTAAGGAAGCAAAAATATAGAGAATGAACATCATTTGGAAGATTTGAATTTCATTGAAGAGTTTCTAGACATTATCAAGTGGGAGATTGTGAAGAAGCTCCAGGAGTTGTGGTCAATGGAGGTCCATAAGAATAAGAAGGAAAAGAGCTTAGAATTATTCATGGATGCACAACAGTAGGATGACACATGGGATGCCTAGTGCACTGATAACCTTCTCTTTGTCCAGTTTGCCAACCTACTAAAAGCTATAGATAGAGTGTTATCCAGAACCTATGCCATTGAAACTTTATGAAGTTGGCACTATAAAAAGGATGGCACTATGGTAATTCTTAGAAGAATGAATTTTGATACTTGTAGAGAAAATAATACCTTCCCCTATATGTAGTGGCATGTAAGAGAAATTCAGAGATTATGAAAAGAGAGAAGTGGAAGAAATTTTGACAAGAGAGTCTTCTAGAGACAAAAGCCCCTCTGTTTCACTTATGTGGAGCACCAACAAACTAGGTGGAGCCAACTCCCTTATAATGGCACAATAAAGAGGCAAGCACTAGAATGAATGTAGAAATACATGAGAAGATAGAATGCAAAACTCAAAGTTGAGAATGAGAAAGTAGGAGAAGCCTCCCTTGATGCCCTTTTATGTCACTCTTCATAGAAGTTCCAATGGAAAATCAAGGTTCCTTTCCCAGCTAGATCTGTCTTGGAAATGTTAATGATAGGCTAGAGAATGTAGTTCCATTGCAAATTTTCAAGGGAGAATATAATAAAGACCTCGATCTTCATGTAGCTGAGTTCATGATAGTCTATGTGGCAAGAATCTTAGAACCCTAGAGCATTGGTTAGTGATATTTTCCACCACTTTCCAAGGTGCGGCATTTTAGTGGTACGAGAGACGAGCAGTAGAAACATTTGACACATGGGATGTGAATTGAAGGTGGCCTTTCTCACCAAATTCACGTGTGAAGGTTTTGAAGAGTAGATGTGGGAGGAGTTCTTGAATTTGAGTGAGTCCTTTGGAGAATGATCGAAAGCATATGTCTCTAGAATGGAATCCATAATGAAGAGATAGACCAACCATAACTTGGATGAAGGCATCCAAAAGGGAGTTTTCCTTAAGTACCTACAACCAGAAGCATGCAAGTTTGTGAAATTTAGAAGACTAATCTACAAGTTGTAATGGTGGAAGGTACTAGAATGTATGATGAAGTGGAAGCAAGATTATCTATGATCTTAAGAAGAGAAGTACTATATTATAAAATGCTAGGAATGATATATTTACCAAATACAGTCCCACAGACTATTTTCTATCCCTATTTATAGATACCAACATTGCTCTAATATAGTACATCAAATCCATAGTGGCCGTTGCAGACAGTGCCTCAAATGATGGTCCAACCAAAATAACAATGGCCCAATATAATTGTGCCAATGGAAAATTAGACAACAATAGTGGAATCCTACCAATGGGAATCAATAGCCAACAATCCAAACAAGAGCTTTGAGTCACAATTAGAAAACAAAGATCCCTTTGCATCAACCCAACTAGTCTATGCAATGATTACAAAGACTCCCAAAAATCCTACTACAAATGCTTAAGGAGGAGAACATTTAAAGGACTATTTGTCCAATTTAGTTGCAAATATCAAGAAGGAGTTGATAGATGTAATCACAGAAAAGTTACATACACTAAAAGTGAATATTGCCAACCTATCAAACATTGCAAGAGTAGGAAGAGATGACATGTGATCAAACACTTAGTATAAAAAGTGTTATCAAGTGGGACATTTAGCTGTTTAATGTACCCAAAAGCCAACCATCCCTGGAGCCTTTTGTTCTTATTACCAGAGAAATAATCACATAGAGGACATTTGCTCTCGAAAAGGGATGCATGACAGAAAGAAGAAATATGAGATAGCATAAGTGGCAATACAACTTTGAGACAAATCAACATAAGTGGCAATGCCTTTCAATAGTCTTCTTGGAATTCCTCTTCCTTGGGGATTAGTTTGGACTGAATTTAAGCAAGAATTTCACACTTGAGGATAACTCCCTTTGAGTTTCGTGGGTCTTTGCTTGCAATAAAAGAAAATCTTGGTTAGTTTAATTACGAATAGTATCATTTGGCAATTGCATCTCAAGGTCTCTTATATATCGAGGATTAGAATCCGTGATTACCCAACAGAGATTTCGTTTGATCAACACAAAAATAAAAAATATTAAATCTTTTAGGGACATAGAACCTTCCTTGTACTTGCTTAGGTTCATCTTGTACAATCCCAAGTTACCCCTTGAAATTCACAGTTAAGAATTTCTCAAAGAGATTATATGTAGGAATCGAATAAAATCTTACTTCATGAATGCAACTTTTATTGCATGTTCATGGGATCGAGGCCTACTAGCTATTTTTTATTTAAAAAAATAGTTTTGAAGATCCATGGCAGGTGTTTGGTTGATGGTATTTGCAACTTTGTTTGTAATCCACGTGCTCACCATTTCATTTGTAGTAATTGTGTCCGTACGTAGCATTATTGACGGCTCCTACCTCCGTGACCTTCGTAGCTTTCTTCTTCGGGGCCATGAACTTTAAACGTAAGATCACAAAAAGGAAAATTTGGTGAAGGAGCTTAGGGGTAATTAGATTGATAGAATTTTTGATTGATTGGTTGGGGGGGGGCGGGGGAGGGAAAGGCGATCACCAAGAATTTTGAGAAATCAAGAAGAGTCTTGATTCCACAAGGGAATAGGATAGAAGGGATGGAGGAATCAAATTTGAGAGTTTGCGGAGTATTCTCCTTGTCTTCTTAACGAGAAATTCCTATGCTCATGCTTCTCTTGCCCCACTCCCTCTTCCTCTATACTCCTAAGAAGGGCCTCTCCCGACTGCCTTCAACGGCTCCCCATGCCTTGTATTTATAGAGCTAAATTGGAGAAGAAGGGTTGTGGCTAAGAAGAATTGCTGATTTTTCTTGAAGTTATATTGTCACTTATGCTAATTTGTCTCGAAGTTATTATGCTACTTATGCTAAATCGTCCTGATGTTATTACTTTTTTAAAAGAAAAGATTTGTCATGGAAGCAAACGTGTTAGAAGTTTAAGTATAATGCATTTGAAATAAAGATGTTTGTTATTGGAAGCTAGGTATTGATCTTTTCTAAAATCATCAGGCTAAAAGATGGATAACTGAGTATAGATCACCGATTGAGGTATTATTTCGATGAGCACAGAATGCCGACTGAGGCAATGTTCCTAATGGTGCTAGACCTCCCCAAGGCCAGCGTGAATTAAGACCTACTCAAAGGGTTTTTTTTTTCTTTTGTTTCGCATTGGTAAGAATAGACCAATCACGACTCAAAAGGTCTTGTCGTAGGGAATTATAGTCGACAAAAGGAGATGAGAGTACCAGGGGGCTTTGGTCACAAACTCCTTAGGCTCTTACAAATTGCCAACTACCCTTCGATTTCTAGACTATGTCCTAGAAGTTCCAATACTAGTTAGGGAATGGAACTAGGAGAGAATAATACTTTGAATATAAAACATTGTAAAGGTCATTTTTCAAGAAATGAACTATTAAGAAGGAATTGCTTTACTTTGTTTTTATGTCGTGAATTAAACACGTGTAACAAATTTGTATCAGGAGATAATTCAAAGAAGCTAAAATTTTAAAATGTTGAACCTAAAGTGGTAGGTAATTAGATAACTAAAACTACTCTCTCGAGGAAAGTGGGAGGATGGACCCCCAGCGGATCCAAATCTATGGCTGGGTAGTCTTAGCAAGCTGAGAGCTTTCCTAAGAAGGAATAAAAATCACATTGGATGGACCATTAGAAATCCACCAATACTAATTATCCACTAGTAATAAATTTGACTAGAAAAATTCAAGTTGATCCTTGTGGGAGCGGCTGAAACTTTCATTATGGGGTAGACTAGTAATAGATTTGACCAGAAAAACTCAGGTCAATCCTTATGGGAGCAGCTGAAACTTCCACTACGGGGTAGACTCAAGCAAGCCTAGTTAGCAAACTCTGAGGGTTTTATCAAAATCTTGGACAGTGCTTCCTAGGACATCTCTTGATGGGCCACTAAGAATGTACCACCAAGGAATAGCTCAAGCGGCACGTTACATATTCACTATTTGGGGTAGTATACATTTGATTGTTTAATGCTTCATTGATGCTTATGTGAAGAGATTTTGATGCTCGGATAATGTATTGATACTCGAGAAAGCTCCTTGGATCAATTTTATCTCAACATTTGGAAGGTTTCTTGTTGTTATACCCTATGAGCAACAATCATACATGGTGAATGCTTATGTATTTGATGCCTACATGCTCTTTTGGGATGTTTATTGATTTTGTGGATGCTTCCCACTGAGTACTTGTATGAGTTATGGTCTCACTAAGCTTTGAGCTTTGACCTTGAATATGTTTACATACACTTTGCAATGGCTATTTGCTTCAGTGGTTGCTTCCATTATTTCCCACTTACGCTATTGGTTACCTATTGGATGTACATGCTCTCGAATGTACACTTGATGTATCTTGAGTTTGTAGATGCTTTGAGTTTTACGTATTTGCTTCATTAGTTGCTTCCATTATTTTCCACTTATGGGCTTGGTTACCTATTGGATGTATATGCTCTCGAATGTACCCTTGATGTATCTTGAGTTCTAGATGCTTTGAGCTTTATGAATTGAGCTTAGTTTGCTCATTAGCTATTCCAGTTTACTTTTTAGTTGGACTACTCTAGCATTTTATATCAAAACTTGGACTCTTGAGTAATTGGGAGATTGTTGGGACCTAAAATATGCCCGATATTGGCTTTAGGGATCTAGCTATGGGCCTCCTATATGATGCCAGGAGGCATATTCCACGATGGATTCCGTGAGATTTTGCGGTGGATTCCGTAAAATTATATTTGTTTCCGGGGCTCATACACAAGGTGGATTCCTTGTGCAAAAAGTCGATGGGGATGCCTGTCCTTTTCGAGCGTCTTGTTCATTTAATGTGCAAATGGGTGATTCCATAGCATGTGATTCTGCAAAATACATATTTAAATTAATGGACGTTTATGAGTTTAGAGTGAGCACTCGTAATAAATTAAGGTTAGGATTGAGTTCTAACCAATTTATTTATTTTGTAGTTGAAGACGGCTAGGTATTCAATTTTGTCGGTTTAATTTTATTATTTTCTAACAATTGTGAATGCTTCAGTTGATGTGTAGAGCAGGCAACGGTGGCGTTGGGAAGCACTGGGCGATAGTGTGTATTCAAGTTATCATTTTTGATGGGCGCGCATCTTAGGCGTGGTGCCAATATTTATTTTGACACGCTTATTTATTGAAGCGCTTGACATATATTTATTATTTTGTATGTGCATGGGTGCACGATTTAAATATTTGTTATTGGACATTGTATTTGGGCATAGCCCGACTCTTTGGGTGCCCAACCGCTTTATTCTTTATTTGGACAAAAGCAAACACAAAAGCTAAAGCATGCTAATTGTAAATTTGGGCTATTTTTTGAGCTTGGAGATGAATAATATATAAAATGCATGCTTTGTGGAGCGCTCACACAAGGCATGGGGGGAGATTGTACCCAATTGGTATTTTTGGCTCATGCCGTGTAAGTCTTCTCTCTTGTTTTTTGTGCAAAAGTAGAGTTCTTTTGTTCTTGGGGACCTTTCGACGCTCGCTACGTATGCATACAACATCCGATATGTGCACCACTATGCTACTCACCAAACCACCCTCATGGCCTCACAACCAGGAGTATCGAGTGGCTATACACTACTCTAAATAAATCATGCATTCGTGTCAATTGCAATTCAACGGTTTTTCCTTCCCAACTCCAATAAAGGGGGTATCCAAACATACATGTGATCAACACCTTGATCCACATATACAAAGAGCTCCCCTTAGCAAAATGCTATGGTTCCTACAACTCTCCTACACCCCAAGCATTAGCCCCAAGATGCATCATCTTACACATAGAACATGAACATAATAGAGTTCTCTCATAATATAAATGTAACGATCTAGGAGATTGTATATATTCCTCACTTAATTGATTTTCCTAATATATCTAACTATCCTATAGCAAAGAAAAATCTTAGACTCTCAACATTGGTCATCATCATCTGGACATACAATTGCCATGCATTTAGGAATTTATCTTCTGATACCATATTTAGATTGCATATGCAAAGTATATGGTGCTCTGTGCTTAAAGAACTTAACTAAAAATTAGCCAAGTGCACAAACAATCGTGACATGATTTCTTTCTACTTATGTTGTACTACATTGTTAGGGAATATCACTAGGCTAGTCCATGCTATTGAACCTCTTTAAACTTATATGGACCATAGCCTATATACTAAGATATGCAAAGAAATCACTTAATCAAATGTCTTCCCATTTCAGTCCCACATCCCCTACCATTTACATTTAGATTGCTTATACAGATGTAGGGAGATGCCGTGGTAATTTTTCATAGAAACACACACTTTAACATGATAAAAAAAGAAAAATTGAGGTAAGCCCTCATGCTTCACCTTCATTATATATTTAAAAATGTTTTTTAGTTTTTTATATTTTAAAGCATAGAAACTATTTTTTCATTAAATTTTCTCTTTATTTGACTACTTTTCATGAAATTTTTCATTTATTTCAATATAAATTATTGATTTTTATAAGTGTTTTGATTTGTATGACTTATGTGAAGTATGATCCATCATCATATTCATTTTTATGCCATATGAATATCATTTGATCCCCAAAACCCAAGAATAACCCCGTTTTTTCATTAAATCTTGCATTTCAAATTTTACAATTTTATTATTTTAATGTACGAAAAGGAAAATGAATGACTTTTTAGAATTATAGATATGAGTAAACATGTTTCGATCATTTGCACAATCATATTTCCATCATATGCATTAACGATTTATCATAAAAACTAAATAAAGATTACTTAGTTGAAAATTCGCATATGTACGTGTCGTATTTTAGGGAAATGGAACCACTATTTCCCAGCTGTTGCTATTGATGCATCCAAATTACGCAACTTATGTGCAATTACACTTCAAAATCATTGTTTATCACCAAATCATCAAATCAACCCTCCCTCTCTCTCTCTCTCTCTCTCTCTCTCTCTCTCTCTCATAAACAACCATATGAACGAGGAACAAAGAGGAGAGAGAAACATGAGAGAGAAATACTAAAATTAGATCTTGCTAATTACTACATCATTTTTCACAAGAATTGGAGTGATGGATAGCAAAAAAAAATGGTGGAACTCAGGCCTAAGAGAGGAAGGAAGATCATGATAGTCACAAAAAATGGATTTTTTAATAGGAGGAAGGGGTGTCAAAACCCCCCCTATATTGTGTGAAATTTTGAGTTTGTTTCTTCTTAATCAACATTAAGATTTAACTCCTAAGTTATCTAGTTTATATTTTGCATACTTACACTCAGCTATAAGTGGTTTCAACCTAGACAGAGGGGCAAATGTCCTCAAAATCGAAATTTGACTAAATGAGCAGCTGGCATCCAAATCTATCACCTGGCCTCCATCATACACTTTTCAACTTTTGGATCAAGTAGCTGCTTCAGGATGCAAACCTTGCGGCCATTAAATGGGGGGTCAAACATACTCCGATCAATGAACGGACACTTACATTGGATTCCTGATGTCGAAATGCATCTAGAAAAACTCTAGCTCCTTGATTCATAACTGTTTCATTTTGCACCAAAAATACATTTTTTTACGTAACTTGGGTCACTTTTGCACTTGATGTTTAGCTTTAAAATTAGCTCTCATTGGTGACCATGGGATAGGGTGATTGAGCCCGCCGTCAAACCCACGAACTAATCTGCATATACATAAATCATAAAGAGTATCAATATGCTACAAACAAAATACATAATAGAGCACAAACACAACTCTCACCCTCCCCCTTGACAAAATCAAAGCATGAAGTCCACAGGGGATAGGCCCAACATAATCTGTCAAAGATCTAGTGCTAGTTGCTAACCAATTGCTCCAAAACACAAACTGGGGCATAGCAAGAGGCTCTCTCTAAATCTCTGTGAATCTATTTAGTGCAGTACTAAAACAAAAAGCATTAACCGCACCTGCACCAAACAAACAAATGGCCCTCTTGGCCTAATGAGATAAACCATTTAATTGCAAAACAAATGGCCCATTTGGCCTAACGAAATCAAACAACTCCCTATAAGAATAAAGGGCCCTCTTGGCCTAAGGAAATTAACCAACAAAGCAAACCATTCAGCAACTTGTTGTTAAAAACAAACCCTTGGGCCCCACATAAACCATATTGAAGCACAACACGAGGCCAAGGGGATGGGCCACTCAAGCCCTACACTAAATGCAGCAAATTATTAGCTAATCCCATGCATAAATAACAAGGGATGTTTAATGAATATTCCATTGAAAGGCCCGATGCATCCGTGATAGAATAGGAAGATGGTCAATCACTACTTGGCTTATAATCAATACTGACCATTAGTGACGACGACGACCAAAACAAGACATATCAACAACAAGCAGTTCCTAGTAGCCTTGAACTAACATCAAGAGGAAATTTTAAAAACCCCTCAGGACCATAGTTAAGAAAAACATATTCGACAAAGGCATAATTAGCTAGGGAATCTACAAAGCGATTCCACTATCGGGAAATCACTTGAAGTTGCTGCCTCTCAAAGATCTCAAGGGCGTCCAAAGTTGCATGATGGTACATCCTTAGAATGGGATCCCTCACACTAAAGATTTCATTCAATTGGTTGATTACTAACCACAAATTGCCTTTCACTAATAACCAGTGAAAACTACAATGTTTGGTTAGATTTAACCCCATTAGCAAGGCCTTGTATTCCACCATGTTATTCGTAAAAGTAGTGCCTAAATACACTTCCATTTTTAAAACCACTTGGCAACGGGGATCTTTAATGACAATCCCAATACTTGCATGCTTAGCAAGTCCTTGAGAAGCTCCATTAAAATATAATGGGTAAACCCAGGCTTCATTGATGTAACATGCCACCATGATAATCAACCTACTTGTACTTATGATAACCAAAATCTAGTCGACAGAGAGGGTGTAAGACCAGTACAATTACTCCTTTCTTACTGAACTCAATGGGAATGCTAGTAATAAGGACCCTATGACAATGGTGGCAATAGACCTTAATATCCCACATTCTGTCTTGCCGCTCAGTAATGTGATAACCCTTGCTCCACTAGATCACTTTACCTTGGTGTTAACACTGCTCTAAATATGAATGCTCAAGATAAGAAATTATTAAATATTTGTGATATTATTGGCATTAGGGATGTTCATTTGAAGTTTGCTAATGATACTTTATTTGTATTGCATGATGTACATCATGTGTCGATTTTGACTAAAAGCCGTATCTCTCCAAGTTAGTTGGATGATGCTGGGTATGTCATTTTAGTTTTATGCATTTTATCTTAGGGCAATCACTTGGATTTGAGAGTTCATTATAGTTTGTGGATAGCTCACTATTTTGGTAGTTTCTCTTGCTTAGCCCTTGATTTGGTTGTGATTTTGGGATTGTTTTGCTGTCATTTGTAGTGGCCTATTTGTCTTCGATTTTGATTTCATCTCTTGCATTATTATGGTTGGTGGATCAAATGACAATGCTATTGTTAACATTGAGAAGTTGGAGGGCACAAATGGCAACTATTGGAAGGCACAAATCTGGCAAGTTCTAGTGTAAAAATTGCTAATCAAGCTATTGAGACATGAGGGTGTAAAGCCTGAATGCTTTGATGCAAAGGATTGAACTGAATTGGATGAGTTATATAAATCTACAATCATTTTTTCACTCTCTAGCAGGCCTATTATAATGTTGTCTTTGATGGGCAGACCACTGGCAGTTATGGGATAAGATTTGTAATATCTATCATAAGTAAAGCCCTACCTCTCAAATGTATTGGTTCAAGCAACTCATGGACCTTCATATGAAGGAGGGGACCTCCATGTCCACCCACTAAAATGAGTTTCATTCTATTTTCAACCACTTTTCTTCGCTGGGGGGATTGAATTCAAGGAAAATTTTCCTTCCTTGTTCTTAGTGATTACATTACTTGAGTCATGGGACACATTCTATACTGCTATATGTGCAAATAAGCCTATTGATGGGCTATAATTACAAGATGTAGAGAGTGCACTCTTGAATGAAGAGGTTAACAAAAAGAATATAGATGCTTTTTGCACCTCTCATGCCTAAACAGTTAGAGATAATAATGATAGGAGCGGTAATGACTGCCATGGGAGAGACTCTTAGAAGTCTCATTCTCAATCATGGGGATAGACTCACAGTAAGTTTCGTGACTATAAATCTACATTGACTTGTCACTATTGTGGGAAATAGGGTCATATTCGACCATAGTGCCATAAAATGCGTGAAGACAAGCGTAAAGAAACAGGAGGAAAGGATAAAGTGCAGGAAAAGAATGATGATGACAACATTATCCCTAGCAAGTCTAGTGTCAATGTTGTGAAAACTGATTCTGATGATGACTACATACTTGTAGCTTCTTCTCTTGATGTTTCACAGTTCACTAATGCTCGTCTACCTACTTAATTCAAGGGCTTCATTTCATGTCACACCCCATCGAGAGTGGTTCCACTCCTACCCCAGCATGGCATGATCTATCAAATTGAGTAATGACTTGGCATTAGATATTGTTGGTATTGGAGATGTCTAGTTGTAGTTTCTTTCAAGTAGTATGTTTACTTTGCATAATATGCCATGTTTCGACTTTGACTAGGAGCCTACTTTCAACTAGATAGTTGGATGATGCAAGTTGTGCTATCTCTTTTGGTGATTTCTCATAGAAGCTTAATTATGGGAATCTTGTCTTAATATGAGGTGCTAAGTCTGGCACTCTTTACCCCTTACTTGTATTTGGGTCTATCGACCATGTTTTGGTAGTGATTGCAATACCATATATATCATTATGGCATCAATGTCTTGGGCACATGTCATTAAAGGGAATGAAAATGCTTATCCATAGTATCTTCCACCTCTTGACTATAAGTGTTTTGATTCTTATAGTCATTGTCTTTATGGCAGGAAAACTCGTAATTCCCATAAGAAACATGGCACTACACATATGGATGAGCCTCTGGCTGTTGTGCATTCTGATGTTTGTAGACCTATATCTTGCAAGTCTTTAGGTTGCACAAAGTATTGTGTTACTTTTATTGATGATTACTTGCATAAGGTTTGGGAATACCCCATAAAGCAAAAATCAGAAGTCTGGCTATATTTCAATGTTGGCTTACTGTTGTTGAGAACTAGTCTGGGTGTAGACTAAAATGCCTATGATCTGTCAATGGAGGTGAGTATGTCTCTAAATCCTTTAAGAAGTTTTATGATAAGAGGGGTATTAAGAATCAATTGACTGCCCTGTATGCCCCACCCTAGAATGCTAGGGTTGAGCACATGAATAGGTTGATTCAAAAACGAGTTCATAGTATGCTTAGCCAAGCAGCCCTATCACAATACTTTTGGGCTAAGGCACTTACTACTGTCGTACATTTGATTAATCGATCTCCATACACTACTATTGACTATCAAGTTACGAAGGAGGTACGATATGGAAAACCTCCATAATATGCTCATTTGTGTGTCTTTGGTTGTGAGGTTTCTGCCATGTTCCCAAAGACAAGCGCAATAAGCTAGATCCTAAGCATGTGAAATGTATATTTCTTGCTTATGGGGATGCAAGTGAGATGGGATATCGCCTATGGGATCCAGAAGCTTAGAAGATCATCCACAGTCATGATGTTGTTTTCCATGAGGAGAAAATGTATAAGCAGCCTAAGCAAGTCCTTGAGGTAGGAGCCTCCTATTTGATAGCCATCTAGACAACTTGTAGCAGTTGATACTCTGGTGGCCCAAGACCATGATGTTAGATAGGATGTATAGGCCTCACATCTTATTTTACATCTATCTACTATAGATAGACATCAGCCTTAATTGGTTTGCGCCCTCTATGGATTATGTTATGGATAGATATTTGTGAGTCTCTTACCTATAATGAGGCCATGCATAGAGGTGATAGTCACTCTTGGGAGAGGGCCATGTAGTTAGAGTATGCCTCACTGTAGTAAAATCATATGTGAAATCAGGTTCCTTTGCCTCTACTAAAAATGTGCTTTGCCAAGCAAGTGGGTGTATAAGTTGAAGAGTACCCTTGGATATCCCAAGCTAGCCTATAAGGCTAGATTGGTTGCTAAGGGTTTTAAGCAAGAGCATAGTGTCAACTTCGATGAAGTCTTCTCTCCTGTCATCAAAATGACTACCATACGCTTGGTTTTGGCTTTGTTTGCATAGCTCAATCTAGACCTCTATCAGATGAATGTCAAGACAACTTTCTCACATGGAGACTTTCATGATGAGATTTATATGCAACAACCTAAGGGCTTTGAGGAAAAAAAGCAAGAAACACCTAGTATGCAAGTTGAGAAAGAGCCTTTAATGGTCTTAAGTAGGCACCTAGGGAATGATATCACAAGTGTGACACTTTCATGCATTCATAGGGATATGCCCATAGTGATATGGATTCATGTTTATACACAAAGAAGGTGTGTGATGACAGCCTTATGATTTTAGTATTCTATGTGGATGATATGCTAACTGTTGGGAGTTCTCATGATGAGATGGGTACATTGAAAGGTCAGCTCAAGAAGAGCTTTGAGATGAAGGTCATGGGATAGGCCTAGCATATTCTTGGGATGCGCATCATCACACGTGATAGCTCTAAGGGGCTATTTTACTTGTCATAGAGAAGGGGTACATCTAAAAGGTCCTTCAATGATTTCATATGTAGGATGTTAAGCCTATTGGATGTCCTTTACCTTCTCATGTGAAGGTTACTTGGGTTGATCGTCCATAGTCTACTAATGAGTAGAAAGTCAAGATGATCAAGATCCCTAATCCATTTGTAGTAGGCAATTTTATGCATGCCATGATAGCGACTCATCCTGGCATAGCATTTGTAGTGGGAGTTTTGGTATGCTATATGGCTACACCTAGTAGGTGGCATTGGGATGCCATGAAGGGTATCATGAGATACCTTAAGGGCACTGCAAATATGTGCATATATTATGGTAGTTAGGATACAAGATTTGTGGGATACACTAACCATGACTATGGAGGACATGCAGAGAGTAGGGAATCCACCTCTAGCTATGTCTTCACCTTTACTGGAGGTGTTGTTTCTTAGATGTCCAAGGTGCAAGAATGCACGGCCCTATCTACTATAGAGGTAGAGCATGTTGTAGCCATTGAGGCTTACAAGGAGTCTCTCTGGTTATGCCATCTCATCATAGACCTTGGTATTACTGATGTGGTCCCTATACACTACATTCGGATTCTATGAGTGCCATTCAATTGACCAAGAATCTAGTCTTTCATGTGAAGACAAGCACCTTGAGGTGTGCTATCACTTCATTGGGGAAGTGGTAGAGGATAAGTCTATTGAGCTTGTCAAGATCTCGACTAATAAGAATCCTATAGATTTGCTCATTAAAAGTCTCTTAGTGGAATGTTTTTCCTTTCTTAGGAAGATGATAGACATAGGATGAGATGGCATCTATTCCTCATCCTATTGTACTTTATGTACATTTGTACTTTGTCACTTTTTTCTTGTTCTCTCCTCACTAGGGGCACACTCACCTTTAAGTGGGAGATTGTCGGGGGTAAAGGTGCATGTATCTAACCACCCATGTATTCATTACACTGACAATACCCGCACATCTATACACTACAAGTGGCGAATGCCCATCACAATTACTTTATTCATTATTCTTTTAGTGGCATTTGAATAAGGGAAGGTTGGTCACACATTGTGACTGTTGGAGTTCCCACATATACAATAACTCTCTTTCTTGCTTTCTTACTCCATCCGACGTAGCTCTTGCTTTGCTCTTGCTTCTGCTTGTGTGTTTCACTTGGGCTCTGCCTTTCATTTGAGTCATGCCAATCATTAAGAGTTGAGTCACATACTTGAAGAATACATGTGTGTTTAACTATTAATGATTGTATGTGTTCATTGAAAAATTCTAGTTGAGCGTATTGTTGTAGAGAGGTTGCATTGTATTCATTTACAAAACTAATTGAGAAAAATTGAAAGCTTGGTTATGCACCATACATTGACTTGCACGTAGTGGAAAAGATTGTCGTGTCGAAATATAAAAAGAAATTGAAAACAACTGAGAAAGAATAAGTAAGAAAAATGGGACGGCAAGACTATATAATTAACCTTGCAAATTATCCTACTGGAAAACACACAAAGAGCAAAGCGGATTGTTGAAACGATCCAAGAGAGGTGAGCAATACATATTCAAGTGTCTAACATGTCTTGCTAGCCAACAAGGGCTACCTAGGTGACAAATGTCACAATCCTAAGTGACCAGCACATTGATGTTAGATCGTAAAATAGTACACGACGCAACGAACCGAATCTGAGAAAGAGATAGAGAGTACACAACAGATAAGAGGAGAATCAGTAAATTCTTTAACTCCAAACAACTGATACAAAGATGGCTCTGTCCACCCGTGTGCTTCCATTGTGTGAAGCTTAGATGGCGATCTAGACAGAAGATAGGTGAAGAGCTTAAGGCTAGCTGGAACAACAACTCTGACTGGGTGAAAGATGAGTGATAGATGGCTGTGAAGGGGTTTAGCTTTTATAGCCTGCGAAGGCCATGAGGTTGGCCTGACCAACCTACCATATAAGCCTCCACTAGTCGGCCAGGGAATATTCCAGGGAATATTCCCTTTACCATCGGGCCAGGGGTGCTGCCCCTGGACCCACGCCAGGGGGGGCACTGGCCCCCCTGGGACCCCCCAGCCAGGGGTCACTTCCACGGCCCCCGGACCCCACAATAGAGGCCCCTTTTAACTCCCTTACCCCGCAACTCGATGCAATGCGCCTTGAGTTGCTACCGGCTTAAACACTCCGTCTAACCCAAAGATTAGACCCACAACGGTCACCTTTTTGCCATCCGATCACATAGACCTCATCTGATATACAAGTCAAGACTCAACCAATGTCTGGGCTCACATTTGGCTTCTCCTCATAATGGGGGCCTTACAACTTTGAGCACCATGGATCATTGGTAGCACCTAATGAGGGTGGGGCATTGATTATATCTAACATAGATAAGTCCTAGTAGCAAGTAAATTTGTCTATGACTGGGACATTTGCCACTCTATATGATCTCATTGGCAATAATCAAAACCTTAATTGCACAAGAAGAAAAAGCAACCAGGTCAACATCAAGTTCAAACACCTTGATGACCTAGGGATTAACTCTAGAGAATTTCTAGTGGAAATCCAACAATTGCTAGCACAATACAAGAAAAAAGCACAAATTGCGCACTTGGATAAACTATTGCATGAGATCATAACTAAATCAAAAAAAGAGAGAAGAGTAGGAAAACACCTATTGTAGCAGACTGTTAGGCTTACACAAGCTACCGCATTTAGCACATCCTGGCATTTCCCAAGCATATTGGACCAGGAACCAATACAGACATAGAAAGAGTGCTTGAAGCTGATCTCATTCCAATTGTGAACTCTCAACCACCAAGCGATTGCTAGACAATTCAGTCAACAAGTGGAGTAGTATGACATTAGCTGCCTCAATCCTATAGGATTAGGAATTGCATCCAACATAAAAAACCAAACTAAAATCCTAATAGTCACAAAAGAAAGTAAAAAATGCGAGGCATGGGACCACCCATACAACTTCATAGAGCAATTTGAGTAGGTCTATGAGTCCAACAAACTTCAAGACACTGCCCAACATACACAAGTCTTCAAGATGTGTCTGGAGGAAAAGGGATGCACCTGGCTCACTAGTCTCGACAATGCCAAATGCAATGATTTCATACACTGAAGGATATCTTTATTGAGAGATTCTCCAAAGCGGGATATGCACATAATCTAATTATCAAGCTGGTGAATGTCAAAAGAACAAAGAGAAGATATGTGATTATGTTACCCATGTCTGGTGAATCTACAAGAGGATTCCAATAGCTTAATGGCCCACTCAGAAAGTGGTCTCCACCACTATGTTCATTAATGAGATTAAGGATGAGGAACTCTATAAAGCACTATTTAGGAATTCAAGTTTGCAAAGAGACACACTAGTGACTAACTTTTTATAGAAATCCAAGACAAGGGAAAAAGTACATATATCACAAAAGAATTGGCAAGGCTTAAATTAGAGCTTGTAAGAATTTAGGATGCACTGCAATGACCCATAAGGTTGTTGTTGTGATGATGCACATCCATTCACCAAAAACCTAGGAGGACGGATGTAGGATAGTTGAGTAGCAATAATAAAGTTAGCATCGTTTTTGCATGTTTTGGATTGATGAGTAATGTAGTTTATGCAACTATCATTTCTTACTTTTGTTTTCATCAATCAAGTAGAATAAGGGTTTGTGTTGGGATTCTTACAATGCTAAGGCAAGGAGTCTAGATGGATCATGAAGATCCCATGACCTTGTAGACTAAGAAAGACCTTTTCTTGCATTATTTCAAAGTAGAAAAATATATAAAAAGGGCAATTCCCTTCCAAAAACCACATTGTGGGAGAGAAGGCACACACACAGAGAGAGAGAGAGAGAGTGAGAGAGAGAGAGAGAGAGAGAGAGAGAGAGAATGTGTGTGTGTGTGTGTGAGTGCATGTGCATGCATGCTCCTGCAAAGAGGGAAATAAGAGGCAATAGAAAGCGAGAGAGAGAGAGAGAGAGAGAGAGAGAGAGAGAGAGAGAGAGAGAGAGAGAGAGAGAGAGAGAGAGAGAGAGAGAGAGAGAGAATGTGTGTGTGTGTGTGTGAGTGCATGTGCATGCATGCTCCTGCAAAGAGGGAAATAAGAGGCAATAGAAAGCGAGAGAGAGAGAGAGAGAGAGAGAGAGAGAGAATGTGTGTGTGTGTGTCCGCACGCACACGTGCATGAGAGGGAAATAAGAGGCAATATAGAAAAAGAGGAGAGATAGATAGATAGATAGAGAGAGAGAGAGAGAGAGAGAGAGAGAGAGAGAGAGAGAGAGAGAGAGAGAGAGAGAGAGAGAGAGAGAGAGAGAGAGAGAGAGAATGTGCGTGTGTGTGTGTGTGTGCACACGCGCACGTGCATGCATGCTCCTGCAAGAGGGAAATAAGAGGCAATAGAGAGAGAGAGAGAGAGAGAGAGAGAGAGAGAGAGAGAGAGAGAGAGAGAGAGAGAGAGAGAGAGAGAGAGAGAGAGAGAGAGAGAGAGAGAGAGAGAGAGAATGTGTGTGTGTGTGTGTGAGTGCATGTGCATGCATGCTCTTGCAAAGAGGGAAATAAGAGGCAATAGAAAGAGAGAGAGAGAGAGAGAGAGAGAGAGAGAGAGAGAGAATGTGTGTGTGTGTGTCCGCACGCACACGTGCACGAGAGGGAAATAAGAGGCAATATAGAAAAAGAGGAGAGATAGATAGATAGAGAGAGAGAGAGAGAGAGAGAGAGATAGATAGATAGATAGATAGAGAGAGAGAGAGAGAGAGAGAGAGAGAGAGAGAGAGAGAGAGAGAGAGAGAGAGAGAGAGAGAGAGAGAGAGAGAGAGAGAGAGAGAGAGAATGTGTGTGCGTGCATGCGCGCGCGTGCGATCGCACTACGCGCACACACATGAAGAGAAAAGAGAAAAAAAAGCAAGGGACATGACAAGGTAAACAAAGGACAACTTGGAGTACATCATGGTCAATGAACCCACATCCAACTCACCCCCTTTTCCCTCTTTCTATCTTTCATTCCCTTATGCCAAGGAATTGCATGTACAATGTGAGGCCACCCTCGAACAAGATCCACAAAGCATACAAACAATGTTATAAAATCCAAGCTTTTTGGCTCTCATTTTTGCTTAAATAATTAAAATGAAAATTTCATAAAATCATCAATATCAAGGAAATAAATGAAAATTTAAAATAGTAGAAATAATTTTAAATGTCTAACTAGTTGCTCAAATGATTGGAATAAATCAAAACTGCTCGTTGGCTACAAGTGTAAAATTTTTATTAGCAAATTATATTGATTATTGGAATAATAAAACATTTCTTTAAAATTAATTAGAGCATTTGAAAATGTGAGAGAAGAAGTACTTGTAAATAAATAATCGTGTCTTTTAAAAAAAGATAAGCATTAAAAAGATATCGTTAATGAAATAATTGTAAGCAAATACCATTTAGAAAAATTAATAAGATAAATTAGATGCTTAATCACTTAACTGAAATGCTAGAAAATCTACTTGTTAAGCACAAATATTAGGAAGATCAAATTTATTAAATTACAATCCCATTACTTTAAGTGAGATGTTAAGCAATAATACAAGAAAATAATAGATAAAATGTTTCAAATAACGTATTAACTAATCAAGATGTTAGGTGAAATTATTGACCGAATAGTTATTAAAAATCAAAAGTTGCCCATTAAGATAGAATACTCCCAAAACTGTCAAGAAATTTAGAAGCAATAAAAACACTAGCGAATTTTAGCAAGAAAAATTATGCAATCAATATTGTATAAATACTTAGATGAATTGCAAGACTAGGAACTATTCAAAGGAGTTTTGACAATGGGGGAAAGAGACATATGTCAAGTACCTTAGGAATTCTTGCCAAACTTTTATTAATAAACTACTACTTGTTAGAGTGAGGTATAGTCATGAGTGACACTTAGAACAACACTAAAGAGAAGGTACCCTTGGGAATAAAAGATGCATTTTTTCCTTCAATAGTACCTTGTGGTCACATGGGTGCATTGTCATTGAAGATAATGCGGTAAGAGGGTATAACCATATCATTCAAAAATGTGGAAGTGTTACTAAAGAAGAGATTGATAATGCAATGATATCTCTAGGGTCGATTGAGGCAAGAGAATCCATAAGTCCTTGCTAAATATCTTGATCTTGCAAAGTGTATTACTTAAATAGGGATCGTATAAACACTTTATGTTTTATGGAAGGGTATTCTATGTTGTATGAATGCAATGTTGAAATAGTTATAAGATGAATGATTTTCTACAATTGTATGAAAGTGTGTCAAGATTAATGTGTGAAAGGATTATACTTTTTGGTTGGCACTACAAATTTTAGGCACTATCACCCCACTAAGTGCAATCCAAGATATTTCATTACCTTTTATGTTGTACACATATTTTGTAACAATTAGTCAAGAGCCAAACTCGATCCCATGCAAATTGCAAAATATTCGAGGATTAGATAGAAAGACCTATGATGGTAAAGAGGCAATAGGTTCTAACCTTTTATTTACTTGAGGGGGGTGTATGCATGAAATGGAGAAAGCTATTCAAAGTACCTAAAAGTGGAATGGGCCCCCAACATATGGCTGGAGCCTAAATCTCAAACTCATGAATAGAAGTAAAAATGTGAATAGAAGTGCTCATTTGGGTGTGTGCGAACAAACTTGAGAGCTCTTCATCTTCTTCTTGCTTCCATATCCATCTTCTTGTGCAAACATGAAGAGTGAGAGTGTAAAAGAGAGAACGTGAGTGAGTGAGAAACTTGGGAGTGTGAAACTAGCATCTCCTCTTACATTCCTTCTCTTCTTCCCCTTCATCGTGAGAGGTTGAGAGTGAAGAAGTGTATAAGGAAGTGACAGAGTCTGAGTGAGGGATCAAAGAGAAGAATTTTGCCATCATCTCCTTCTCATTCTTCTTGATGTTTTTCTCTTTGTGGAGCATTTGAGGCATGAAACGACAGCGAAGGTGTAAAGGGAGTGGATCAAGGGAGCGCGATCCAAATCATGTGGCCATCTTCGAGGCATCATAGGCATGTGAGGGTAAAAGGTAAGCCAACTACAAGGTCCCAGTGTTTGTCTTTTTTACTTCCTTGGGAGAGTAAGAGGAGAGTAGATAAAAGTGAGATCAAAGTGTGAGCCTCAATGTGAGAGGTGGCAGAGTCCATTAGTATTGAAGCTCTTGAAATAATAGAAGTTCCATCCAAGCCCAATGTGTCTTACATGTAGCTCCACATATTGCAAGTTTTTCATAAAAAATATGACCAAAGACAATGCCTACCAAACGAAAGGTACTATTGTCTTTACAAAACAAGCTAGTATTCCTAACTACTAGCCAGATGGATCTACACATGACCCCCTTTCTTCCAAGATTCTTCATTCATATCCTCTCTATTATCAAATATTGCTTGTTGTCAATTGATCCTATGATGAGATTCTAACTTTTCCTTGCACCTTTACTTTCTCTAGCAAGTCCGTATGAATAGTCCCAAAATAGATGTTTGACTAGCTCCTCTTGTCCTTTACAGAACAAGCATAGGGAAGATACCCCTTTCTTGAATCCTATGCTTTGTAGGCAAGCTCTTTGTCATGATTCTCCATAGCATGAGATTTAGTTTGTATTATGGAGTGGATCTCTTGCCTTCTTTTCCATGTGTACAGTACTCCTCTTGCCTCTTCCCTCTTCCAACTCAATGTTATCTTTACAATCCATGCCCTATCATACTGATAGAAATCCTTCTTTCTTTTCAAACAGTTTACTACCTTTCCTTTTGAAGTAATCCACCATCTTAGAGGCTCCCAAAGATCTTCCACTATTACAATAAGCCATAGCTCCTTAGCCTTGTACATCACTACTTGTAGCCACTATGGGTCTTTTACATTAAACTAAAACTGCTCCTTCAATGCATCAATTAAATAAAAGTGGAGTTTCCCATGGTCCCAAACACACCTCCACCTAACTCCCTTGGTACTAAGAGCCTTGGATAACCCCGATTTAACTAAAGATGGATGAAAAGCCTAATCAAATGCCTCTCTTTGCCATGATAAATATTGATTTAGTGCTTCATCCCTCTTACCCACCTTGTCAACTTGCCATTGCAATCAAGATACAACCCCTTTCCAAGCTTTAAATATATTTAATGCAACATCTAATTGCTTCAATCTTATTTTGGCATCCTTGCAAAATACTACATTCCATTGATCCCAATCCTTCCAATACTTCCCACCTACCTTGGTCTCAATTATCCAATTTTTTATATTTAGTACCCATGGTTGATCAAAGTTGAGTCTCTTTAGTAGCTAGAAAAGCATGGCTTCAAACTTCTTATTCAATGCTTCTAATACTACTGCTTTTTCTCTAGGTTTTGTTAGTTGATCTCATAGTATGGCCTCTACCCTCTTGCACCTTTAAAAGACCAGTAATACTTACAAAAGGCACTCTCCACTTTGTTCTAGGTTGTTTTAGGAAAGGGCATGATTGTAGCAATAAAGATAATTGTAGGTGTGAACATTGTCTTTAAATTAATCTACCAATTAAATTTAATGCTCACTTCTTTTAGCAATCTTGTCTTCCATTCACTCCATAAACCAATCAAACCTTTGAGCAATTGTGATGCCTAGTCCAATAGGAATGCCCAAGTATCTCAAAACCTATTATTTCCCAAATCATCATCACAATCTTGAACTAAAGCTTCTATTTTTTCCTTGTTGATAACTGATCCAAGAGAGAGCTGCAAATTCAACATATGCCTTCATTAGCTTTGTTAGTGAGTTATGCTTTTTCTTCACTAAATGTTATATTGCCTAAACAAGTATCACTTATGACCTTTGATGATCGTAGTCTTGATTGCTTCCCTCCTTTGCTCACTCCTCTCTAACTCAACAAGTCTTTAACCCCACTCAATAAGAGTAGCTTCTCACAGTGCATTCCAAAGCTGCACCTCAAACAAACTCGACCATGATAGAAAGGAACACGCCCCAAATTGCTTCACCTTCCCATGGGCTTGTTTAAACCAGTTCTCTTCAATACAAACGAGGACTACACAAAGTCTCATGCAATGCACTGACCCCCCAATAATTACCGGCAAACCCACCGTGTGCAGGAACCGATTTTCAATCATTTAATTCATGATTGAACTGTGGGAAATGGCCCTAACATAGGAGTGTTGCCTAAACAATTGCTCCATGTCAACTTCACTGTAATTGGCTCCTTATCAATGCCCTTAATACTCCAGAGCTCTCTCTCACCCTTAGAGCTCTCTCTCACCTTTAGTTCACCCATTATTTTAATTTAGGCTAGGGCAGGCACCCCTTTTTTTTCTTTGAGCTGTTAGCTTATCAACTTTGCCAATTGACTGAATCATATTATCCACTCATCTCTTCTTAGGGCATATACATACACAATGGTACAATGGCATGCTGAACCTTTGTTGAAAATGTACTCCAATTAGCTTGAGTTAGAAAGCTGAACTTTAAGAAGCTTTGAATTTTTTTTTGGGGACCACTCGAAAAAGACATTATGCTAGCCAGTTTCCGATTCGTTGTTGGAGAAAACTGACAGAACAGATGATCTGAGATAGTGTTGCTGATAAATAATCCGAATTATCAACCTAGAAAATCTGCTGTGCCAAATTCTCAATGTAGATATTATCAATCAATAGACCTCTGGTAGCAACTATTATATTAAACCCTATTCAGCTGTATTAGATAAATAAACATACCTATGAATGGCACTGCCATTTTCATCCACTACTATTGGATCGATAAAGCACTTCAATCAGCAAGGCTAAGCAGAACAAAGGCATTATGCTAGCCAGTTTCCGATTCGTTGTTGGAGAAAACTGACAGAACAGATGATCTGAGATAGTGTTGCTGATAAATAATCCGAATTATCAACCTAGAAAATCTGCTGTGCCAAATTCTCAATGTAGATATTATCAATCAATAGACCTCTGGTAGCAACTATTATATTAAACCCTATTCAGCTGTATTAGATAAATAAACATACCTATGAATGGCACTGCCATTTTCATCCACTACTATTGGATCGATAAAGCACTTCAATCAGCAAGGCTAAGCAGAACAAAGGCACTGTGTATGACAACTCCATGTTTACAATTTTGAACACTGATTGCCTCTAAACATTTTCACTTCAAAGAAATCACCCAATTTCCTCTGTGCTCACTATTCTGATTAGACAATCTTCCAATTTAGAAGGCCTAAGTACAAACGAACACCTCTAACCTGCAAAAGCTTTAATGTAAACAGTTCTGTTGACCCTACCGCCTCAGTCAACTTGGTGCTCTCCATTATCTACTCCCTCTACAAAACAGCCAGGACAGAACAGGGTCACAGCTGTAAAGCCTATGTGAAAGCTTACAAGTTTAGCACTTCATTGTAAATCTTGATTCAGGGACCTGGTTTTCAAGGAAGCCAAAACAAGGCAAGTTAGTACCATATCGTAATGAAAACTGGCATACCAGCGACAAATGTTGTATACACTTCTTACAAATGCTGCTGTATGTAGCTATTTTGATCAAAGTATATATACAAGTTTGTAGGCAGCTAACTGAGCCATTGCAATTTTTTTACTATATTTTTTTGTGTCACTACCTATGTCTATACAGCTGTAATTCTCTCTTTCCTTTCAGAAGACTGCATCACCAGTACAAGAATTATAGAAAGCAAGAGCATCCAACCATTTTTGAACCAAGTGCATTTCTGTAGGATGCACCTTGATTTGCCATTTCAGATAACAGGAACAAGCCAAAAGCACAACAAGAGCACATCTATGTAGCCAAGAGGCAAAGCCTATCAATTATTTGAAAAAGGCTCCACCAAAATCAACATTAGAAGGAAAAAATTGGCTTAGAAAAATATCCACTCTTCCAGCTAACTTGCACTCATAGGCACCTAACAAACAGAAAAAGCAGCCCCTCTTTCATACTTCATCATCTGAGCAGGTGCGTAATAGATTCCAGAGTATCACAACTACTGTTTAGCCTGCATATTATCATCCACATAATGAAGCTGCCCCCGGCCAAGCCCTTGATTTGCCATTGCAATCTTGTCCATATAATGAGCTTGTCCAATTGCAATCTCATGTGCAGTTTCCCTGCCCACAGCTTGATTGATGAACTTATCCATATAGTGAGCCTGTCCAGTCCCAATATCATGCACACCTTTCTCAGGATGATGCAATTGGCGCCCACTATGACCAATCTGCTCAGGTAGACCTTGACCTTCAGCACCATCCAAAAATACTTGGCCCACTGAAGGCCCAGGAACTTGTAGAGCTTTACTAGATGGCAAGTAACCCATATCATGCACCTGCATACCTCTATGTCCATACCATGAAGATACCGGAGCATTGCTAGGAGTATGATCCCTCAAAGGACTCGAGGCCCTTGACAACTGCTGTGGCTCTGATCGTGATGCTCCACCCAATGCTGCTTGCATGTACAAAGAAGAGGGAAGCCTGCCATGGGGCATAGTGTCAGAGCGTGGAATAACTCTAGGCATACGTTGGTGATTGCCCTCTGTCCCAGCTGACAGCACTTGGTAGTTGAGAGGGTGCCCATGCCTCACAAAAGGTGGCACATTGTGAGTAGAACGTATTGGCTCATGCTGAGAAGCCTGAGGTTGCAAATGCTCCGGAGAATCATGCATCTGCCAATGCACTTGTTGGAAATGAGCCTTTCCCAGATGGTGAACATGGGCTTCATGTTGCATGTGTGATCCATCAAACTCCCCGTGCCTGTGTTGATGCTGCTCCTCAGCCCGATGCACATCTAAAGCATCTTGAAATTTAAAACCATCCAAAGTTCCTAATGTTATTGCAGCAGTTGAATGAGGATGAGGAGCGTTTTCTGCAGTTGCATAACCCTCAATCCTACACTGAAGACCTTCATCTGAACCCCCACTATTTCTGCAGCTTTCAGCAGACCTTTCAGTAACCATATCAAAACCAGAGGGAGGGCCAACCCACAGCATCTCAATCGAAGTAACACCTACAGGCAGTTGGTTTCTATGTTGAACATCTGAAGTCTTGTAGAACCTACTACCACCCTGAGCTGACAATTCTTGTCTTGTAATAGGAGGAGCTCCTCTTGCATCAGACTGTAATTCATCTGTATTCTGCCTCTCTGTACGTAAGTATGGCTGCAATCTCTCCTGACTGTCAGCAGTCAAGTGTGGATCCACAAGAGCGCCTTCAATATGTGTCTGAAGAATTCTCTCCTTAGATTGGACTCTAGGTATGCCACCTTGCTTGTGATTTGTCTCCCCATTCAGTTCATGGTGATACTTGTCCATTCGCTGCTCCATCTGATTTCTATCAGCCCGTTGCTCCCCATGGATCCTGCCATCCCAACCTTTCGTATTGTCCCTATCCCAAAGCTGAGGGTGATTGGATACAAGGGGACCTAGGGCTGAAGTTGTCAAAGCAGGGCTGCGCCCTCCTGAATCAATGGTTGCAGCTTGCTGTCTTAGGTATTCGGCCTGCAAGGCCAGAGAAGTTGGGAATCGTTGGGCTTGAGAATCTGAAGATGCGTCATTCAAGCTGAAGATGTCAGCATCCTGCAGTTGTTGGTGGTGAGGAAGATGCTGATGTTGATGATGGTGATGATATTGTTGATGATAATGATGATGATGATGTTGTTGTTGTTGTTGCTGTTGCTGCTGCTGTTGATGTGCAAGAGGATTGCCTGTGCTGTCAAATCCAAACAAGTAATCTGGAACCTGAAAAGATGTAGCCGCAGTATCCGTTTGATGCTTTACTGCAGCAGGAGGGGCAATGTGATCAACAAGATTCC
The DNA here is from genome assembly GCF_053477565.2 of Lygodium microphyllum. Classification (NCBI taxonomy): domain Eukaryota; kingdom Viridiplantae; phylum Streptophyta; class Polypodiopsida; order Schizaeales; family Lygodiaceae; genus Lygodium; species Lygodium microphyllum. The sequence goes on from NC_141142.1 coordinate 120,804,543, forward strand.
TCGGGCTTTTGGGAGGCTCATCCAAAGACTGATCTGAGGATGAAGAAACTGCAACTCTCATTGGCATCCCAGCCTTAGGAAAGAGAAAGGCCCGCAGCCTTGATCCTCCATCTCGACCTTCATTGCGGTCATACTCCTCGATAAGGTTCTCCACATCTTCATCGCATGTTACAGAAATGAGTGTGTCCAGGTCCTCATTCGGAAGCTGGTATTTCAGCCAGAGATTAGGGCCAAACAGCTTCTCCACTCTGCTCATGAGTTCTGTGAGAAAGATCAAACGAGGATAATGAAAACTTGTGAATTTTAGAAGACATTACTCCATTAAAGAAGCCTATCTGCACAAAAACACACATAGAACAAATGTCTACAATAGAACTGATTATGAACCCCAGGGGACGGAACAAACTAATACAGACAGCTGTGGCAATCAATACCTGAAAATCCGATGTTCCGATGGAGCGAAACCAACCGAGTGTCGCCTCCAACATAGCGCAGCTGTCCATCGGACTTGGGCAGAATTTTTCCACCATGGCTGCACAGGAATTTCATGCGGCCTTCATCGGTGGATTTGACGGAGGAAGGGGGGTTGTCATCACCGAAGGATCCCATGGAGGCAGGATCGGGGTGAGCTTAGGCCTCCTCCAAGGATGAGCGGAGATGGGGGAAGGGGGAGGGGGGAGCCATCAGGAGTTAGCCCTGGCAGTTAGGGGGCAGCATGAGGCGTTACGGAAGGGGGAGGGAAAGAGGAAGAGGCGGCTGGAGAAAAAGGGAGGAGGCGTCATCGTCATCGTCGTCGTAGGAGGGGGCGGGGGCGGGCGCCATGGCAGCAGCAGCAGGGAGGGAGAGAAAGAAGGTGCGAGTCTGTGAGAGAGAGGGGGAGGGGGGGGGGGGGGGGGATGTCCACGTGGCACATGCTCTCTCTGCAGTGTTGCTTTTGTGTGTGCGCGCGACCAGGCCTGAGGGATGGCCAGATAAGAGAGGCGCGTGTGAGAAATGTGGATGCCAGGTGTCCTCCCCTGCGCCACTCCACCCTTTATTCAGGAATCCGAGCTGGCACGTACAAGCGCTGGCCCCTTTTCCTTTTTTTTAAAATTTTCTGCGCCCTTCCTTTTCCGATTTTCTCTTTCTTTTTTGGCGTCATGGAATTCTGAGCCCACGTCACCCCCACGGCCTTTTGACGGTTCACATGGCCTCCACCCCCCCCAACCTGGCAGGTTCTCCAGACAAAGGGTCTTGTTTTCCTTCCCCCAAAACCCCCCCAACCTCACAAAAACAACGTCTCTCTAGAGTCCCATACGTTAACCAACTCCCTTCCCTCTCAAACCCCCCCATCATTGGTCTCTTCTAGCAACCATTCCCATGCACCTCTGTCATGGTGGTGTCTGGCGCTCTCTTAGAACTAACCATGCCCACATTTTTTAGTCAATTACCCGACAAAAGAATACTTTGCACTCTGTTCACATTACTTTTAAAGCTTTTCACAATAGCAAGCCAAGAGTTGCATCAACTCTCACTACTAGCACCCACCATACCTGCCTACATTTCCAATCATATGGAGAAGTTACAGTCACATCACCAAGCTACCATTAGAAAAAGGGGGGTTGGAGAACACATGAAGGAGTACACAATAGAGAGTAGATAAGGCCACCCAATTTGGGAGTTTCTTAGAAGCCCCACAAGAAGAAACTACCACATGCTTGCCATATTTCTACTACGTTATCAATCTCACACCTTCCAATCGACAACAACAGCATCACTTAACACAAAGGGTATCCAGTGAAATCCCTTAAAATCAAGATACCTCATCCATTCTGAAGAAACCATAACTATGGTCCTCCAAGCTTTGTGCTATTGATTGCAAATAACACTCCTTTATTTTTGTTATAAGCTTTAGGACATTGATTGCATCTCTTAGCCAAGAAATCTCTAAAATTATATGTACTATTGATCCACTATTATCAATGGAATTGTTTTTGAGATCTGGTTCAAACATAGCAATGTCTTTCAAAGCTTTTGATTCCATCACAAACTATCATATTTTTTTTTCCTTACATCGGATGCACTCACCATAGAAATTATTGTCATGAACTCTCTAAGTGGTATCCATAGCCAAGCAAGAATGTGTGTTAAATGGAATATTGCTTGCTTTTTGGTTAATTGTTTATTTTATTTGATTGTCTATTTTAGTTACATGTTTTCATTTGCATTGTACTAGCAGGCTCGTGACTAACTTCTTAGACACCACATATGAGGATATTGTTGATTCTAAAAAACCATATAACTCTCTCTAAAATAAAGTACCATTGCTAAGCCGTACATATACTTGTGGATGGAGAGTGATTTCAAATGTCTATAGGACAACAGATTCAAATATACTCAAGATAGATGCAGTGATAACTGTAAGTCTCTTTCATATTGTTGGTTTTTTTAGGAACCCTTTTTTAGTTTACCAACTTGTTACATTTTTTTTCATAGTGTTGAGTTTACCCTGACTTATATATGTGGTGGATAAGGAAGCAATGTATTGAGTTAATTTAGGATAGTGCAATCACACTAGTTGATTCCGACTCCCCTCCACAAAGCCACGGAACATGCATAATATATAAAAACCCTTCCCTTAGTAAAAGAACTCATAATCTGATCAGCATAGATAATGTCTGCGAACACCTTATGAATCGCATAAAAGGTTCCACTTAAGCTTTCCATAGGTTGCCATTTAGTACTTGTTGATAGAAATATATCTACAACCAAGAATTCATTATTAGTACTTGTTTAAATGAAAAAAATATTACATATGTTATTAAACCAAAACTTATAATGTGTTTGCTGTGGAACACGCTCGTTTGGAGGCAAGTGCATATCCTTGGCCATGTAAACATGTTGCACTTTGATAAACCACCCTTCACGCATAGCTTCGAAAGAAATGATACATCCCTTCCATTGATGTTTTATGTCTTCTTTTCACCTTGTGAGAGTCTTTGCAAAAGGGCAACATGGCAATCCAATCGTTTATGCTAAAGATCTTTGGCTTTCAATTTTCATCAACTCCTTGGCTATAGACAATGCAGGAGTTTACTAAACGAGCAGGGTGCCTTCTGGATGCCATACTTAAAATTAAATTTGCAGAGAAAGAAGCTCACCGAGAAAGGTGAATGAACTAAAAAGGAATATTAAGAAGACTAATGAAAATATACTGGGTGGCAAAAAGTTCTCGACTTTCAAAAAAGTCATCATTAACTTCACAGCATCTTTATTATGCCCTCCTCAGTTGAATATAATGATTCACAAATAAATACAAGGGTGGCCAACCATATGCTAGTTCTGCCCCAATGCAATGATCTGCGCTAAAGTAACAAAGACAACGAAAGATTTCTATATTGCTTTAGTGCAGCGAATCTGTATATACCTCCAAAGAAAAATAAGGTAGCCATGGATTTTCATAGGTCAGTGTCTCAATGCAGTGAGTCTATAACATTCAAATAGTTAATGTGAATGCAAATGGTAAGCAATAATTAAGAAATTTAAGGGGAAAAGAAAGATGATTTTTGAATCCACTAGCATTCCTCAAGAAAACGGTCTTTAGATTTAACTAATCATCGGTGATCCTAATTACCAATTTGAGTAATGGTCAAATCATGGTCTATTATCTTTTCAAGAATTAAAATCGCAACATCCTCATCTAGTAAAGGTGGATCTTCAATTACAAGGGTGGCAAGAGATGTACCTTTAAAGGGTTTCAATAAAGTGATATGAAAAGAGTTATGCATTTGCTAATGAGGAGATATACCCAATCAAAAAACATTATCATTAATCTTGTGTACAATATGAAATGGGTTGTGATAGTGAGAAGCCAATTTGATATTCGGATGTTCATCACAATAGATTTTGATCATCGCTTTTCTATGCACAATCATGTCAAATTATTTTCATTAAATGTAATGGTTCTATATCTCTTATTAGCTTGAATGGTGTAGTGCGATTGAGATTGTTTGATGTATTCAATGATATCCTCTAATTTTTTATTATGGTTAGATGCCAAAGCATTAACAATAAGAATATTGAAAGCTATAGTAGTCATGGGAATATGTGATTTCTTACCATTTATAATCTCAAATGCTACTTGGCCAATAGAAAAGTCTGATGTGTTAAAGTGAGAAAATTATAAAAGGGATAGATATTGGTCCCAAGTATTAGGTTGATTGATTTTAAGAAATCAAAGGAAGTCTAAAATAGTGATGTTAGTAGCCTCAATCTAACCATTGCCTTCAAGCTTGAAAGCAAAGGTGAAATCCCTTTTAGAACCCTTCTTATTAAATATGGTAACCTTGAAATCCATTTTAGAACCCAACTTCCTAAATATGGTAACCCTAAAATGATTAGAAGATGGACTCCATTCATGTATATAAGCTAAGCTTTATTCTCTTAAGCCTTCCTTTTTACAAGATGCCATATTCCATACATATGATGTTAAAAAAGAATTCAAAGCTATTGCACACATCCTCTACACTCAACAATCAGTTCAAAACCCTTTTTACAATAATAATCAAAATTCATGAAAGCCTTTCATTCCCTTTTATTTAAATGCTATTCCACATTCTTAATTCCACGCCTACGGGCATTATAGACTAACAAATTGGAGCACCCAATATAAATTTTCAAAATATATCTCAATGTTCAATATAAGAAATTTAAACCACGTTGTGGTCATCCTGGCAATCTAGGAGTAAACTACGAGTTAAATTGTCAAACAATAACAACAACAACAGTACCACCAACAACGTCATCACTCAATTGCATAATATAGAAGAAGTGCTAGACTATGCTCCAAATTGGACCACCAACTCTCTACAACAAGAGGCAACAAGTCAAGGTAAGCAAGATACACACATCTCTCTTCATGCTTTATTAAACATGTGAGACATTATGCAAGATTCAAATGTAGTTATTTTTCATAATGATGGTAGCTCACACAATTTCATTTCTAAGAAATTGATTAGAAATATTATGTTTGGAAACCACTCCACCATTATATAATGTAAAATCTGCTTTCTAAGGAATAAGATATAATAGAACTTGTGAAGTTGAAGGTCTAGAAATAACTATGGATTCTTATTTTAAAAAATATAATTTTATTGTTGCTCATTTATAGTCTTCTGATATTATACTAGCATGCCTTTCACCACTAGCATAATGCTAACATTTACTACCACATTCATTTGATATCTTTCAATTTTTAGGGAGAGCATATTACCTTGCATAGAAATATAGACTTAGAGTTATTTCCCTTGATTTCACATACCTAGGCCAAGCATGCTCTTAGGTAGCAAGCAAAGTTTGCATATTTATATCATAGAGATTGAGGATCTTGAGTCTACACTTCTTAACCATCACAAGAGAACTTTCTGGCTACCTACGAAAACTATTTCATTGATGACTATCCTCCTCACTTTCCACCATCTAGAGGAGAGCTAGACCATAAGATAGAACTATTTCCTAGAGTTTCTCATGTGCATAAGGCTCCTTATAGGAATAGGCAACTTTACCAAATGGAAATTTAATGGCAAGCCACTAAACTCTTGGATAAAGGCCTCATTCATCCTAGTTCATCACCCTTTGGATCACCTATACTTCTTGTCAAAAAGAAAAACAAAATATATTGCATGTGTCTCGACTATTAGATGCCTAACAAAGTCACTATCAAAAATTGTTTTCTTATACCTCTTGTTGAAGATTTATTAGATAAATTAAAGGGAGCTTTAATTTTTAGTAAAATTGATTTAAAGTTAGGATATCAAAATTAGAGTGGACACTATTGATATTGTTAAAACTAGCTTTTGCGTACAATTTGGTTGCTATGAATTTATTATTATGCCTTTTGGTTTAGCAAGTGCACCTACCACTCTTGCTAGGCTTATGAACAAAGTCTTTTTTCATTATTAGCGTTTCATCATAGTGTTTTTCAGTGACATTTTGGTTTTTAGTGTATTGAAGTTACATTTTAAAATAGTTTTGTATTTACTCAAAGCTAACCACATATATGTTAACGCTGCTAAAAATATATTCTTTCAGGATCAAATTGAATATCTTGATCATATTATTTCTGCACAAGGCATTATTGTTGACCTAAAGAAAGTGTGCACTATTAATAAATGGCATGTACCTAGAAATGTGTATGAAGTTCATTCTTTTCTTGGATTAGCAAGTTTTCACATGAAGTTTGTGTGTAATTTTTTGTTGATTGCTTTGTCTCTAACAATTTTACTACATAAAAATATTATTTTCCATTAGAGAGAGAGATGCAAAAAAAAATGTTTTGATTCTTTGACGTATTTCTTGACTCATGCTTCTCTTTTGTAATTATGTGATTTTAACTAACCTTTTTTTTGTTGTTACTAAAGCTAGTGGATCATAAATAGATATTGTACTTATGCAAAATGACGATCCCATTGCCTATGAGAGCCACAAATTAATCATCCAAGAAAAGTTATAGCATATATGATAAATAGTTATTAGTCATTATCCAGGCTCTATATATCTAAAAACATTACTTTATGGATCGAGAAGTTTTAATAAAAACCGATCAACAAGCCATAAAGCACATTTTATCTCAATCATTAATTTTTATAGGCATATTAAATGGACTTTTTAAATTTAAAACTTCCATCTTATAATTTAGTATCAACCAGGATATGCTAATGTTGTAGCTAATGCCCTTAGCCTTTGTTGCCCATGATCATGTTTCTACTCATCATATTCTTAGTTTTGATAAGATAAATATTTTTTATTTAAATTTAAATCATGTTTCTTTAATAGCAATTCAATCAAATTCCATGATTTCTACTTATCTTTTTGACCTCAAATGTTTTTATGTATGGCATTATATGCATAACTCTAACATTAGTGTTTTCAATAATTATACCTTCGTAATGGATTTTTGTATTTCTAAAAGAAGTTGTGTGTATCTGTATCATTTAGATTCATGGCTATGTATGAAATACATGCACCGTATGCGACGTAGAGGAATTCAATCTACTTTAATTGCTTGTATAGAATTTTTCTATTGGCCTAATTTAAAACATGTTATAACTCATTTTGTATCTAAATGTTTTATTTGTCAAAGAATTATATTGCATCACAATAAAATGTCCCCTACCAGTCCATGGAAATAAATTTTCGAGGATTTCATCACTAGTTTATTCACTACTTTAGTCCATAATGATATGATTTAAACAATCGTCAATAGGTTTAGCACACAACCCTACTTTATTTATTCCATAAAAAAGACTATAATTTCTCCTTAAGCAGCCAAGTTTTTTATTAGTAATATTTTTCCCCGCCATGGTTTTTTCCAAATTCTTCTCTTTGATTGTGACCACCACTTCCTGATGATGATGGATGGATACCTTGACCTTGATGGTAACTTTGAAAGTGACACCTTGTCCAATCACTACACTCTGATACCAATGTTGCAAGAATTCACCATAGTTTTGCACAAAATTGATGAAAATTTCATAGAACCACTATTTGCAAAAGGATAGAGTTGAGAGATAAGAGTGCATGAGAGACTAATTGGGTATAATCTTTCTGTGCACAGGTGAGCACATCCCCCATGCATGTATTTATCTAATTTTATTATCTTGATGCTCAAAATACAAAGGACATCCCAAAAATAGGTCCATACATTTCTCTTCCTTACATGGTTCTTCTTTTCCAATGCTTTTCTCCAAAGTGGACTATTTTTCCTAAAATAAAGATTAAAAAATAAAGGGATATTGAATAAAGATTAAAAAATAAATGGGTATTCATTTGATGTGTGCTCTTTAGCATGATGATCATATGCGCAAATGCTCTTTGATGCATAATATCTTCATTCAATAATCTACTACATCAAGCACAAATCACATTCATCCATGCCATTTAACTATCAAGTAATGAGTAACTAGTGTCGCATGTAGGCCTATGCATGACAAGTTACAATCATGCAACAATTAAAGAATGTTGAAAATCCATAAAAATTAATTAAATCATAGTATTATTTTCATGTAATTCTTCTTGTAATTTTGATAATAGTGGGTTGGAGTAGGAAAATTTGAGATGTGGCAAGGCAATTTGGTGCAATGAAGCTTTGTTAAACTATGAGCATGAACCAAACACACAACCCTCAATGTCTCACTCACTCTTCTTTCTATCTCTTAACACACTTTCTACTCTTTTTTTCTATACCACTCTTTCTATATTTTACTCTATATATATTTTCTCCCTCCCCCCTCTCCCCCGCCCCCCCCTCTCTCTCTCTCTCTCTCTATATATATATATATATATATATATATATATCTATCTATCTATCTCTCACTCTCTCCCTCTATATTTTCCTCTCTCTCCTCTCCCCTCTTTGTATATTTTACTATATATATATATATGTATATATATATATATATATATCTCTCTCTCTCCTTATCTCTCACTATCTCCCTCTATATTTTCCTCTCTCTCCTCTCCCCCCCTCTCTCTCTATTAGCATAGAAGCAAAAAAAAACTTGATATCCTAAGTTTCTAAGGCATATATAGCCTATGTCCTTCCAATTCCTTACATCAATTATTCTCTCATGTTAGAGCTCAAGAACTCCTTGGATCAGTATTACAAATTTCTTATCATCTAGTACATGATTAAGATTGGGTGGATAAGCGTTTAGTATACTAATATGAAAGACATTGTGGATCTTTAAGTGCTCAAGAATTTGCAACTTCTATGCGTTGGTCCCTAGGAACTTGAGGATCTTGTAAGGTTCACAATATCTCGAGCTCAGTCTCTTAAATTCACCCAATGATAGTGAGCTTTCTTTGGATAGATATAGAGAAATACCATGTCTCTTTCTTTGAAGATCCACTCTTGTCTTCCAAGGTCAATATAGGCTTTTTCACGATCCTTCGTAGCTTGGATATCTTGCCTTACGGCCTTAACTAACTCATCCATCTCTTCTAGCATCTTCTTAAAAGCTTTTATATTTAGTCTTAGATTGATGAAGTTGAGGGGATGAGATAGTCTTGTCAATACAAGGCCTAGAATGGAGTCATCTTAATGCTTTGGTGGTATGAGGCCTTCTAAGCAAATTCCACTAAGGATAGATATTGTATCCATCACTTAGGTTCTCTACAAAAATATCCTCTATGACTTGATTAACATGCTCTATTTGGCTATTTGTTTGTGGGTGACATGCTATACTAAAATTGCATGCCAATAGCTTCAAATAAGCTCTTCCAAAATTGAGAAGTAAAGAGGGAATCTCAATCGCTAATGTTTCTTTTTGGCAATCCATTAGTTCTAAAGATTTCCTTGATGAACAATCTTGCAATGCCTAAAGCCTTATAGTTTGTCTTTTGACTGGAATAAGATGAGTAACCTTTGTTACCATGTCCACAATCACCATTATAGAGTTGCATCCTCCTTGGATTGAAGGTAACCCTACCGCGAAAACCATGGTAATATGAATTTCCTACCAAGGAGGTAATATCTCCATAACTTGAGAGCATGGATCATAGCCAACAGCTCTAAGTCATGAGTGACATAGTTTTTTTCATGACTTTTTAACTTCCTTGAGGAATAAGCAAATGGATATCCCTCTTACATAAGTACACAACCTAATGCGAGAGAGCTTGCATTTGTCACAACCTCAAATTCTCAATTTAGGTCTAGAAGCTTCAAAATGGGAGTAGTCACTAAGCTTTGCTTGAGTTTATCAAAGCTAGATTGCTTGATTGGAGTCTGTACTATGTAGGTTGTCTTCGTTGGCAAGTCTATAAGAGGTGTGGTGATCAAAGCATAGTCCTTGATAAAGACTCAGTATCATCCGATCAACCCTAAGAAACTACGCACTTCTTTGACTCATGTTGGGGCTGGCCATTCTTGTTGGTGCGTTTCTTGCCTTCTTTCTCCCTTCAATTTTTGTTGATCTTGTATTCCTCAATTTGAGGCTCACCAAGGTATAAGAACAAGTTCTAAGGTTGTATAGATTGGGTTTGAGTATAGAGAAGTTCAACTTAAGAGAGTAGGCTTAGTGGCAATGTGAGAATATATGGAGGACTTTTGTTAGAATGGGCAAGCTTGAAAGAGGGTTTTTGGCTTATGAGAGTAGGCTTAGTAGCAATGGATAAAGGTTGTATGACGTATTTATGGAGAAGATGGATGTATGGGTGGATTTGACCTTGGAGTAGGAAAAATTTGAGATGTGGCAAGGTAATTTGATGTAATGAGGGTCCCCAAACCACAAGCATGAACCAAACACATGACCTCAATCTCTCTCTCTCTCTCTCTCTCTCTCTCTCTCTCTCTCCAACAAAAATTCTTTTATTAAAACAACAATAGCTTAATGGCCTAAGGCTCTAGCCTTATATATGGTATTTGACAATCCCCTTTGCCCTTCACATAGCACACTTTACTGGTCTGCATATGGGCTTTATAAGCTCTATTTGTTAAGTTGATTCGAGTGATCTTCGTGATAGGATTTACACCCAAGCTTTACATTGACAACAATACTTTTGGGATGTCTTTTTGGAGTAGCACGTTGATTAGGATGATGATCATGTATGTGAGCATGGTGATGATATATTTTCTAACGTCAACGGTGATGACAAGAGGGTAGGGAAACCTAATAGCTTTAAAAAACTTCTAATCTTTTAAACTAATAAAGAAATTTTCTAAGTTTAAAGTTTGTATTAAGGTTATTAATGTTAAGCCATTGCACACAATCCCTCATAGATTGGAATAGCTTAAACAGGTATATGAGGCAAACAACCTTATTGGTGATGCCAAGCAAGCACAAGCATTCAAATTGTGCCTCAAAGGAAGGGGTGAACTTGGTTCATTGGACTTGACACCATTGAGAAAGCCACATTCATACCACTCAAGGATCTTTTTATAAAATGCTTTGCAAAGGCTAAGTATGGTGATAACCTCATTGTTTAGCTGATAAAACATTGAGCAACAAGAGGATGAGAGCATGTGAGACTATATCTTGAAATTATGAAATTTAAATTTCCACAATGAAATTGAATAATTAATTCCAATAAAGGTAGAATTGAAATTTTCACAATGAGATTACTTTACAAGTTGAAAAATAATATAAACACATTGATTTTGGGATATTTTCCATCAAATAATAGGTAAAAGTACACCTATATTTGGCAAATATACAAAAATCCAACTTTCCTTAAAATGTACAATATAAAAATAAGATAAGAAAGTTAATTTTGTTGAAAGTAATCCCTAGGAGTAGTCTTTCTAGACCTACATAGGAGAAGGGTCGAGCTATCACTTGCATCCATACAAAAGAGAAAGGTGAGAACCTAGCCACTAATGCATATTGTAGGTGTCATCATGAGACATGGTTTTCATCTTGGTAATGACTACAAAGACACTAGAAAAACCAAACCCTAAGGATTTATAATAAAATTTCCATGGAAAATAGACCTAGTAGAGAATACAAACAATGTTATTCTACCTTTAAAAAGTACCATATATCACAAAAGGACTCCTACAATAGAAAAGCTTACTTTAGCTTACACTAGGGATCATCTTATAATTGAAAAATAAACATAAAGGAAAACATACACCAAATAAATCGCATAATGTTATCATGCTTATGTTTGCAAAGAGAATTCCTTTAAAAAAACAAAATATTATTGCTAAGGAACATTTCATAGATGTGAATGAATAAAAATGTCACATAATTCTCATTAGATTTAGTATTTTCACAAAATTGAAGTAAAGAAGAAAATGTAGAAATATAAAAAAAATCGTGTTAAAAAGGACTACTTAGAATAAGTGTTGTGTTGGTCATGTAGGTAAGAACTCTTCATGATAAGCTTAGTAAAGACCAAGGTATAGAATTTCTTAGCCTTGTTGGCTAGCAGGAACCTTACTCGTGCACTACAAGTAGCGGTCTTGAAAAGAAGGGAACTGAGTAGTCCATCCGAACATTGATAGATTAGGTATCCCTAAGAAAGTACTAGTCATCCTTGAAATGATCATAACTAGTGCTATGTATTACTAATCCAATCATGCAATATCAATTAGAAATTATACAATAGAAATTTTACTTTTGATGAGTGCATGATCCCTAATAATTCTATAAAAGGTGAGAGATATTGAGAGCATCAATAAAGATAATTATTCTATAAGAGTATAATTAGAAGGGGCACAAGATGTATCATCACTAGTAAAGGTTTTTGCTCATAAGGATTCAAAATCTTACCTTAGTTTAACTGGTTTTCTTTCATGTGAATAGGGATGTGTGCATGCGTGCATGCATGCATGCATGCATGTGTGCATGTACCACACCTCTCATGGATGGATATTGATTTGGCCTTTAGTGCTAGCTTAAAACCAATAGAGCGAGCTATTGTAGTATTAGATTGTGTGCAAGTCAAGGTAATGGTAGGGGCTAGATTTATCTATAGGTCATTGTAAGTAGCTACAATGTGCTACTTTGGTTGATTCGTCTCTCTCTCTCTCTCTCTCTCTCTCTCTCTCTCTCTCTCTCTCTCTCTCTCTCTCTCTCTCTCTCTCTCTCTCTCTCTCTCTCTCTCTCTCTCTCTCTCTCTCTCTCTCTCTCTCTCTCTCTCTCTCTCTCTCTCTCTCTCTCTCTCTCTCAGAATAGTCCAAGCCATGTCTAATTTGACACCTAAAAGAACTAAATACTAGAGAGACATGGTGCAACAGATCAACCTGAATAGTTGAAAGATTATGAATTAGTCACTAGTATTAAGCCGTGCATATTGCTAATTTGTACATAATCAAGTGAGACTATAGGCAAGAGCACTACACATTGATCTACAAGGTCCATTGTTGTCCACTATCTCATATAGTATCGGAATTACCTACTTACATGAATATTTATAGTATATCTATGGTATCTACCAATTGACGTATCCGTGTGATATGCAAATAGAAAAAAATAGCTGAGCTACATCCATTAAGCATGTATTGTTGGGACAATGGTAGCCTAAGTCTCTCATAACTACATTTGCAATACTACACATCAGTATCAACATAGCCTAAAAACTGGGTTACATTATAATAGAGGTATATCATTCATTGTTTAGCAAGAGATAATGAGCCTAATTCATTGCACAACCACCAGGCCAAAGCTATGCCAATGGTTGTGTTGTGAAATGTGAAGCTTCAAGCTTGATCTTCTCGCAAAAGTAATGTAAAGAACTCCAAACCTGAAGCTTGAGAAATGAAAGAAATACTATTTGAAGTATGAAATTTAAATTTCCACAATGAAATCAAATAATGAAGTCTAAGAAATATAGAATTTAAATTTTCACAATGAGATTTCCTTAAAAGTTGAAAAATAATATAGATACATTGGTTCAAGATATTTTTCGTAAAATACTAAGTAAAAGTACATCTATATTTGGAGGATGTACAAAACTATAACTTTCCTTGAAATATACAATACATGAAGAAGCCAAGAAAGCCAATTTTGTCAAAAGTACTCCCTTGGAGTAGTCTTTCAAGTCTTGAGTAGGAGAAGGGCCCAAACTATACATGCATCCATACAAAAGAGAAAAGTACTCCCTTAGAGTAATCTTTCTAGTCTTGAGTAGGAGGAGGGTCCAACTATGCATGCATTTGTACAAAAGAGGAAAGTAAGAACCTAGCCACTACTAATGGATAGTGTAGGTGTCATCACATGACCCAATTGTCATCTCCAACACACCTACAAAGATGCTAGAAAAACCAAACCCTAAGGAATTATGTCAATTTGGCTATGGAAAATAAACCTAGTAGAGAATACAACCAATGTTATTCTACCTTAAAAAAGTTGCCTGTGTATCACAAAAGAACACCTACAAAAGCTTTAGCTAATACTAGGAATCATCTTATAATTGAAAAAGGGACATAGACATAACTATCATACTTATGTTTGTAGGGAGAATCCACACCATCTGAACATTAATAGATTAGGTCTCCTTGAGAAAGTATTAATTATCCTCCAAACAATCATACTTTAGGGCTTTGTACTACTAATCCAATAATGCAATTCCAATTAGAAATTATAAGATAGAAATGTTTGCTTTTAATGAGTGCATAATCCCTAAGAATTCTATAAAAGGATGAGAGCTAATGAGAAAATCAATAAAGATAATTATTCTATCAAGGTTATAATCACAAGGTGCACTAAAGCAAGTAAGATGTATCATCATTAGTAAAGGTTTCTGCTTAGAAGGATTTACAATACTTACCTTAGTTTGAGACCACTTTTCTTTCACGTGAATAGGGTTGTGTGTGTGTGTTGAGATTCAACAATCACACTCACTAAACAGCCTCTTTGTATGGAGCTTGAGGGCCAAGGACATGCAGGCTTACCTATCCCATATGCACAGTGGTGCCTACTGCAGTTTCCTACTTTCCTATAAAGCATTGTACTTGCTTCCTTTTCTTAATGCAATGATAGTACTCTTTTCTTTTCAGTGAAGTGTCAATGTCATTGTCCACATACACAAGATTGTGTTTATGAGTCCAAGTCTCAATCTTGGAACCTAATTCACTTGTGTAATAAACAGTGTCTTTGTCTTCTCCATCATGAGTCCACACTTCTCTTTCCATCCACCATAACTCACTACCATGTCCTAGATCCCGTATCTTTAACATGGTATCAGAGCGCAGTCGGGCATGGCCTAGCTCATTTCACTCCTCTCTCAGCTCCTCTTCACTCAAGTCAGCTCAAGTCCAGCTCAGTCCCAGCTAATGAGCTCATTTCTGAATTCTATCTCCACTTGACCTGTGGCAGCCATAGCCAAACCTGCACCCTGCCTCAGTGGAGCTTCTTGATCTCCCTCCACAGGCAATATTTCAACACGCCTTCTTCTGGAGAAATGTTCCTTGGCTCAGGGCGCTGCCTTGTGTCACTTTAAACACCAACATTAGTGACCTACAGCTCCAGCATTGCGGAAATTCACCATCGTTGTCCTGATCTGCGCCGCCCCTATTCAAGCTCTCTGCATGTGCCGTGCTGCCCACGATCTGGACGATTTCCATGGGGTTTTGATAGCCCTTGACATAAGCTTCCTAGAAATGTAAAAAGTTTTGAAAATGATCAACTACAACTCCTGCAATCTGAAAAAAACCAGGCCTCTGTCTCAGAAACCCTAATTCCACCATAGCCAAAATCTCCCAAGCTCTTTTTTTCTCTCATTTTCTCACTCCTGACACTTTACCAAGCTAAAGCCCACTCTAATCCACTGTCCCAGCACCAAATCAAGGAGGGGAAGGACCTGAGAAGATTGAAGAACGACCGAACGATTCCGAACAAGAAGAATCAAGCTCAACATCAACACAGACATAGTGTGTTTTCACACTGTCATTACTTGTGTCTCTTGACACATTGTAATCTGCTCTTCTACTAATAAAATCTCAGAATTCTGGAGTTGATTTGTTGCTGATCTTGCAACCTCAACATGGGAAAAGACTCTCCAAATGCTCGATTCAAAGGAGTCGGGTTTCACACTTGGCAAACCCGCATGAAGCTCATTCTGATGAAGAAGGGTCTTTGGGCCATCACAAATGGCAAAGAGAAGAAACCTCGAGGTGCGGACCTTGCAGTTACTTGGCAGAAGAATGATGACAAGGCACAAGCCATCATCAAACTAGAATTGGATGACAGCTACATCCATCATGTGGATGACTGTGACACGTCCCATGACACTTTGGATAAATTGGATACCTTATTTGGTGCACAGTCAAAGTCATCTAAGTATGGTCTATTAATTGAATTTTTCTGACTTGATATGAAGCCTCATACATCCCTGGCATCCCATCTGAACTACATGGAAAGCCTTCTTACTCAACTTGCAGGGATAAAGCTAAAAATGGATGAAGATGTTTGCATTGGTGTCTTGTTAAAAAGTCTATCTCCTGCTTATGATAATGTATCAACCACTCTAACCAATATGCCTGATCCTCAACTTGTTGACATTAAAGCCTCTCTGATAGAGGAAGAAAAGAAACTTAAAAGCAAAGAAGAGCCTAGCACTTCAAAGGATGGACAAATGTTATATGTAAACAACAGATACAAAGGTAAAAAGGAATCGCTCTTCTGTGACTTCTACAAAAGGACCGGACACACTGAGAAGTTTTGTCATGCTAGAAAGAGGTCCTAAAAGGCCTATTTTGCAGCTGTGAAAGAAGAAGAAGACCATGGACCAAAAGATGAAGATGAAGACCACCAGGATCGGAAGGACAAGACTCATCAGTCCTTCTACTCTCATTACTTTGATAGACTGTTTTAAAAGCCTTTTATTTCCTTGCCCTAATGCTTCTTACCATAAGCTTTGTAAACTCCTCATGTAACTTGGCATTACAGTCTCTGTACACTTTATGAGGCCCCTGTTACAGCCTCTGGATGTCCATCATGTTTTGGTGCCCACACTTAGCCTTTTCTGCGACAGCCTCTGGTGTCTACCATGTTTGTGGTGTGCCCACACTTTGCAGGTGGTTCTCATTACAACCTCTACACACTTTGTGCCTTTCTAGTTGTGATTGAGGAGGGGTGTTGAGATTCAACAATCACACTCACTAAACAGCCTCTTTGTATGGAGCTTGAGGGCCAAGGACATGCAAGCTTACCTATCCCATATGCACAGTGGTGCCTACTGCAGTTTCCTACTTTCCTATAAAGCATTGTACTTGCTTCCTTTTCTTAATGCAATGATAGTACTCTTTTCTTTTCAGTGAAGTGTCAATGTCATTGTCTACATACATAAGATTGTGTTTATGAGTCCAAGTCTCAATCTTGGAACCTAATTCACTTGTGTAACAAACAGTGTCTTTGTCTTCTCCATCATGAGTCCACACTTCTCTTTCCATCCACCATAACTCACTGCCATGTCCTAGATCCCGTATCTTTAACAGTGTGTATGTGTGCACGCATGCATGGGCACACATGTATGTGTGCGTGGATATACTCTAAGCAAGCAAGGGAAAAGTAGCAACACTAGTAAAGTCTTTACTTCATAGAATCTTACAATACTTACCTAACCTTAATGTCAAGTTCCCATGTCTCTAAGTAGGGATAGGGTGTGCATGTGTGTGTGTAGAGAAGAGAGAAATAAGGGATATCTTTAAAAATATTTCTGCATGAGCATCCATTGGCTAGCATATGTTACAACTTGAGAAACATTAGGTGTAATAGGAATCCAACTTTGAGAAGTTATACCATACCTAAGACCAAGGGCAACTATGATCATCCACTTTTGTATCTCATAGTACCACAATGATGATGATAATGTCTTTGCTCTAGCTTTGTTTCCTACATAAGAGGTTATAGTCCATGAATAAGCTAAATTAATGAGAATCATGCATATATATGCCTCCAAGGAGTTATTATTATGCTATTTGGTATTACCACAATAATATTACTAAGTCTAACCAACAATTGATGCTATAAGAATGTAGGAGAAAGGAGCCTTGAATTATGAATAGACAATGATACTTTGAGATGCACAGCATCCATGCAAGGCATATCTCATACCTTGCTCCTTACATATCTATAAATTCCTATGAGATTGTGATTAATTTTCAAACCTATCATATGCCATCTATTTTTACTATCATACTAAATTAAAAGAAATGAACTTCATCACTCAAATCCTCATTAGCTCACTAACATTACCCTTGTTGAGACAATGATATACTACATACACAAATGATATGCACACAAGTTCATTCTTAAAAAGGAAAAAGTCAAAATCTTGTTAGTATTACTCCACCTACTTCAATCTTGTTGAGTCCTTTATGCAAAATAGATTCTATGGGTATTCGGCACCATATTATCCTAACTTGTCATATAGTAACCTGCTCAAGATGGGCCGTATCCTAGTGAATTTTGATTTTTGACTTTAGAAATTAATCTATATAAAGAGTTGTGGAAGTCATAATAGTAGCTTATTCAAGCGGCCAATGCGGATAAGAGAAACATCTTCCATAGCTAGATATGTGTTGATGCATAGATGAAGCATTTCATCCTTGGGAATAGATTTCAAATACAAAACTCATGCTATTATTGTCCCTCATGGATGGATCTTGATTTGGCCTTCAATGCTAGCCTAAAACCAACAGAGCCAGCTATTATAGTATTAGTTTGTGTGCATGATGAGGTAATGGCAGGGGCTAGATTTAACTAGATTTATCTACAAGTCATTGTAGGTAGCTAGAGTGTGCTACTTTTGCTATCTCATTGCTCTCTGTCAATAGTCCAAGGCCCCATGTCTAATTTGACAACTAAAAGAACCAATATAAAAGGGAGCCGATGTGGATTCAATGCAACAAATTGACCTAAATAGTTGAAAATTTACGAATCAATCACCATTAATTTGTACATAATCAATATGTATATTAAGAGTCTATCTATGGTATTTACTAATTGACGTATTGATATGAATCAATCACCATTAATTTGTACGTAATCAATATGTATAGTAAGAGTCTATCTATGGTATCTACTAATTGATGTATTCGTGTGATATGCAAATAATGAAAAAGAGTTGAGCTACATTCATAAGCATGTATTGCTAGGATAATTGTAGGTTCTCTCACAATTGCATCCACAATATTATACATCAATATCAATACAATCTAAAACTATTTACATTATAATATAGGCATATTAATCATTGTTTGGATGTTTAGAAGCAAGATATAATGAATCTGATTCATCACATTGACATCATGCCAAATTTGTGCCAATGATCGTGTGGAAAAAGGCAAAGCTTCAAGGTTTATCTTCTCATGGGCAATGCAAAGAACTCCAAACCCAAAGATTGAGAAATGAGAGAAGTGCATCATTACAAGGGGTGAAACTCCATGGCAGATATACACTGCTCGCATCAAATCAAGTAATGTGGTCTCACCCAATCACTAGTCTCCATAATTAAAGCCAATATTATTGCAAAGCACCAACTCATATTGAAGTACTAGTTGAATTATTACTTAGTAAGAGAAATGTATATTATCGACATGCATATTATGTTAATTTATTATATAGAATGGTTTATATGTAGGATTAGAGCTAAGTTAATTAAATCACCCAAATAATGCAAGACCAAGGGAATTTTGTGTGTATATTTGTGAGTGTGAGCAATAAAAGAAGGTGATTATAAAGAATGTGTTCATGGCTATGAGTACCTACACCTATACAGATTACTCCTCAACAAACCAAACCTTGCTTTGATTTTAAAAAGGGGTTTAGCTTTGTGAGATTAACCTAGTGTGAGAAGGGGATCTCATCATAATAGATAAACAAAGTAGGCCCCTCAACTTTAAATTTATCTAAGGTAGATTGCATCCAAGCCTTTTGATCACGATAAAGGCCAAAGCACAAAG
The DNA here is from genome assembly GCF_053477565.2 of Lygodium microphyllum. NCBI lineage: Eukaryota > Viridiplantae > Streptophyta > Polypodiopsida > Schizaeales > Lygodiaceae > Lygodium > Lygodium microphyllum. The sequence continues at coordinate 120,823,930 of NC_141142.1, forward strand.
CAATAACATGAGTTGTCAGAGAGGAGAAGGAAAAGGAATCCTAGATATTTAGCCATCTACATATGTCATTTTTCAACATGCATGATCTTGGGCACAAAATCATCTAGATTGCCTCCTTATACTAAGCTAAACCATAGCTCTAAGGGAAGACTCACCTTGCATGCCAAGAGCGCCATTCCAAATTAGACTTGATAGAACCTCTTCTAATTCTCTGTTAAGTTTTGAGCAACCCAAGATCGCGATCGGAGATTGGGTGATCTTGATCTTGGATCTAACACAAAAGAGTTTGTCAATGGTAAAGAGGGGATTCAAAAGACAGCTGGGAGTAGAGGCCATGGCAAGACACTAATGCATAAGAGTCACCCACAGAAGCTGGTCTCCCTACAACCTTTTCAAAAGAGAAATATTAAGTTTGATCACCTCACTTTGAGCAACCTCTAGGCCCAACCCCTCCATCCTCCTTTATAGATAGCACTTGCTTCTAGAAAACTACATGCCATTACTATTTATTACCACCTAACCAAAGGAAGGAATGGATGAGGGCATCAATTATCTTCCAATAATTAGCCAAGAAGGAGAATATACTCGCCACATAGAGTGTATAAAATGATGAGAGTAGATTTAGCAATGACTAGCCTTCTAACCAATGAATATAAATGAGGTGTCCACTTTTGGATCTTGCTCTTAAAGCTAGCAAAGTAGCCATGCAAAATAGTAGTTGAGGGAAACTCCCATAGCTAATGGGAAGTTGATATAATAGAATATTTTCCCTTGCCTAGCAAACTTCAATTCATATTACAAAAACCATAAGGGAGGGTCATTCCATCCAAAGAAGACCAATTTAGTTTTAGTACTACTCAGAATTGAGCTAGAGATAGAAAACAAAGTCATCATATAATGAAATTAATGCATCAACTAAATCCTTATCAACTGGATTGTCATCACCAACAAAGAACTATGTGGGTACATATTGACCATTAGCAATTTTGAATGTGACAATTGAGTGATCTTAAATAATTTTGTCAATATTGCTTAATAATGAATCAATAAAGCAGAGAAAATAATAAGGGTGCAACACAATAACCCTACCTTATAGACCTCTTGAGTATGAAGATATCAAAGAGAGTGCCATTAAATGCAATCTTAGTAGATGTGAGTGATGCAGTCATCATGCTAAAAAATCCATGACCAAAGCCAAGATGAGCCATTACTACCAAAATGAAATCCCACCACACACGATCATATGCTTTATCAAGATCCATGTTTAATAGGATAGCCCCTTCACCACTCACCAAAATATAATACATAATAAACTTAAGATTTAAGATTGCATCATGAATTTTTCTCCAATTGATAAAAACCCACCATAGGCATGTAAGTTTTTTGTACACTGTACTCATTTGTAGCATGGTAGGGAGGATCGAAGTAGCCTTTAGAATCCAAGTTATCTAAATTAGTAAATGTGTTCTTTTCAATAAGTGGTTTTTGGGCCATTTTTAAAGTGACATCTTTGAGTTTTTTTGACTCAATTGTACAACAACAGATACTTTGCCCTTAGTAGTTCCGTGTGGATTTTTTTTTTGCCCCTTGAGCTATCCTTGCCAGTGTGTTACTACTAAGGGCTGAGTCCTTCTTTGCCACTTGCTAAGATTGCTTGTAACCCCCTTTAACATTGATGTCTCAATGCCACTAGATCTTGCACATTAGCACCTTTGCTAGCACTAATATTGCCATGAGCCAACCACTGATTTCTGAGGCAAATTCTTAATAGCCACCAAGCTTTGGGAACAAGGAGCTATCATGTTGCCCCAAGGAGCCTTGTAAAAATTCTTTGGTACAATTAGAGCCTTCGACCCCTGACTCTACTCTTTAGGGAAATCTTTAGCAAAATGTTCCAACTCCTTGCACATGTAACATGCATTAGGAAAAGGAGAAAACTTAACTCTTTTCAATATTTCAATGTCAATGGCATCATAAAGCTCAAGAACATTAGGGGCTTCCTTCCATTGTTGGCACAAAATTCATGCTTGTTTTTCCAAGTGCATTAGACCATATGAGTTTTCAGGAACGTGCAAGACCCTACCTAGAGTTTCTACAATCACATGGATTGGTCCCTCCAACCAGTGTGTGTGTGTGGGGCGGGGGGGAGGGAAAGACATCCATATGAAACATTCATGATTGAGAATATTTCTTCCCTCTAACCAATGTGGGAGGGAAGAGAAATAGATCCATATGTAAGAAATTGGGATTAATAATATGGGGAAATACTAATTACATTGGTTGGTAAATAAGGTGTGAAAGACTTTGTTTTTACCATTTAGAATCAATACAAAGTCTCTTTCATCTTCAAGCTTTCTCTTAGCTTCTATGGCTTCCATCTCTCACTTCATGTCTTTCTCTCTCTACTTTCAGTCTTTCTCACTCCTTGTCTAGTCTTGCACTCTTCTTCTCTCTCTTTTGCGATCATCTCTCTCTTTTTTCTCTCTCCTGGCTCACTTCTTTACAATTGGTATCAAAGCATAGGCTCTTGATCCATTTGATTTTTCCTATTTTCAGACATATTTTCTCTCTTTTCCACCATTAAATCTCATGTAACAAGTACAAGAGTCACATGTCAAGTAGTTGCAAGCATTCTACTTGGAGCAGAGGCTAATCTTGGAGCTCTAACAAAGATCTTAGAGAGATTAAACCAAATTGTGGCTAAAATAGCAAGTCATGGACCAATCTTCACCTATTTTGAAGAGTAATTTGGAGAAAGATGGCTAATTGGGATTAGAGTAGTAAGTCTTGGTTACTTTTCAAAGTGAAGATTCTTTTTCCTCTTTCTTCAAGCTTTTGTGAAGGTTCCATGGAGTTTTTAGCAAAGATCTTCTCCTCCTTCACGTAGCTTTGCTTCCCTTTAACAATGGAATACATAATGGCCTTCTAGACTTCAAATCCTATAGGTATCATACCATTTTGCTCATTGTATGGACAGCCATGTGTATAACATCAGCCCAAATCTGTGCTAAATTTCCACCCATGTTCTCCTCCATTTCTCCAGCTCTTAGATAGCGTTGATACTTCTAAATCATCATTAAGATGTTATACTTCAAGTCTTTGATGTCTATGATCCAAAATAAAGCCCTATTTCTCATTCTTTTGCTCTCTTGATGCCTTAGTATATAGTCCATGGGCAATCGCCACAAGCTTCAATTTCTTTCAAATTTCTTGAAGATTTCTAGCATTCCAACCCAAGGATTCATATTTGTAAAGAATCTTGGAAAAAATCGAATATATCGAGCAAGACTAGAACTCTCTTCAACCTTTCAAGCTTCCATGGAGTCAAAATTTGGGGCAAATGGATTCAATGCTACAATCTCAAGCTACTGAGGCTTCAAGACCACTCTCAAGTATTTAAAAAGCAAGGATTAAATATCATTTTGCTAACATTGAGCAAACAAAAGCATATTCAAGCATCACGGAGCATCCTAGTCTTCATTAAGTAATACATGAGGTACTTCTTATCAATTCTTAGCCTCTCATATTCATCCTTTTGCTGAGCTTTATCCATTTATTAGGGAGATTAAAGAACTGAAAATTCACCATAAAATTCTAGCCCTTCATTACTTAAATCTAACCATTCATGGATTGTGTTGCTCTCTTTATTCAAATAGTGAATTAGAAGCTTTTGCTTGATCCTTTAGCATTGCATTCAATCCTATTTTTCTTGAAGAATCAAGTAATTGATTATATTCCTCAATCTAATCATATACATTGTTGATATTGTTGCTCATGACAAAATAAATAAAATATATTGTAAAGGGAAAGTCAAGTAGTCCCTATTCATTTTGTAGATTCCAATTCCATTTAATTTCATTACATGGAATGAGATGAATGATTTTTTCAAGCAATATCATGTTGATTAATTAGAATAGCATGTGTCTGCCATGTTGAGACTCCTGCCAAGGAAAAGGGGGGATTCCAAGGGAGATAGTGGGACGATAGAAAAAGAAGCTTTCTTTTGGTATGCCATAGCTAATCGGAGTTTTAATCAGCAAAAAGACTTGCTTATTTCAGCCCCTATCCTTGTTTGTCCTGACATTTCTAAGGAGTTCATTATCCAGTGTAATGCTAGTGGTCACGACATTGGAATTATTTTATTGCAAGAGCATGGTGTAATAGCCTTCGAGAGCCATTAGCTGATTGAAAAAAAGATGGCAATGAATGTTTATGACCAAGAAATGTCGGCCATTCTTCATGCAATAAAGAAGTGATCATAGGGCCCTTAAATATTTCCTCTCTCAGTCAAACTTCACTTCGAAGCAACAAAGATGGGTAGCTACATTACAAAATTATGACTTTGATATCTCACATACTAGGGGCAAATATAACATAATTTTTTATTCCTTATCCACAATGTGGGCATGCAACATTCCTGCCATTTTTGAACTTCATAGTGAGTGGATAGAGGAGATCTACGAGGCTTGCCTTTTAGATCATGACTTAAACCTTATATTTCAAAAATTACACCAACATATTATGGATAAAAACTCCCGATTTTAGTTAAGAAATGGTCTGATTTGGTACATGATAGGATTGTCAATCCCCGTACTTCTCCCTTCACACAGAAAATTATCTAGGAGATACATTCCTTGCCTACAACTAGTCATTTTGGTGTCTTTAAGACCTATGATAGAATTGCTAATAGTTTCTATTGAAAGGCCTTTGGATGGATGTTAAGACTATTGTTTCTGGTTGTGTACCATACCAACAAAACAAGAATAGCACATCAAAGCTAGGTGGTTTATTATAGGCATTGCCTATCTCTAAAGGTAAATGGATACATATTACCATGGATTTTATATGTGGCTTATGTGTCACCAATAAAGGGTGGAATAGCATTTATATGATGGTGGATAAACTCACCAAGGCAACCCATTTTATCCCTACAAAAGTTCAATATGCAACTTCTCAAGTAACCATTCAATTCATGGAGCATGTCTTCAAGTTATAGGGATTATTGTAGGTCATAGTGCATGATAGGGATGCCAAGTTTATGAGCAACTTTTAATAAGCAATATTCATCTCCACATGCACCAAATTAGCTCCTTCTACAGCTTACTATCCTCAAATAGATGAAGAGACAAAGAGAGTTAACAAATGGTTGGAAACTTACTTGAGACACTTTTGTCATGATGTACAAAATGCATGGATTGCATTTGGTAGTGTTTTCCTATAATAATTCCACTCATTTCAACATAGGAGTTTCATCTTTTGAGGCTTTGTATAGTTATAAGGTACCCCTTACCATGGTCATTTTCAATGACAAGATAAACCCTCAAAGAAAGGAAGAGTCGAATTGCATGCATGCTCTCCTTTACCAATGTAAAGTGAATTTAAAGAAGGCCTTAGATCAAATGAAGCTTTATGCTGATGAGAGAAGGCAGAATCTAGAGTTCCAAGAAGGGGATTCAATGCTCTTGAGAATGCCCAAGTCTTGTTATGCTACTCTCAAAGAGGATTCTAGTACCAAGCTAGTGCATAGATTTTATGGACCTTGCATGATTTTGAAGAGAGTGGGTGACTTGGCATATCGGTTAGCACTTCATTTATCCACTAGGATTCATAATGCCTTCCATGTGAGCCAGTTAAAGCCTTTCATTGGATCTACTATGGATTATGTTGAGGGGCTTCCACCTATGGATGAGGAGGGTATCATTCAATATGTGCCTGAAGAGGTCATTGGCTATAGCAAGATAAGAAGCTTAGATTAAGAACAATCAAAGAATATTTGATCAAATGGAGAGGATTACCTTCGGAAGAAGTTTCTTGGTGACCATCATTGATTATGGAGGAATTCCTTATCTTAAGGAAGCAATCTTGGCTGAAGATTAGTCATTCATGGCCCTGTTCTAGCACTTTATTTTAAACTATATTTTACTATTTTCTTTGGATAGCAAAACACAACTTACATGAGTTGAAAGCTTTTGGAAATAGCTTCATTTTGATGCCTAGCAGCCCTCGATCAGAGGTTTCTATTGAAAGTTATAGTAGATTTACTACAGTAAAGTACTCATAAACAACATGTTGTTCCATGTCTACAACCTTCATTTGGCCATAGAGTTATGAACAAGTGATGGATTTTATCATTTCCCACTGATGTACATTTAATATACTTGATCATACCTCCTTTATTCATCCCTTGTAATGGGCTGAAATAGAGTAGTACTATGTTTGTTCTATCCCATACTCTATAATAGCTTCCAATTTTGTTTTTGGGGACAAAAAAGAAACTAGGATTAATAATATGGGGAAATACTAGCTACATTGGTTGGTATATAAGTGTAAAAGACTTTATTTTTTACCCTTCAGAATCGATACAAAGTCTCTTTCACCTTTAAGATTTCTCTCAACTTCTATGGCTTCTATCTCTCACTTCCTATCTTTTTCTCTATACATTTAGTATTTCTCTCTCCTCTACATTCTTCTTCTATCTATTTTGATGTCATCTCTCTCTTCTTTTCTCTTTGTTGGCTCACGTCTTTACATCATATTAAACATTCATGGTTGAGAATATCTTTAGGTGCAAAGCTACTAGATTATGGTAGAGTATAGATCTAATCACCCTTATACCCTATATGCTAGACAAGTCACACTCCCCAGCTAAAGATGCAAGAAGTGCAAAGAAGATGCCTTTTCTAATAAATTGATACTTAGGTAAAGTAGCTTTAGACTCATATGTAGAAATAAGCCATTTTTCAAACTTCTCTTCACTAGGAACACAAGATTAAAAAGTAAAAAACACACAAGCCATGGAAAAAGAAGTGTAGTGACACTTGAGAGGAGGTAAAGAGAAAGTTGTAGGTGCTCTAAAAATATGCTTCTCACCATTGGCACACAAAGCTTTGACCTTGTCATTAAAGAGACACATGCCATTCTTAAAAGCTTTCTCCATCTCTCACATATTGCATTGTTCATTTTAAACAACCATAGCTTATTGAAGTTTCATCTCACCAACTCTTTGTACCTTTTCTTGAGGATAAACATCAAGTGGCCCAATAGAGTTAGGGATCCGTTTACTAGCATGTTGGAAGAGTCTAATAATTGTTGAGTCAATCACCAAGGATATTGGGCAACCTTTTGTATGAACTCTTAATGTAAGCTTGATCTTCAATTCATATAGTATCCTTCCACATTGTAGAATGAAATTAATATTTGTCCACTTTTTGATGGCAAAAAGTTGACTTGGCCTATTGACCCTAGATTCACCAACCATAGCTTTGGGATAATCCTTCACACATGAAATCTTCAACAACCATTGTCATGTTAGAAAAAATGTGTAGCTTAAAGGATTCATTTTCCTTGCCAAGCATAATAAGAAAAGGATATGTTAGGGGTGATGTGTAATGTTGTTGTTGCTATCCTTGATATGGCTATTCAACTATTTGTGTGTAGTGATGGTCAATCATCATGCTCCAAAAAGAATTTATTGTGTTGGATTCTAACAAGTATCACTATAGATAAACACTCGACTTTATTTCTATTACTTTTGATCTTTGATTCCAAGTACTTCTATGATATTGAAGTTGATGTTTTGTGTTAATATAGGCTAGTTGTGCCATGTAATCCTAGAGTTGGAAGCATGTATACATGTTTCCAAAGCTCTTGATCTAGATTATGTACATGTGGATTCTAACTAAATGAATGTGCTTATCCCTCTATGGTTCTAACTACACTAAAATCTATGCATTAGAACTTGAGCATGAGCATTAACCTATTTTTTAGACATTTGAATATCTTTCTCCAAAGTTCATCACAAGGATCTATTATATACAACCAAGAAAATGAAATGATAAAGGTTACTTGATGGCTATGCATGAGAGAGAGAGAGAGAGAGAGAGAGAGAGAGAGAGAGTGAGTGTGTGTGTGTGTGTGTGTGTGTGTGTGTGTGTGTGTATGTGTATGTGTGTGTGCGTGCATGCGTGCACACGCATGCGCATGCACACACACTATTTAGCATGCACATGGGTGTTGTACCTCAACTACTAAAAGACTGTATAAATTTTTTGGTCTAGTTGTGATCGAGACACCCTTTCAGGCAAATATTCCCCATTGTGCCATTTTGTATGCACCACTTAGGATCAACTCTAAGTCTCAACAACTAAAACTTGTACTTGTTGGTCATCATGTTGGGACCATGCAACCTTTTGTGTGGATGAAAAAATAGTAAGCATAGGAAGGGAAATTTTTATTTATGAATGTCAAATCCTTTGGAGACTCTAATATTCATGAACAACTAAACAACCATCTATATGCACAAATATGCATGCTTTCACACTCTTGCTCAAAAGTTGAAAATATATCATAGAAAATTCTAGACATGTCAAGAGACATGTTGAGAGAACATTAGTGGTACTATAATTTCATGTGGCACTAGAGTAGTGATGGACATAAAGGCAATCACAACTTCCACATGAAAGCATTGATTATGACCAGTATAGTACTTAAACCAAGTAATGCCAGAAATCTCACAACAAACCTTTGAGAATTGAATGTGATTGATTTGTATCTTTAGACATTTTATGCTCTAGTAAATGAATTTTGGATGACTAGAAGATTCCATATCCAAGCAACATCAAAATTTCTAGGACTTTATCATTAGTTTCAAAAGAGGTTTGAAACATATGTTGGTACAAAGCTTCAAATTGTTTTTAAAATTCATATTTGTTTCTATGTTTAGAAAGTACATTTTGAAGATAATAAGATGATAAAGACCCTTGGTTGCTTAGTGTTTGCTTGCTATTAAAATCTCCAATATTTAAAAAACTATAATTAGGACCTTGTGTGCATTCTCCATTTGGCATTACGATGTTTAAAAATATTATAATTTGCTCATTAAAACACAATTAACAGCATTATTTTCTATGATTTCATAATATTTCAAAGTAAGCCTCTTGCATTCTAACTCGAAAGCATAAATTTCATTAATGCAATGAAGCTTTGTGTGTGTGTGTGTTTTGTAATCATTTGATTCAACTTAGGTAGATTTTGGATTTTAATTCTTTTTATTTTGGTTCCCATTGATATAAATCTATTTAGTTCCAAGCAATGTAAATCTACTAGACATTAACATCTTTTTTGAATCATTTTCTTAGGTTGCCAACTTTGAAAAGTGTTATGATTTGCATTAAAATGCAATTTTTAAAACTGTTATCTATAGTTGTAGTCCAAGCCAAAAAAGAGCTTCATAAACATACATAAAAATATTGTTCAACCCAATCCACATTTAGCTTAATTAGCTATTAGACATTTTAGGTCGGGGGGTTATTAACATATCCTACATGTATTTTGATGTGTGGATAGCTTTGATGCATGTGGGGTACATTACAATATTATAGGAGTGTTTGTTGGATGGGAATAAATAAAATTTGGGAAATGATAAAATATTTGTAACTCTTTCATATGTAGCACATCAATACTAATATTAGGGGCATATTCCACATGTTAATCTTGCTTGGAACAAATGCACGAATACAAACATGAACAAAATCTTCCTTGAATTTATCAAGCTTATCAAAGAAGTACAAGTAACATATTTGGGAGAAGTGCTCTTCAAAAGTTGCATCTCATTGTAGTTAGCTATCTGGATTCAAGATTTGTCAAATTTATTGTTAATGTATTAAGAATAGAACAAAAATTCTATCATACCAAAACGTTGTCCAATTGTCAGCTTGTACAAGCTTCAATGGTGATATGCTAGATTTTGGATGAAGGAAAATGAGTGTAGAGCTATAATTGGTCAATATCATTAGATGAATGGGTGTTAGTAATCCATATCTACATAGTTTTGAAGGTCTAATAGTTAGCACATGAAAGTGCTAAATTGGGCTCATCACTCATGCCATCCAATTGACCTATCATCCCCCTCCCAATGGACATTAGCTTGGGTGTGGTGCCTTTGATCTCTACTCCATTGCCTCCATTTACTCAATCAAGGCATTTTGGAAGTGAATGCAAAACTTTTATTGGAGGATGGATCACTGTTTTATAATATCATGCAATGTCTAAACTTTGTGGTGAGCCTTCTATTTCTAGGCAACACCTAAGCAAGAATAGGCGTGCTAAGCTAATCGAAGAGTACATGCTATAATACATTTTCTTTTCTATGATGTCTTAGTTTGGGAAAAATATGGTGACTCCATAAATTCAAGATGTTTGCTTTTCACTTGAATTCAATCGTCAACATAAGCTAAGTATAAAACAACATGCTTTGTTGTTTATGTACTTTGTCCAAAGGAGATCTTAAGAGATTTGGAAGGTCTACTTAAACAAAGTAGCATGTCCAAGGTCCTTTATGAGGGAAACACACCTCTATCTCGAGCTAGTCCCTCACCCACGATGTTAAATCATGATGGATGTGTGTTGGTAGCTCCTCCCTCACCCACAAGTCCCTCATTCTCTATGGGAGGCCTTTAGATATGTGACCTTTGAATATAATAAGATTGCTCCCAAGAAGGGCCATTGCACTCTCTTTGCCTACTATTTCCCTCTTGTGCCTTCATACTTGCTTTTGTGCCATGCTATGCTTTTGTGTGCCTTTGTATAGGTTATTCTATGCTATGGCCCTATGTTGAGACCCCTTCAAGAGGACTTTGTTGTTGCAACTATGAGGATCCCATGAATTGTGCATGCCTAGCCCGTGGGACATACTAGCCCATGAACTATGCAGGCTAGCCTATGTGATGCAGACTAGTCCCCTTAGGGCCACCCCAAAATGGGGGTCAAGGGATGGTTCATCGTGCTTGGTAACAAAGAAAAGAGCTTGTGAGGAGTGTGCAACCTCTAAGAGCTTAGAGCTTGGACTGTGGACAACAAAATGTGTCCCATGATGTACCATAGTGAACGTGAAAGTTGAGATTGAGAAGAGAGCTAAGAAGTAGCATGTTTTGCAAAACTACTTTGTGTTGGAATATGACTGCTGGTCCTATTGGACCAAGAAGATATAATGGCTCAAAGGTGATGAGTCCCCCACATGAAAAAGCTCTACAAGAGCTAAAAAGGAGGAGTATCCAACTTTGAGCACTCCTACCAATCACCATGTCATCAACATATATCAACAAAATGATAAGGCTACATCATGAACCTTCTTTTGTAAAGACACAAATCCATATCACTATGGGAGTAACCTTATGAATACATAAAGGTGCATGCTTAAGTCTATAAAGACTCTTCCTCAACTTGCATACTATATGTTCCCTATCATTTTTGTTAAAACCCTTAGGATGCTACATATAAATGTCCTCGTGCAAGTCCCCATGAAGGAAAGAAATTTTCACATCCATCTGGTACAAGTCCTCCAGATCCATCTATGCAACCAAGGCTAATACTAAGCTTAGGATATTCATATTGACCACAAGAGAGAAAATCTCATCAAAATCAACGTCCTTCTCCTACTTAAAACCCTTAGCAACTAATCTAGCCCTATGTGCTAGCTTAGGGTGACTAGGGGTACTCTTCAACTTGTATATCCACTTGCATGACAATGCATGTTTCTCATTAGACAAAGAAACCAAAACCCATGTATGGATTTATAGCAGTGAATCATACTCAAACTGCATACCCCTCTTCCAAGAGTGACCATCACCTCTACGCATAGCCTCCTTATAAGTGAGAGACTTACCAACATCTATCACCATCACTTAATGCACAAAGGGCTTAAAATGATCAAGAGGACATGAGGCTCTAGTGGAGCATCCCAAGACTGGTTGTGGGGCACATATGGCTTGTCCTTTTTGTCCACTAATAACAAGAGGCTCCTCCTAAAAGATCACCTTGTATACTTCAACTACCACACCATTCTAGGGTGGGGTATATGAGGCGATCAACTGACGCTTAATACCCCTCTCATCACAAAGTGTTCAAATGCCTTAGAGACATATTCACCCCCATTATCGGATTGTACACATTTCAACCTATGCCCAAATAGGTTCTCAACCATAGCAAGAAAACATTGAAAGGTAGCTAATATCTCTAACTTTTGCTTAATAGGATAGGCCCAAATGTTATGTAAGTAAGCATCAATAAACATCACAAAGTGCTTGAAGTATCTAATGATTGATAGGGTATATGACCACAAATATGTGAATGTACAAGAGCTAACAGCTCGCCCACACATAGAACAAGACTTTTTATGTAAGTTATAAGTATGACTACCTTATAAATAATGATCACAAGAGTCAAAAAATGAGTAGTTAAGAGGCAATGAATATTGCAAATGAGTAAGTACTTTCATTCTTTAAGGAACACATATCCAAGACAACAATGTCAAAGAGATACATGAGGAAGATCTCTCATCATGACCAAAACACAATCAACGGATCCAAATACAAGCAAAGGATATAAATGACCAACCTTGGCACTCTAACAAAAACAAGACTACTACGAGTAATCTTCCATGCAAAATCACCAAAAGAGACATGGAACCTATTATCATCCAACTATTAAGCTAAGATAAGGCTTTTAGTCAAACTCGAGACATGATGTACATCATGAAACACAAATGGAACACCAACACCAAACTACAATCTCACATCACCTATGCCAATAATATCTAATGCATTGTTATCTCCCAGTCTAATCGAACCTATGATAGGATGATAGGTATAAAAACAATGACAATGTGGGGAACATGAAATGAAGTCCCCAAATCAAGAAGCCAACATTGAGAGTAAGAAGACAGCATCGATCAACTAAGTAGTATCAAGTGATGAAAGCAACAAATATGTTATTATTTGAGCTATACTCCAAGACATTTAACTCTTCTATCTTAACATTGAGAGTAAGAAGACGAAGCATCAATCAACTAAGTAGCATCAAGTGATGAAAGCAAAAAATATGTAATCATTTGAGTTGTACTCCAAGGTATTTAACTCCTCTATCTTAACACTGGACTTAGGAACAATGCTGCAATCATCATAAGATTTTGTATAATCTTTTGATTTTCCTTTACCTTTTTTGCACCTATCATTGGCACTATGACCTTATATAACCCTACTGCCCACAATAGTCATAAGTAAAAGAGAATTTAGGACCACAAGACTTACTACATGATTGCTCACAAGACTTAGACCTGCCCCATTGGGCTATGACTCTCTACCATGATTATTATTTACATTACCAACTTGTCTACCTCTCACTGTAAGCGCATGAGAAGTATGGGCTACATCAATATTCTTACTATTTACTTCCTCTGTAAGCAAAGCACCCTCTACATCCTTGAGCTAAAGGCCACCTTCAAGAGGGTTTACACTCATAGAAGTGCAAAATATATCCCAAGTCTCAGGCAATGTGATAAGTAAGAAAAGAGACTTAACATAGGGATCAAAAAAGAAGGTTAGTTATAGCCTTGAGAAGCATAATTTTTAAGGCTACTATGCTAACAACCTTTTCAAGGGATCAAAGGAGAAGATTAGCTTTTAGGTTATTATGGTCATTTTATATAACAGAGGCATTCATCGAATCTTAAGAATGTGTGCCTTGAGTGTGTTTTTAAATTGGAACACATTGTAGTTTTGTAGAAAGCCCATGTAGGATTAGCAAGAGGTGTTAGATATGATCAATGCCCCACCCTCATTAGGTGCTACCAATGATCCATGGTGCTCAAAGTTGTAAGGCCCCCATTATGAGGAGAAGCCAAATGTGAGCCCGGACATTGGTTGGGTCCTGACTTGTATATCAGATGAGGTCTATGTGACCGGATGGCAAAAAGGTGACTGTTGTGGGTCTAATCTTTGGGTTAGACGGAGTGGTTAAGCTGGTAGCAACTCGAGGCACATTGCATTGAGTTGCGTGGTAAGGGAGTTAAAAGGGGCCCCTATTGTGGGGTTCGGGGGCCGCGGAAGCGGCCCCTGGAATATTCCCTGGCCGACTAGTGGAGGCTCATATGGTAGGTCGGTTAGCACGCCGACCTAACGACCTTTGCGGGCTATAAAAGCTAAACCTCTTCGCAACCATCTCTCACTCATCTTTCACCCAGTCAGAGTTGTTGTTCCAGCTAGCCTTAAGCTCTTCACCTATCTTCTGTCTAGATCGCCATCTAAGCTTCACACAGTGGAAGCGCATGGGTGGACAGAGCCATCTTTGTATCAGTTGTTTGGAGTTAAAGAATTTACTGATTCTCCTCTTATCTGTTGTGTACTCTCTATCTCTTTCTCAGATTCTGTTCACTGCGCCGTGTAATATTTTACATGGTATCAGAGCCCAGGGGGCTCTAGAGATCGGAGAGCGTGCAAGAGGCAAAGGCTTCAACAGCAAAGAGAAACGATGTCCACTCCGGGAAGCAGTTCTGGCGCATCAGGAAGTGGTGCTGCTGTACCGGCTATTCAAACACTGAGGATTCGTCCACCAACCTTTAGCGAAGGCAAGTTAGATGGTACAAACTACACCTTGTGGAAGTTCAAAATTACAACTATCCTTGATTCTTATGAGCTTCTGGAGACTGTGCTGGGGACTGACGCAGAACCACAGCCTACCCCCGACCCATCAAATCCTAGTGTGATGATTCCTCCGAATGCAGATCTTCTACGAGCTTGGAAACGAAGGAATGTAGATGCATTGTGTGCCTTAGTTACAAGCTGTTCTGACAGTGTTTTGACTCTGATTCAGCATACAACCAAAGCATTAGAGGCTTGGAATGTACTAAGGAGTCAGTATGAAACACGAAACCAAACAAGGATTCAAAACTTGGAGAATCAACTAGTAGTGGAGAAGTTTGCTGAAGGAGAGACGGTTGAAGCATTCATCACTCGGATTAAGAATCTGCGTGACCAGATGGCTGGCGCTGGGATACAAAAGACTAGCGAAGAGCTAGCTCGGAGGTATCTTCAGATTTGTCCACAAAAGTTTGATGGACTAGTAACTGCCCTTAATACTCAGGTGAGACCTCAAGCTTTGACTTTTGAGGAGTTTTGTGCATTATTAATGGAGGAGGAGTTGAGGCTAAAAGCCCGAGAAGGAAGCAACAATGGAGATGCTGCATTCTCTGCCAATGCAAAAGGCAAAGGTGTTTCCTCCACCAAAAATGATGGTGACAAAAAGAAGAAGGGCGGCAAGAAGAAGTTTCAAGGAGAGTGCTTCTACTGTAAGAAGAAAGGACATGCAATTGCAGATTGTCGTGTCAAGAAGGCAGATGAAAAGAATGGTACCCTTAAAAGTAAAGGGAAAAAGACAGCCAATACGGCTGAAGCAGAGTTGGAATTATTCATGGCGATCATTGAGGAAGTGTGCTCCTCGGCGCAGGAAGAATCTATCACTGACTCTTGGGTATTGGATAGTGGGGCCTCCCGTCACATGACCAACAAGAAAGGTCTATACAGTTCTATGCAGCCTCTAAAAGAATCCATCATTGTGACGGTTGGAAATGATGCTAAATGCCCTGCTGCGGGCACAGGTACTATTTCTTTTGTTGCTGCAAATGGTGAAGTCAAAAAACTTTCAAATGTGTTGTATGTTCCCGAAATCAGGAGAAATCTCTTATCAGTTGCTGCCATAACTGATCTTGGTCATGAAGTGAGGTTCAAGAAGACAGGTGTAGAAATTATTGATAGTGTTGGCACAATTGTTGGCAAAGGAGAAAGAAGGAACAACTTGTATGAGCTAAGTGCTCTTACAGCCACCGCTGGAGTGGGCACAAGTAAGCTTTGGCATGAAAGGTTTGGACACATCGGATTTGCAGTATTGAAGGAGATGCAAAAGCAAGGTATGGTTGCTCACCTACCTACAATAACTGAATTGAAGGAACCATGTGAAGCTTGTATGATGGGCAAGCAACAGAGAAAGGCATTTCCACAAGAAAGCAAGAATAGAGCACAGGCTCCTCTAGAGTTGGTGCATGTTGACTTGTGTGGTAAGATGCCTACACAGGCCTTGGGGGGATCTTCTTATTTTATGTTGATTGTCGACGACTACAGTAGGAAGATGTGGGTGTACTTCCTTCGTGATAAGGCTCAAGCTTTTGGTAAGTTTAAAGAATGGCTAATACTTGTTGAGAATGAAACAGGGAAAAGTGTGAAGAAATTTAGAACAGATGGTGGTGGTGAGTTCAACTCAAAGGAGTTTGAAGGCTTTTGCAAGAGCAAAGGGATCAAGCGTCAATTGACGACGCCTCACACACCCCAGCAGAACGGTGTTGTGGAACACAGGAATCGCACCATTGTGGAGATGGCAAGATGCATGCTAAAGGGCAAGGGATTGCCTAACCATTTTTGGGCTGAAGCTGTTAATACTGCAGTCTACATTCTAAATCGGAGCTATACAAAGGCTCTCAAGGAAAAAACGCCTCATGAGGCTTACACTGGTAAGAAACCATCTGTTTCACATTTCAGAATTTTTGGATGTGAATGTTATGCACATGTTCCAGATGAGAAGAGAAACAAGTTACAACCAAAAAGCAGAAAATGTATCTTCTTGGGTTATAGTGATGAGCAGAAGGCTTACAAGTTATATGACCAAGAGGCAAAGAAAATCATCGCGAGTCGTGATGTGGTGTTCAAGGAGGAGCCGCATACAGTGGAGGAGGAGAAGGCAAGTTCTTCCATTTTATCATCAAGCGAAGAAGTAGTCCATTATGAACCTGTCCCGAGAGCTATCCCTATCCTTAAGGAGGAGGAAGCATCATCTTCAGATGATGAGGAAAAAGTTCACCAACCTGACATCACCCCACCGGAAAAGCCATTGCCGCGCTGGGTGAAGCAGCTCTATGACCACAATAATCCTATGCCTGCATCTGTTGAGGAGAAGGCAAATGGACCAAGGAGGTCTCAGAGAATAGAGGAGCAAAGGAGGGCTTCTGCTCACATAGTCAATATGGCCTTGATGGTTGAGATGATGAGAGAAGTAAAGGAGCCAACTGACTTAGAAGAAGCACTTGCAGATCCATCATGGAAGGATGCTATGCAGGTGGAGTATGACAGCATAATGAAGAATGACACTTGGGAGCTAGTGGATCGACCAGCAAAGTGGAAGGTTATTGGCACCAAGTGGATCTGGAAGGTAAAGTACAAGGCTGATGGTACCTTAGAAAAGTACAAAGCTAGACTGGTTGCCCAAGGATTTTCACAAGTTGAAGGGTTTGATTTTCAAGAGTCATTTGCCCCAATTGCCAGAATGACCACTATTCGCACAGTACTTGCAGTGGCTGCCCACAAGAAGTGGCCAGTGTAGCAAATGGATGTTAAGTCAGCGTTCTTAAATGGTGACCTCAAGGAGGAGGTGTACGTGGCTCAGCCACCAGGGTTTGAGGCCCCCCATTCTGAGAACAAAGTGTGTAAACTGAAGAAGGCATTGTATGGGCTTAAACAAGCCCCCAGAGCATGGTACCGGCGGATAGATAGGTTCTTTTTAAACCTAAACTTCAAAAGATGTGCCTCAGATGCTAACTTGTATGTTTACAGGGATGGTAAAAAGTCTGTAGTGATTGTCCTATATGTGGACGACCTTCTTATTACAGGTGACTATGAAGATATGATCAACCAAACTCAAAAGGCTTTGAGCTTTGAGTTTGAAATGACAGACTTAGGCTTGCTGCACTATTGTTTGGGGATTGAAGTCTGGCAAGAGCCAGGAAAGATCTTCATCTCTCAGAAGAAGTATGCATGGGAGATCTTGAAGGCATTTGGCATGATCGAGTGCAAGGAGATAGCTACACCTATGGAGGTGAATGCAAAGTTATCCGTCGAGGATACATCAGCATTAGCAGACATTGTGAGGTATAGGAGGTTGGTCGGCAGTCTGATCTACTTGTGTAACACCAGACCAGATATCAGTTTTGCTGTTGGTGTTTTGAGCAGGTTCTCAAACAAACCTCATGAGGGTCATTGGAAGGCTGAGATGCGGGTGCTCAAATACTTGAAGAAAACTCTTGACTATGGTATCACATACAATTTCGGAACTTCTCTTGTGGGGAACTGTGACTCAGATTGGGCAGGAGACATTGATTCCAGGAAGTCAGTTTCTGGTTATTGTTTCTCTTTGGGTTCAGGAATTTTCTCTTGGATTAGTAAGAAGCAACCAACAGTGGCATTGTCTTCTACCAAAGCAGAGTACAAGGCAGCTTGTTTTGCTGCATGTGAGGCAGTATGGTTGAGAAGGATTCTATGGCATATGGGAGTGCATGATGAAGAACCAACTGTGCTGAGATGTGACAATCAGAGTTGCATCGCCATTGCCAAACATCCAGTGTTTCATGTACGCACCAAACATATAGAGATCCAGTATCACTATGTGCGTGATTTGATGGAGGATGGGATAGTGGAATTGGTCTACTGTCCAACAGAGGAGAATGGAGCAGATATCTTCACCAAAGCACTTACGAAGGATCTGCTTCAAGTTCATCTTCAGAGTCTCGGCATTGGGCCGAGGAGATAGTTCACCTATGGGTGGACATTGAGGGGGGGTGTTAGATATGATCAATGCCCCACCCTCATTAGGTGCTACCAATGATCCATGGTGCTCAAAGTTGTAAGGCCCCTATTATGAGGAGAAGCCAAATGTGAGCCCGGACATTGGTTGGGTCCTGACTTGTATATCAGATGAGGTCTATGTGACCGGATGGCAAAAAGGTGATTGTTGTGGGTGTAATCTTTGGGTTAGATGGAGTGGTTAAGCTAATAGCAACTCGAGGCACATTGCATTGAGTTGCGTGGTAAGGGAGTTAAAAGGGGCCCCTATTGTGGGGTCTGGGGGCCGCGGAAGCGGCCCCTGGAATATTCCCTGACCGACTAGTGGAGGCTCATATGGTAGGTCAGTCAGCACGCCGACCTAACGACCTTCGCGGGCTATAAAAGCTAAACCTCTTCGCAACCATCTCTCACTCATCTTTCACCCAGTCAAAGTTGTTGTTCCAGCTAGCCTTAAGCTCTTCACCTATCTTCTGTCTAGATCGCCATCTAAGCTTCACACAGTGGAAGCGCACGGGTGGACAGAGCCATCTTTGTATCAGTTGTTTGGAGTTAAAGAATTTACTGATTCTCCTCTTATCTGTTGTGTACTCTCTATCTCTTTCTCAAATTCTGTTCGCTGCGCCGTGTAATATTTTACAGAGGTCACTTCTCACACGAGATTATTGGAAGAAAAGTGTTGTAAGCAAGTTTTTGGTGGCTAACTATTCTTAAGTATGCTTATCAATATGCCAAGGAATCTACTGTATGCATGCAAGAAGGTCAACCACAACCAAGAGATCAAATGCAAGATCACCCTATATTGCCTTTAGGATCCTTTCAAAAATGGAAAATCGACTTTGTTGGGCTTATTAAACCAATAGCTCATCAAACCAAGACAATGTTTACTTTGGTGTGTATTGATTATACAAAATGGATTGAAACTAAGGCATTGATAGACAATACTACTACTAGTGTAGCCTAGTTTCTCTATTCTAATATCATGACTAGATTTGGGTGTCCAATAGAATTGGTTGGTGATAGGGGGAAAGAACTTCTTGAATGAGAATGTAAGGAATTAATTACAAACATATGGTCCTCCATACAAAGTCTACATCCTACCATCCTTGACAAGCACATGGATAGGAAAAAAGTTCTAACAAGATATTTGATCTTTTAGAATAACATATAAACTTACAACTAGATTAACAAAATTTAAGTTGGTTTATGGGGTAGAAACTATTGTCCCTATGGAATTCATTGTTCCTAGCCTAAGAGTGGCTATTTTTCATTGACATTCACCTAAGGAGTCAATATATAATACGTTGTAGTAGATAATGAATCTTGAAGAGGGTTGGATTTTTGCATTGTAGCTTATTTATTAGGTGTGTTGCAAGCAAGAAGGCAAGTGTGGGTGAAAGAAGATCTCCAAAGAAGGTGATCTCGTTATGGTTTATAACTCTAAGGTGAATAGAAACATTTGCAAGTTGAAGCATAGATATGCTAGTCCTTTTATGAAATTGTCAAAGATGTTGGATAAGGAACTTTTATCGAGGCCACATTGCAAGGAGAGCTTATTCAACTTGTAGTGAATGGCTGCAAACTTAAGAAATTGATTCATCTTGATTATGATGATGTAAAGTCTAATGGACAAGAGCAATAGGATGTGTATGCAATTTTCCTGCATTCCCTTCAAGGGAACTGCAAGATTCTTTGTTTTTTAACATGGTGTGCAGAGGATGTTTGGGTGCAAAGTAGTGTTTTCAATTTATTGAGTTGCAATTTAATTTGTGATACCATTGAGATAGAAGTTGGTGCGTGTAGTCTATAGTCATAATGATTGTTCCTTCACGAAATAACAAAAGTGCAGTATGTTTTCTCAACATGTTTTTGGGATCTTGTGTTTTCTAATGAGGAATTTCAGGATAAGGAGTGAAATGCATTATCGTAGTCTACTATTTTTCTAAGTGTGGCATGCCATATTGCCATGTGTCAAAAAGGACAACCTTTGCTCATTTCACATTGCATGAAGAAAAACATAATGACCAATTTGAGTGTTGTCAACATGATGTGGAGGCTATGACTAAATTGGTGGGTAAACTTGAGCATACATTTTTATCTACCATACTTTTGTATTTTTGCTTGTTCTCAACCTATAGCCATGGCCAAGACTCGCAGAAAGAAGGTGGCAAAGCTACCTATGAAACAATTGCACAAATACCAAGATGATGTTGAAGACAATCTAGGTTGGAGAAATGTTCCACTAGAGCCACAACACATAGGCATGATGATATGGCTATGCCAAGCTATTGCAAGAGCTCAGTTATTGATAGATGACATTACTTATTTTGTTCATCATACCTTGCATCTGGACTTGAATAATGGGTATTTGGCTGCCCAAATGGAAGCCATGTGTAAGTTAGGCAAGGGTGGTAGCTAAATGTTTTCATGTTGATTTCAATGACAATTTTAAGAATTGGAGGTGTATATGGGAGGCCATGCAAGCCAATTGGGTTAGCCAAGTGGATCTAGGATTCAATATATGTTATGCCAACTTCGCTTTTTGAGAAAGGTCCATATTTGATGGTTCATGGAGAAGTTTTTGTTATTCACAATGACAAATATTCTATAGTTTGCTAAAAACTGTGCAATACATAAATAGGCCAACACATTGCATGATAAGCTTATGCCTAAAGTTTATGTGCTGAGTGTCAAGTGCACATCACATAAAAGTAGAGCTAGTCCTTTGCTTGCGAACTTGTATGCATATGTTATGGAAATGTATCCATCATTCAAGAAAAGCTTGTGGACATTGGGGATTTTCCTATGCATGGATCAACTCTAGCAGAACTTCTAAATTGGTTAAAGATGAACAAATGGATGTTGTCAAGTCTTTGGATGTAGGCTTGTAGGAGAGTGAGGTTAATTGGGATGATCCATATTTTCATGATGGTGATGTGGACAAGGCAAAATATTGGTTGATAATAGCATGCAAGATGTTTTGTCTAATTGGTTGGATTTAGATGGTAACGAAGAAGAAAAGCACTACGTTATATTGGTTGGTGTTTAGAAGAAAGTTAAATCCTCCAATATCAAGGTGGAAAGTATTGTCAAAGACTTATGTGTTCATGAAAGATGTATCTATGGCTTTTAACTTGATAGCTACATGTAGTACAATTTTGGATCTTCACAATGCATGCCTATAGCCTCAAGTTTTGCATGGATTTTGATTAGATTTGAAAGTTTCTAGATCTACAAAGTTGGATGTTGTGCAAAACCTCAAAAGAAGATTGAGGAGGAAAAGCATAATCATGTTGGGTTTCAATTTGAGTTGCAAGAGAGTTGCAATAATATCAACAATTGCATGAGAGGGAGATTTTGGAGTTTAAGAGGCAAATGGAGGAGTTCTATGAAAAACCTCAATATTTTGAGATATTTGAAGATATTCAAACAATGGAGTACTAAGATACATGAAAAATTTCATGCTAAGATTCAAGTGGTTATGGAAGCCAATGCAATGTTGAGGGCTAAAAAGATACTTTTGGATGCTAGATTGTAGCCATTACTATAGGTAGAGAAGCAGTTGTTGTATGATATGGTTTTTGACCTTGAAGGATCTATGTTCCTTTAAGAAGATTTGTAGTTCATGAAGAGTACATTAACCAAACACATGGTTGACCAGTGATAGTGTGCCTAAAAATGTCACAATTTATTACACGGCCATATGTTTATTGTAGCTCTGTGTCTAAAAACTCGGAAAATCTTATTGAGGATAAGGTTATGTTGTAGCAAAGAATTGATAGTATGTAGTTAGATTATGATAAACTGGTGCAATTGATGTTTACTTTGAAATAAGGCTACAATTCAGAGATCTATGGATGCTAGACATTCAAATATTGCTTTACTTGGCTTATTCTAAGGTGAAAGGATTCTTATGGGTTATAACAATATTCTTTGAATTGGGTTTTTGGATAAGGCATTTCATCTAGTAATATTATGGATTTGTGTCTTAGTTGTGGCCAATCATGTTATTAGTGTGGGTTTTATGATCTCTAAGAAAACTAAGCCAAATGTGTTCTCATATCAATTCAATAGCATCTCGCATCAATGCCATATCATCCCCCAACTAGGAATACACCACCTTTTCTTGAAGTAGACAAGTCCTTCCTCAATGGAGATATCTTGATACATAAGCTTTCACTTAGAGTCTTAATGTTTAGGTTTGATTTCTCTTTGTAACTATTGGTATTTTGGATGTTTGGATACCTCTCCATTTGTGATCTAGATGCTACTCTTGAAGGCTCTTTCGAGATGAGAGCATTGAGGAATGCCTTGTAGCTTAAAGCATATCCAAGTAGATTCTCCTTTCTAACCTATATTTGATTTTGAAGTTGTGCTCTTGTAAGATTTTGATCCACCATTGTTGTGTCATGTTTAGATCCTTTACAAAAACTATATAAATGATTCATACCTCCTTCCTTGACTAATTTGGTGCTCTTGCAAGATTTTGATTTGTCATCTCGTGTTTGGATCCTTTATAAAAACTATATAAATGATTCATACTTCCTTCCTTGACTAATCTTGGTGGTGATAATCATTCATGTACATCTCTTATCTTAGGTGGGTCTACTATAATTTCCTTCTTTGATACTGTATATCCAAGATATTCTATCTACCTTTTAAAGAACTCACACTTGCTCTTCTTAGAATAGAGCTTGTGCATTCCTAATGTTTCAAGCACAATTTTGACCTATCCTTCATGGTCTCCTTCTTCCTTGAATAAGTTAGGATTTCATCAAAGAAGTCCAAGAACAAACTTATCAGTGTAAGGCTTGAACATGTCTTGCATCAACCTTTTAAAGTAGTTGTTGTATTAGTCAAACCAAAGGACATTATAATAAACTCATAAGTGTTATACCTTGTATAGAAGGTATTCTTTGGGGTATCTTATTCTTTGATTGTGATTTAGTAATCTTCAACAATATTTTCACTCCTTGAATCCTATCAAGAAGTTTGTCAATCCTAGAAATTGTATATTTATTCTTGATTGTCAACTAGTTCAGTCCATAGTGATCTATGAAAAGATAGAGACAATTGTTGTTCTTCTTTGGAATAAAACCACAAATCCCCATGGTGAGTTACTTGGACGCATTTAGCCTTGATTCAATAGCTATTTGAGTTGTTATTTCAACTCAATGGCTTCTAGAATCAACATTCAATAAGGTCTCTTTACAACAGGTCTAGCTCCTGGTACAAGCTTGATTTCATGGTTAACTTCCCTCTTAGGAGGAAAGTTCACTCAATTTTGTAGGGAAGACATCAACATATTTCTTCATCCAAGAAGATTCTTCTTTAAATTGATTACCTTGATTAATCTTGTTGAGCTTAGTTAGGTAGATAGGCAATCGTTTTCTTAGGCCTTGAGCAATGCATGAGGCTTTAGTCAACTAAATCTTTAGCTTTTCAACTTAATCATATGTAGTTACCTAATTTCCCTTTAGGTTTCGTAATGATACTTTGCCCTATAGTTGTTTGATTTCCCTTTAGGCTTCAAAATGAAACTTGGCTTTTCCTGCAATGGATGTGGGCATCATTGGGGATTAACCAATCCATCCCTAGAAAACACTCATAAGTACCTTGACAAAAGATTTGATTCAACTTTGGGCACTACCTTTTAAAATGACCTAGCTCATTGCATTGGTAGCACCTTTTTTAGTATCATTATTTCTAGTTGTTGGGAGTAAATTTCCTACTACATTGTCCTTAGGCTAGCCTATTGTTGTCCCTAGACTATTTTTATAAAGGCATGTGGCCCTTTGTTTAGGGAACCTTTCCCCCAATATCTTTTGCCCTTTGATATAGATTGGATTTCCTAGTACATGGGCTTTGCTCAAAGAAATTCATCTTGAATATCTGAGGGTCACATCACTTCAAGTTGGATATTCAATGGGGAAATTCAATCCATGATAGGACTTGGCTATCCATGTGTAGTATCCATAGGTGGGGCATACTTCCAAAGTGTTATGAATCATGAATGATAAGCTTCCAAACTTCACTCCATCTGGCACAAGGTGAAGAACTCGTTCATTTTCATACTAATGAAAGGTTTCTTGCATAGCTTGTTTTAATTATTCACTTGTGGCAAGCAACTTGGAAGTTCCATGGTCTCAATACCTTTTCTTTCACAATAGTTGAGCTTACCCTATAAACTTGAGCTTGGCTATCATGGATGGATTTGAGGGACTAGTTCAAATGGTGAGGAAATATCCTCCATTGTCTTGATCAAAACTTCACCATATGTTTCCACATCTTTCTCCTTGCTATCAAACTCCAATGGCTTGACTTGCTTAAGGAGAAATTTCTTCTCTTGGATCTTGTCACGGTTAAAAGTAAGTGGAATACCGTGAATTTATAATATACGTAGTTAATTTCTACATATTTTGTCCAAGGTTTCATTCAAAAAATTATAAATTTATGATATAAGACTCAAGGAAATAATGTTTAAGGATACATTGATCTTGCACAAATGGATGCAGAAATGGAAGGAAAAATAAAGACGTGTTTAATTTTCATAGTTGCAATAGGCTAAAAAGATGATACATCAAGGTAGGGATTATTCCGCTTAGAAGGCTTATCCAAGGGATTCGGATACATCATTGGTTTTAGAAACTAAAAGCTCAGCAAATATGTCTGAAGTTTTGTACTTAGAAGGAAGACTAGGGAAACCATCTTTACAATAATTGTTGTGGCATAAGCACCCTAGATTTTGATCGAAATAGTTCGAGTTACTTGGTCATAGATATTGCAATTCTATCAAACTTAAGGACCTTTATTGTTCCCTTAAACCATACTAAGCCTTTTTGGGTATAAGGAGTTTAACTTCATGGCTTGTAAGGCTATGGGAAGTCTCTTTGCATAGGGATCTTGGAAGGGAGTCCTTGTAATTATATATGATCCTTTATATCTTTATTGTATTGATCTACTTAAGTGTCCTTCTTCCTTGGATCTTATAGCAAGCTTACACCTTGCTAGAATGAGGAAATGATATCCCTTCTATTAGAATGTATTTACTTTCCCCTATTAATGCTTATATGGACAATCTTGAATAAAATAGGTAGTTTTATAGGCAATATTTGAGTTTTCTAGCCTAGCTAGAAATAACTATATCTCCTCTTTTTCTTTAGTGAAATTAGATAGGTTGTTATTTGTATCTTCAAAATAATCCAATATTTATTGAGCTTGATGTTATGAACCTAATCCATTTTGGATCCAATTCTCTCAACCTAGATTCAACTTAATATCATGTAAAATGAGATTTGAGATAAGTACAATCTAGCATCATATTTGAATGTCAGGCAAAGAAGAAAATTTTAACAATCCTTTTATCAGAATATTTTGGCTACCATTGTCAAAATCACTGAAATACAATTTTCAATTTAACTTCATTGTGAATGATGAAAGGGATGGACTATGGTCTATTGCTTGGACATCCTATGTACGACTTATCAAGAATTGGGTTAATAGTCTAGTCTTCCTAGGGAACAAGAAGGTTGTAGTATGACTTCGAAATGGAGACTTGTAGAACCTGTCAAGTTGAATTTGATGGAATTTTCAACATGCTACATGAGATACTAGCTATCCTTCTGCCAACAACCTCTCACTAGGTACATACAATGCCCTAAGGATGAGCAAGATTGGATGTGCATAGTTGCCACTCTAGAATTCTCATTCACAAAAGAACTAGAGTATCAAGAAGCCTATAAATGCTTGAGCCAAGGGGGATCACGATAGCCCACCATTCAAACAATGAATTTTAATTAGATTTTGTCTTAGTGCCTCTTTTTATGACGGCCTCTAACTCAACACTACAAACCTCCACAAGTGCTATCCTATCCCAACTTGAGCTACACAAGTTATTAAGCCAATGCCACCATGTTTCCATGACAAAACCAAAGCCAATCTCTTAATCTTCAAAGATTTTCTTAGCAATCCCAATTAGCAGTGGATCGCCTTACTCTACCACAATAACCTCTTCATCTCCCCAATGTGAGATCAAGGTGTAAACGTCGAGGAAAAAAAAACTCAAGGAGGAAGAACCTATAAACAACAAAAGAAAATATGACACTAACACTGACTTGTTTGACTATGATACTGATGGCTAAATAATAGAGAAATTATTAATAGATCCCAAACCCTCACACAGGACAATGTTGCTCATTGATGTGGGTATAGTGAGGCTTAAATTGGAGTTGAAACTATTGGAGTGCTTAGAGATACTAGATTATAAACAAATGGGATATTAACCTACAAAATTGATTCCCACCTCTCAAGTACTCATGATTTTAAAAAAAAGTGATGTAGCCTTTGATGCTCTTACCAACAAAAAATACTAACTTGAAAACAAATGGGAGTAACAACTCAGATCTTGAAATTCCACTATCCACCATGTCTCACAAGGCTAATGCAAACTATTGATCCATCCCAAGGTGCAAGCACCTTAAAACTATCCCACAAGTTAATAAGTCAAAGACCAAGTGTCAAAATAGGCCATAAGATATCCCCAAAAGATTTACAAAGTACAAGAGAGGAGATTACGTCATTGTTTTTCTTGGTGCAAATAGGAAAGGGCAATCCAATGAATCTATTGAGAGACCGATGAAGGTAAATGAGGTAAATCTTACTAAACCAAGGGAACCCTCTAAACCAATTTATGTCATCAAGGATCTTAGTGCAAACAATTAAAAACATCTTATTGATATTCTCAAGGAGTATCATGAGGTGTTCCCCTAGAACTCCTCAAACCTCAAGGGTATACCCACCTCAACTACTAACACATGCTATCCTTCTGAAACCCGATGTTGCCAAGCCTATCAAACAACAACCCTACCCCATGAATCCTCATTATGCACATCACATTCAAGAAGAGTTGAAAAAGTTGCAAAAGGCAAGATTCATAAATGAGATTGAGCATAGAAACTAATCATCGTGGTCCTCAAGAAAAATGGTAAGATTTGAGTATGCATTAACCACAAAAATCTCAATGTTGTGATGAAATGAGACTATTCTCCATAGTTTTATACAGATCATATGATTGAGCAAGTGGCAAACAAGAAAGCTTATGGCTTCTTGGATGGGTTCTCTGGCTATAATTGTGCAAGTTCAACTTGATGATAAGCCTTAGACTACCATAGCCCCACTGAATGGGGAGTGGTTACCTACATCATCATGCCATTCAACTTGACCAATGCATCGACTACTTTCCATCATCTCATGTGTACTATTTTCAAAGATATATTGAGATTATGGCTTGAGGTATTCATTAGCAACCTTTTTCTCCACTCTAATCAAGAGAAGCACCTTAAAAAGATTTGATTTGTCTTCAAAAGATGTCAATAATATCAACTCTCCTTGAATCCCTTGAAATGCCAATTTGGAAATTAAACATGGCATCATTCTAGGTCATGTAGTATCTTGGAATAGCATTGCAATGGATATTTGATAAGATCAAGGTAATAATAGGTCTTCCACCATCCACTTACCACAAGGGCATTCAATGTTTCGTTGGATATATTGGATACTACCCCACCACTTCATGCTAAACTATGCTTCAATAGTGCAATCCCTCTACAAGCTATTGGTTATTTGGGAATGGATGAATGGATTCAAGTTTCATTTGAAGTGTTGAAGAAGTCTCTAACGACTACACTAATTTTACAAGCCCCAAATTATATGATAACTCTTCACATAAATATTGATGCTTCAAAATTTGCAATAAGATCTATGTTGTGCTAACTCAATGAGTAGAATATGAACTTATGTATGAGTTTTTCCAATATATAACTCACTAAAGCATAGATGAACTATTCAACAATAGAATGGGAATGCTTAGCAATGATATGCAATGTTAAGAAGTTTCATCACTACTTGTTGGCCATCCCATTCATGTTTTTTTCAAATCATCAAGCACTCCTCTATTTTTCAGTCAAGAGGCCATGTGTTACAAACCACATGACTAGATGGCTTTGCTCTTTAAGACATGGACAAGAGATAAAAGATGTGACTCATTCATCTCTTGATCAAGACTCAACCTATTTGATGATCACCGACCAGTATATCAAGTAGGGTAGGATGATATTCTTTGAAGATACATATCTAAGCACAAAATCAAGGGTGTGCTACAAGAAGCACATGGAGGGATTGCAGGAGGAAACTTTGATACAAACGCCAAGATGAGAAAGACTCTACACTCTAGTTGTTGTGGTGGCCGAGTCTTTTCAAAGGCATGGCTTGTTTCACCAAACACTATGATGAGTATCAATGGACCAAACTTAGAATTAGAAAGGATAAAATGGAATTCTCCTTGTAATTTATCTCTAGTCCTTCGAGACTTGGGGAATAGAATTCATGGGACCCTTTAGCTCTACTGCCTAGTAGTCCCAGCACATTACATTATCATGGCTACAAACTATATGACTAGGTGGGCAAAGGCTAGGGCCACATGGAAGAAGAACCACAATAAAATTCTTATGGGACCATATCATCTCATGATTTGGCTACCCCTTTGAAATTTTCAACGACCAAGTAGCTTTTCTTAAATAAGTTCATGGAACATCTCATATTGACATTCCCAGTCTTGCATTGCAAGTCTAGCTCTTACTACCCTCAAGGGAATGGCCAAGAAAAAATAACTTATAAGATCCTTATTAGTGTCTTGACAATAACCATATTAGCTTCCCAATCAGACTGGGATCCTAAGCCCATGGCTACACTCTAGGCTTATCATATAGGTTACAAGTCAGTCACACACCCTTCAAACTCACCTATGGGACTCATGCAATTATGACAATAAAGTTTCTCATCTTAGTCTTCATATCATAATGCAAGAATGCTAGGAAGGAACTAAATCTTGGATGGAATTCCTTATGAACTCAAATGCCTTAGTGAATTTCCACAACTCATATCTTGATTTTTGCTGAAAAAGCCTAATGCAAGATATGGTTTGATAAGCATATTAAGCAGCAATCCTTCAAGAAAGATGACCTAGAATTGTTGTACTCAATCAAAGGCCTTAAACAAAGACTCAAGCTTCAAGTCCTTAGACCCTACCACATTTCTATTATCACCAAGAGAGGCAACATAGAGTTAGAAACCTTGGACGAGCAAAGTATTTAGCACCTCAATGGTAGTTGGCTTCAAATGAAGTTGCCCTCGTGCATAAATTACATAAGACACCCATGAAAAAACCTGATATTTTTGTTTGATCCATTATGGTAACTAAACAAACTTGGCATGTACAAATGGAGCAACACATGCAACATGAAAATCAATCTTTAATCAACCTTCTCCCTAGAAATTTTAACATTAGGACACTCCCTATTAGTAGCCTACGATCGAGGATGACCTCATAGGTTCACTCACTTACCTCCACATCACATTGATAGCAAAAGCACAAATGTAATTGCTAAGGCACTCATTGATGAAGGTACTTACTTCAACACTCTTCCTTATTGTTATTGTAGAGAATGGGTCACCCACTACTGCAGCTAGCTTATGCCAAATTGCATCCCTACAAAGGCCAACCATATTCATTGCTATTGAGAAAATGTAGATTAAAATTTTTAGTGAAGACTAAAACCATTTCAATATTCTTCTACATTCTACTAAAGAGAGAAAATATTGAAACCAAAATCCTATTAGGATACCCATTCAAATTCCTCATATACCATAACATCAACTATATCAACAAATGCATCCACTTGAAATTAACTTGCACACAATTTATCTCGGCATTAAGGACCATGCCAATTATTACTCCTATCCCACCACCCCAACAACCATTCCCACCATTGAGACGACTCTTCTATCATAGCTTCTAACTACTTAAGCTACTTATAATCAATAAAATGTGAGTATCAATACTCAACCACCTCAAATCCAATGGAAGCCCAAGTCACAATCTCAAATGAGACATCCAAATCTACTCAAACCACTGTCTTTCTCAACAAACATGCCATAAACATCACCTTACTCATCATAGGACTTGCATAACACCTCAATAGGTGCCAAAGGCTCTCCTATGCACCCAAGGGTACTATCAAGGATAAAGATACCTTTGGCTCCCTATGCAAATTGCCCTTGCAATTGCCCTGCAAGAGCTATTGCATTGTTCTACACCAATCAGCACAAGAACACAAACATGGGAAACACAATAGAAGCAAGCCCATGCCATTTCTTTATCTAAAGAAAAATCCCAAGAATATTGAGCCAAGCCAATCATACCTTGCAAGACATAAAGCACATTGCACCAAACACCACATAAGGTATTCACTATTATTTACCCTCATAAGGACCCTAGGCCCATCATGGTATTGACCCAAGTATCCCACTATGAATCCCTTGATTCCTCTTGAGATGTCTACTCTCCTAGAATATACGTGCCTAGATAACCACCCAACACTTCAAGAGACCCCTTACACTACACCTCCAACCTTAACTCCTCTACCTAATGAGAAAGATTTTAATGTGCCTTCCTTTAGGATCAATGCAACCACAAGCCACATCCCTATTCCATTTAAAGAAGAATTGGCACTGCCACTACCACTCAATCTAACAAATGAAGGAAGAATTCATACCCATAGAATGCTTTCTTAGGTACACTCAACTTTTCGCACCTTTGCAAAACTTCTCACAGTGATCGATTTAGTTCTATATAGCTGACATCAGTATGGTTATGTTCACATCCTAGTGGCACCCCACATGGGAAGAATAGGAGCATTTGTCCTGTAAAATCATTCATGTCCAAGAGCAATTCACGCACAAACTTTCATAACAACAACTACAAAAGTATTGAATCCTTCCTATCCACACACCTACTACGTCGCTTAAAGACCCATCCAAGGTTGATACACTCAAACAGCAATATATCTCATCCAATTACTTCACACAAAGTTGGTATCAATTGTGTCATGACATGGCTACAAGGGGCAATTGCCTTCTCACCTTGGCTGAACAACAATGTGATGTCCATTTGTTAAGAAGTGATTCCACATATTGTAGACCTACATCCTTAAGATTTATCACCGATTCTTGCAAAATAGACATATCAAAAGAGTTGCTACATCACCTATTGTTGGACAAGACCCTAGCTCAAGAGGAGCCCCGCATCACTAGTTACTTAAACAAAACCTTGTTGCTCATCAATATTACATCTTACTTGTGCATACTCCATAGTTCAACCTATAGACCTAGGCACCCTCACCGAGAGATCAAGTATAAACATGATTTCTAAGATTGGTGGTCCCTAGCATACTCGCTGTATATAAATAAAACCACTCTTTCTATAGATATCAACAAACATATCAATCTTAATAAAATCAAAACTCAAAAAATTCATATACATGTTGTAAACTAGTTCCCAAGCTTGAAAGCTTGCCTTATTTTCTATAGGGGGAGGTGAGCTTAAAGCTATTCTCAAAATCTACCAACTCCTCCACATAAGAGAAATGGACCATTGAGAAGACCCCCAATAATTTTTTAAAATGGTAAAGGTTAGCCATGTAAAAGAGGACGTAAGTTGATTGTATTTTATTCTCATTAGATGAATAATTCTAAAATTAATTTTTATCTTTTTTGTAGATGGCAACCCAACAAGGCCCTTCAATGCTACCCATGCCCTTTCTTGTAGTACTCGTTAAATATCCTCTCAATGAAGATAAAATGATGTTCACCACACAGTAGAGACATGACTTTGAATTGGAAGTAAGTGTCTGGGGAGTGGGACTCCTCTAATTTTGGATTATGATGAATCGTGAAAAACTAGTGAACATGTACCAAACCACTAGAGAGCCCATAGCTTGTTATGGCTTAACTAACTACATTCGAACCACAACAACCAATGTTTGTTTCATTACTTTCTCAATCTCATTAAGAGCTACTACTCACATACCAATCCAATAGATTTTCCTATATCCTAAAATTTGGTGAATCATTTATAGAGAGGGTAGCAAACTTTGAAGTCAACCTAAAGATAGTGGAAGAAACATTGTGGGTAAAGGCTACAAGAAGAATGTACAATACAATGCCAAAAACACCCTAGGTCACAGAGAGATGGAATGATTCAATGACAAAGTCCTGTTGAAGGCTATCATCAATGAAGAACTCAAGGTCACACTGCAGGTATTCTATCACCTCTTCACCTATATAAAAGCCACCACCATACCACCTCGATGTCAAAGGGTTTTCAAAAACAAAGTCGCATCCACAGAGGACCTTGATGAATTTCAAGATAGAAGATCAATCAAGCGAATAAGCAAGACAAGAAAATGATGCCAATACTCTGTTTTATTTCTGCCAATAACAAATACAAGGTACAAGAAGAAGAAACATGAGCGGCCTCTAGGATTAAGTAGACAAGATCATCAAGAGAGATATGTTGCTTGTGAGAGGTATTTGACCAAAATGCACTCCAAGTAGCTACACCATATGCTGTAATCTTTCCTGCTTGCACATATTCCTCAAGACCAACAAATGCACTCTTTACCTCACTGAGAGACCAAGCTAGTGTGTAGCATGCAGTAGTGGAAGTCGTTTTCCTCTGACAGATTGTGTCAGGGAAGTGGCAGCTTCTTGCAAGCGTACATTGTAGGGAAGCTCCACAACTTTAAAGTGGTGATTCTCTCCTCCAACTACCTTAGCAAAGTAGACAATATCTTCAAGAGAGATATGTTGCTTGTGAGAGGTATTTGACCGAAATGCACTCCAAGTAAAAACATCTGGATTGCGCAATCTGCTGAAGACTTGGTGTGCCTCTGACAAGCTCCCACACAGAGAAAATAGACGGATCAGAAAGCTTCCTAGAAAGTTATTCAACTCTGATCCGGTTTTCACGATCAGGGAGTATACTTCCTTGCCAGTGTCCAAGTCTTTCTTGTTGATGCACTCTTTAAGAATAGTAGAAATACGATTTTTTCCCTGATAGATGCAATATTGCGTGTTCTGACTCAGTTCGTCGATTTTCTGAGTGCAGTTATGGGAGACAATGTTCTCCACATGTATCGCTGCGCAGGATGCAGTTGATTTGCTTGTGACAATCCTGGCCTGAGTAGGAGCAAGCATGTATTATAGTGATGGCTCGAGAATTGCGACAGCCCCTGGACTTAGTAGGAGTAAGCAAGCATGCATTATTGATGGCTGGAGAATGCAAACCGGCATAGCTTTTTATGTCTGTGACCATCGCAAGGAGATGAAACTCCTTCCTGTCGAGCGGTGTTCCCAAATTTCAAGCTTGACACCTTTTCTAATGCTTTTTCCCAAAAGCTTTTCATAGCTAAGTTTTTTTTTTTAAGCTTTCACTAAGCATCCATGGCGCCCGCTTTTGCCTCCCTGAACTGCCCACTAAGATAACATCTATTAAGCGGTCAAACAATCCTTTGAACCTCCATGTGACATGTTGCTTTACAGCTTCCTCAGCTGCCTGTAAAGAAAGTGTTGAAAGTCCTGCTTCAGGTAGAACTTCATCTATTTGGACAATGTTTGTGGAAAGGATTGTTTTGCAATAAAACTGGTCATTTAGCAAGACAAAAAGATCCTGAATGCCAGCTTGTACCAAGTCCATATATAGAGCTCACCACTTCAAAATCAACTCTATTCTGTCATCAAGGAGTTCCTTTAGATCTGCAAGGACATCCAGGCTACCCTGTAAAATTATATCCTGAGAACCCTTTAGTACTGCTTCCAATGGCTTTTCTTGGGCTAAAACCTC
Organism: Lygodium microphyllum; assembly: GCF_053477565.2. Lineage (NCBI taxonomy): Eukaryota > Viridiplantae > Streptophyta > Polypodiopsida > Schizaeales > Lygodiaceae > Lygodium > Lygodium microphyllum. Next base: position 120,858,106 of record NC_141142.1, read on the forward strand.
TAATCCAAGGACCAGTTTCAAAGCATCCACACTTTTGATCTTTCTTTGAGACCTGGGGCCATTTCAATTGCAGCAGCCCATAGCCGTCCACTTATAGGGCATTCTTGTATTTCTTCTTATCTTAGATCTGGAATTTCTTGTACCGCTTTGACACCTTCAGCAATCTTCCTTGGCATCGGTTTTTTTTTCAATATTTTTGACACGCACACATGCACAAGCATTCATTCACACACACGCAGAGATAAATGCACACATATAATATTATTTACAATGGAAGGAAGTCCCAGCACACACATGGGTTTGAGACGATAATTGGAAACACACTTATGGGAAAGCTAGGGTTCATACACACACAAACATGCAAGTCACACACAGAACAAAATGCAAACACAACGACTAGGTATACACGAAACGCGAATGTCACACACACAAACTTTTTGGTGGATTCCACACCTCAGATGCACAGCAGCATGACACCGAGTCCTAAAATCGCTACTAGAGGACATTATAATAGGAAATATGGTCAATCAAGACCTAAATGCACTATGGTTGGAATGCATGAGTGAATTTCTAGTGAAGGCACATAAAGTTCTCCTAAAGAACCTAACGTAGAAGATAAACCACATTGAGGCATGAAACAGCATCATCAATTGTGGCAATGCACTGACCTATGTTAATTCCTTGTGATCATTGTGTAAAAATAAATAATCAACATTGAACATCCTCATCTAATAAATGCCATCAAACATTTTATTTGTACATAAGAATAGGTATTGAATGTTGGGGGTTAAAGGCTACATGTGCCTAGCTACCTACATTTACGTGTACTTACTACTTGCACACATGTACACTACAGGTGGCAGCCACCCATCATTATCACTTTATTCTTTATTCTATACATGAAAATAGAATAAGGGAAGACGTGTGACAGTCCCAATAGGCTGCTAGTGCAATTCTCGCTACCAAGGTAGCACCTTGTCATGGTTGGAAGTACCTAGCCCAACTATGCAATTGCTCTTTCTTGCTTTTAGACACTTCGAAAATTTGCACTACTCCACAACATCAAAGACTTGGTTTAGAGCATAATTTGGAGTCACATTGGTCAACCATTGACCTATTGTTGGAAACCGTTTGATGTATACTGTGGTGGATAGCACCCATTGGACTCCATAGTGTTTACATTATGCTTTTGGGATGCTCTCTCGATGCTTGAATGTTATGTGGATGCTTTTAGATGCATTTTGGATTGCTTTGAGATTATTTAGCTTAGTTTTAGTAGGGTTTATTGCTATAATAAGATCTGGACAACAAGAATACAATAGTGGAGCTTTATACTTTGAATGCCTATAGGCTATTCTAGGGGTACTACATGATATATGGATATTGGACACTACTTGATATGTATCAATATGGACATGAGCCTTTGAGCTTTACTTCTAAGTTCCATTACTTCCATTTGTGTAGTAGTCATTTGCTTTGGAGATTTCTCATACATGGGTTTTGGATGCTCATGTCATGTTTATGCTGTTGAATGTATTTATGATGTACTTGAGCTGCTATGGCACTTATGTCTTTAGATTTTCTTGCTCACTTTGCATTCTAAATTCACTCCCAATGGGAGACACTTGTAATTTCTTTATGAAGTTTGGTTCTTTTTAGTCAGTGGGAGACTCATTATGATTATTTGGTTCATACAAACATTGTCCGTGCAAAGATTCATCATTATGGGCTGATCTTAATTTTCTTTTGAGCACTTGGATACCTTGTAGCTATCATTGTAAGTGGTTTGTCAATGGTGGATGCATGCTTGATACACATTGTTGTATACATCTATGCCTTTGACACCCTGTATGTCTTAATAATTCTTAGTACTACTTGTTTACTACATTGCTAGTTATATTTTATATAACCCAATCACTACCCAAATATTCCTAGTCATGAAGCCTTACTCCTTTGGTCATTTTCCTACATATCTATGGTCATTTATTGTAATTTTATCGACAGCAATGCTAAAATTTGTTTATGAGCAGTTTCTTTGAGAGCAGATATCTTGTTTGAGCACTCTATGCCTACTATTTGTGGATAGTTATATACTCTTTAGTTCTCTACTTTTTGCCCTCACTTCTAGCTTAGTTTTGGGGCTATTTTACTATTATTATAGCAGTTTATCCTTTGTACTTTGCAGTCATTTGCAAACACAATGGCAAGTACTTCAAATCCATCGAATGGTAGTATTATTTTCAACATCAAAAAGTTGGATAGTAACAACTTCTAGTATTAGAACATGCAAATATGGTAGGTATTGATGCAAAAGAAGCGAGTTAGGCCATTGAAAGCCAAGGGCATAAAGCCAAAAAATTGGGATAGAGATAATTGGGATGATCTTGATGAGTTGCGCAAGTCTAGTATCATACTATCTTTGTCTAAGTAGGTGCACTTCAATGCTATTTGTCCATATTATTTATGGAAGAAGATATGTAATCTTTATGACCAAAAGAGTCTTGTATCTCAATTGTATTAGTTGAAGAATCTTGTGGACCTTTGCATGAAGGAGAGTAGCCCTATGTCTACTCATTTAAATGAGTTCCACTCTATTTTCAGCTAGCTTATCTTACAAGGAACAATTTGAGAAAACATAAAGTCTTCATTTTTGCTTGTCATACTATCAAAGTCATGGGATACATTTTGTACTGTTATGAGTGCTAATCCTCTTAAAGACAATTTTAAATGCAATGATGTAGAGAGTCCTTTGTTAAGAAGTGAACATGAAGAATATTAATGTAGTCCACACTTCTCACGCACTTATAGTGAGAGGCATAAATGATGGAAATGGAAATAATAACTATGGTAGAGACTCACAACCCAATAGGGGCAAGTCTTAGTCTCGTGGGCAATCATATGGTAAGTCCTGTAGTTGTAAGTCCTCTTTGACATGTTATTATTGTGGACATCAGGAGGCCACAGTACCATAAGATGCACAGTGATAGGTACAATGAGGAAGGCAAAGGGAAGCACACCAAATCTTCTAATGATCACAAAATTGTTCCTAAGTCCAATGTGAAGACAGAGGAGATAAATGCCTTGGAGTACAATTTCTATGATTACATACTTACTACTTCATCACTTGATACTACTCAGTTAGGCAATGCTTTGTCTTTTTACTCTCAATATTGACATTTTTATTCAAGGGCTTCATTCCATGTTACCCCACATCATCATTGCTTTCATAGCTACAGTACTATTATGGGCTTTGTTAGATTGGGAGATGATGTTGCGTTGGATATCATTGACATAGGTGATGTTAAACTATAGTTTGGTACTAGTGCTCCTTTTGTGCTTCATGATGTATATCATGTTTCGACTTTGACTAAAAGCCTTATCTTAGCTAGATAGTTGGATGATGATAGATACCATATATCTTTTGGTAATTGTATATGGAAGATCACTCATGGTAGCCTTATTATTGCTAGATGTGCCAAGGTTGGCAACCTCTATCTCTTGCTTATCTCTAGGTCTATTGAGCATGTGTTGTCTATGATTGATCTTCCACATGTATCTCTATGGCATTGTCGCCTTGGGCACATGTGTTTGATAGGAATGAAAGTACTTACCCATTTGCAATATATTATGCCTCTTGATTACTCATGTTTTGGTTCATATGATCATTGTCTTTATGGCATGAAAACACATAACTCTCATAAAAAGTCTATCTCTATGTGCGTGGATAAGCCTTTGGCTCTTGTCCATTCATATGCTTGTGATCCCATGCCTTATTAATCATTGGGTGGCACCATGAAGTACTTTATTACATTTATAAATGATTCTGCATAAGGTTTAAGACTATCCTATTAAGCAGAGATCATATGTTTTGCCTATGTTTTAGCACTTTCTAGCTATGGTTGAGAACCAATTTGGGTATAGGCTAAAATGCATATAATATGGCACTAGGCGTAAATATGTCTCTAAGACTTTTGAGTAGCTTTGTGATGAGAGGGGTATTGTGTCAGCTGATTGCCCCATACATCCCACCCCAAAATGGTATTGCAAAGTGTATGAATAGGACTATTTAGGAAAGAGTTCACAATATGCTTAGTCAAGTAGCCTCACCACAATACTTTTGGATTAAGGCAATTACTACTGTTGTGCATCTCATTATTAGATCCCCATGCACTACTTTTGGTAGTAGAGTTGTAGAGGAGGTATGGTCTTGTAAACCTCCCTCATATACACACTTGTGAGTCTTTGGATATGAGGCTTTCTGCCATAGTCTCAAAGGCAAGTGTAATAAGTTGGATCCAAAGTCCATCAAATGCATCTTTCTTAGATATGGTGATGTAGGTGAGATGAGCTATCACCTTTTGTATCCGCAAGCTCAAAAGGCTATCCCATAACCATGATGTTATATTCCAAAAGATGCATATGAGACCAGAGCCAATGATTGAGGTAAAGGTGAACTTTCAAGATAAGCCTCATGTTACAGTACAGTTAGCCTCATTTAGACAATCTATTGTGGCTACTGATGATCCACCTAATATGCAAGATCATAAGGCTAGATGGAGAGGACATGTTATACAAGCCCCACATCCAATCTTGAGATGCTCCACTAGAGCCTCACCTCCTAATTTTTTTGAGCCCTCTATGCACTATATCATGGGTGGTGACTAATGCTAGTGGACCTCTCACTTATCATAAGGCTATGCGCAAAAGTGATAGTCACTCTTGGGAGAGGGCCATGCAGTCTAAGTATGATTCATTACATAAAAATCATACATGGGATTTGGTTCATTTTTCCAATGGAAAACATATATTTCCATACAAGTGGGTGTACAAGTTGAAGAGTACCCTTGGATATCCCAAGCTAGTATATAAGGCCAGATTGGTTAATAAGGGTTTTCAGTAAAATAAGAGAGTTGATTTTGATGAGATATTCTTGCATGAGGGCATTTATATCCAACAATCTAAGGGCTTTGAGAAAAAGAGCAAGGAACACCTAGTGTGCAAGTTAAGGAATAGTTTTTATGGACTTAACCAGACACCCAGGGAATGGTATAATAAGTTTGATACCTTTATACATTCATAGGGTTACACCCATAGTGATATGGATCCATGTCTTTACACAAAGAAGACTAATGATGGTAGCCTTATCATTTTGGTACTATATATAGATGATATGATAATTGTGTAGGGAGTGCTCATGCTGACTTAGATGGTTTGAAAACTCGGGTCAAGAAGGGCTTTGAGATGAAAGACATGGGACATGCCTCTCATATACTTGGTATGTGCATTAAGCACAATTTCTCTAAGGGACTCCTTTACTTATCACAAAAGGAGTACATTCATAAAGTCATTAAGCAATTTCCTATGCAAGGTGGTAAGCCTATTGGTTGCCCATTACCTTCTCATGTAAAGATTAGTCAAGAAATTTTTCCTTAGTTAGATTATGAGAAGGCCAAGATGGCCAAGATCTTGTATGCATCCACAATGGACAACTTGAAGTATGCCATGATAGCCACTAGACCTAAAATAGCATTTGCAATGGGAACTATGGCTTGTTATATGGTGACACCTAGTAGGACATTGGGATGTTGTGAAGGGTATCATGAGATACCTTAAGAGAACTACAGATATTTGCATTCACTATGATGGCCAAAATATTGGAGTCATGGGCTACACAAACTCTGATTGTGCAAGATATGCAGATAGTAGGAAATCCACCTCTAGCTATGTCCTCACCTTTGCTAGACGTGTTGTTTCTTAGATGTATAGGCTGCAGAAATGCATGACCTTGTCTAATAACAAGGCTGAGTATATTGTAGCCACTACTGAGGCTTGCAAAGGAGGCCCTATGGTTAGGCTGTATGACACATTCATTGCATTTGGACTCTATGAGTCTCATTCAATTAGCACATAATCTAGTCTTACATACAAAAACCAAGCATATTGATGTTTGTTATCACTTCATCAAAGAGGTGATTGAGTACAAGCAAATAGCACTTCTCAAAATCTCAACTGACAAGAATCATCCAAATCTACTTACTAAAAGTCTCCCAATGGAATGCTTTGCCTTCCTTAAAAAGACGATGGGCTTAGGATGAGATTGTGTCTATTCCTCATCTTGTTGTACTTCTATTTACAATTTGTACTTTGTCACTTTATTCTTGTTTTCTCCACACTCAAGCACATTTTCCTTTAAGTGGAAGGTTTTTGGGGGCTAAGGCCACCTATGCCTAGCTGCCTATATTTACTTGTACTTACCAGCCACACACCTATACACTACAGGTGTGGTGACTGCCTATCGCTATCACTTTATTCTTTATTGTTTACATGACAATAGAATAAGGAAAGGCATGTCATATATTTTGATTGTTGGAGTTTTAACATGTTGGTCTCTGTGTTCTTTACTTGAACCTACATAACTCTTGATTCCGCTTGTCCTTCCACCTCCTCTCCACCTTTCATCAAATTGTTTCCAAAGTAAAATCATACACAAATACTAGGGCCAAGAATACCTCAAAACAAATCACTTGCTTAGCTTTCACTAGTAACAAGATCAGTGAATAGATAAATAGAACAATGCCATGTGTGGTCAAAGATAATATTTGACACTCAATTAATTGAACCTTTCCACCTATTTTTAGCAAAAATATGACAAAGTGTTGAAGTAAACCCAATGGTCAATAGTTGAATGGACACCCCTTGTATAAACACACATTGTATACTCATATATAAGCGAAAATAACAAGTAATAAGGGTACCATTTATTGTACCCACAAAACTCTCTTGTTGTGTGCTTCTCTCTCTCAATCCTCTTGCACTTTATAGCTTCTACCTCACATCCACCATTGTTTCCCTCTCAACTAGGGAGCTCGTGATTGGCACATTGAGGCGATCACTTCCTCAAGGAGATGCTTAAGGACAAGAGTATTGATCTTGTCAAGCCTTCAGTATGAATGATAACCCTATAGATATTCTCACAAAGAGTTTACCTTTTGAGCGCTTTGCACATTGTAAAGTGATTATGGACATTGGATAGTATCTTCACTTTCTTCTTATTATCCCATAAAGATGCATTGGCCTTTAAGTGGGAGTTAGTTAGGGTAAATGGTTATGATCAATAGCCAAAAGGCACCCTTGTGTGAGTACACATTGCACAGTCACATATAATTGAAGATAATAATTAATAAGGGTATCACTCATTGCACCCACAAAACTCACTTATGTGTTTTTCTCTCTTAATCTTCTTACACTCCATAGCTTCTACCTCACATCCCACCATTTCTTCTCTCTCACAAAGCACCTCTAAAGTTATCCCAACATTGCTTCCCTCTCACAAAGTTCCTCCTAGCCAAAAGTTATCCTTTCAAGGTATCACAAAGTTATCCTTTCAAGGTACTCCTAGCCAAAAGCTTTATACTTGATGTGATGTTTTTCATTTCCCTTATTTTTGTTTTTAGTACCCTTCATGGTGCTTGTGAAAATTGATATTATTTTTAGTCATAAAATTAGAAAATTTTGCCTCAATCTAAAAGACATTTGAATATTTTGTTGTGTACAAGCTTTTGTGTGCATTCATGAGTCATATTCCTTGTTTTAGCACTTGAACTCTAACTTAACATAGCTTTTCCAACTACAATATTAAAAATGGCATGCAAACGTTCAACATATATATTCTACAAAAGGTATTCACATGATGCCTTCTATGTAATAGTATTTCCCACCTTATTGCATGCATGAAGATTTTGGCAACCTTATTTACATTGACCATCCTCCATCCTTGTTTTATCAAAAAAACATATTTATTTACTTTGTAACATATATTTTTCTAGTAAATGCACGTGTATGGAAAGTTAGAAGAGTTTATTCCATCTGATCTCAATTCACTTACAAATTAGCATGTGCCTAATGTTAAAACCACCCAAGAGTTCAAGTCAAAGGTTATCTAATATACATAAAGTTCAATTAAGTTTGGTAGAATATTAAAGAGAGTAAGATTTTCTTGGTTCATCTAAATTCATGTGTTCGGATCTATGTTTTGAGGAGTATCTTTTCACAAAATCAATTGCATCCATCTCATTAGATAATATATTTGGTCCAAGAGGCTAGAAGTCAATGAAGAAAGTGAACAAGCGTGATCTATTTCTCTTCAAAGCTTCTAAGCACCTCATCATATTATCGTACAACATTCCAAGTCTCAATTTCTAAGATAGAAGATGAAGGCTACATTAGCACCTTTGAACTCTAAGGAAAGTGACAATTACATTACTCAAGGCATTGTAAAATTTTCAAAGATATGTTTTCTCAATTTACATGTCTTTGAAATGATAATTTACTAAAATTCCTTAAGTTATTTCATTTGGATTAAGGTTTGGGTTTCGGGGTTAAAATACTTGAATTATTATATAATGCAACTCACAATGAGTTCACAATACTCACAAGGTTACTTAAACACATTAAGAATGCAAGAAAATTACTAAGAATGTATTGATTTTGGTTACTTGAAGTATTATATAATGCAACTCAGAATACTCACAAGGTTAATATAAACACTCAAAACACATTAAGGATACAAAAAATTTATTAAGAATGTATTGATTTTGGTTGAGTAATAGTTCACATAGAAAGCAACACTAACAATGCCAAAAAAATTTGTGAGACTTAAATGTTGCTGGGAAAATACCTTATTGGTGTGGGGGTGGACTGGTCTTGAAGATGTAGATACCTTGATACTTTAAGTTAGAGGCACTTGAACTTAGAGACCAAAAGTGGAGGAGTGAAGTAGAAGACATAATGGGACACCTAGAGAGCAATGAAGAGGAGAGCTTAAAGGCACGAGGATAAAGTAAAAATTGAAAATTCCGAAGAATTCTTGCTTTTATATTTTCAACTCTACATGTGTGAGAAACATCATCCAACTATTGCTTGGCATTTGTGTGATGGACCCAAGGTCCTAGGTGACATGTGGCATACCAAGGAAAAGGAAACATGTGAAATAAGATTTATTTTGCAATTGACAATATGCTAGTGACAAGCATTCCATGAAAAACAAGGAACTAGGTTACATTGCTAATATCCTCCACAATTAAGAAATAATATACTTGTCAACTACCAAAACAAACAATTGTATCATTGCACTCAAAATCTCATGTCTACCTAGTCTTTGTGTGTGCATTGTGCTATATCTCATGTTTTTTACTCAAGATTGTTGGATTCCCTATATTTACTTGCATTAAGTCCACATTTTTGAATCTATATTCTAGCTTATTGAGAGAAACACACACATGCACACACGGAGCTACAATTTATGTACCATTATCTCTAGGCATAAACAACCCTTTTCTCCTATTAATTGATCTTTTTATTTATCACAATTACATCATAATACAATGGCAAGTCTCAAAACATGTTAAACATGAAGAAATTGTATCACAAAAGCATCCAAACCCTATGTCACATTGGTAGTAGTAGATTGCTTCCCAATGCTGCATAGGTCTAGGTCAGTTTGAGATCCTTTTCTTTTTTAATTTTCCTATTCATGGTGGGTTTTATCCATTTAATTACAACTGGATGTACCAAATAAATAGAAGATAGCAACCATATTATTTGGTCATACAGAGTTCCCAAAGAATCCAAACATTGGAGAGGAGATAGTTGTTTGATCCAGAAGCCTCAAAGGACCTTGGTATAGAGGATCATTATATTTAAGAAGAAATTGTTAGTGGAGAAGAGTCCCCAATTGAGAAGTTATTTCCCTCACATTGAAAAGCTAGAAAGCTCATTACTTTGACAATGTTTGAGAAATCTTCAATGCACCATTGAACATAGAGTTAATTATTCTATCAAACATATTATAATTATAAAAGAAATTCCAAAGGTTCAAAGGCATGGTTGAGACTTTAAAATTGGTTATAAAGTCCAAGGCCTTTATCCACTAAATGTTTGAGGGAAGGTTCTACAACTAAATGAGAGATTTAATAAGGCTAGAATAGCTTCTAGATTATTGCAAAGCAACTTTTGATGTTCCATTCCACAAATAGAAGTGTGAATTGTATTCTAGATCGGTGTGATTCTTGGCCTATGAGGAAGAGCAAGCAGACCCAACTAGGCTTCACCAATTGATAGCGAGTTGTAAGAAAAGTGAAGATGTTGAACAAGCATACATGGATATTAAGGAGGTGTTACTCATTGTTGAGAATGAGGAGCCTATGTCAAGAGAACTTGGCATTGCAAACTTTAAAAAGGAAAGTATAATGAAAAATGAGGAGAAAAATCATCCTAAGGCCTTTGAGTCACTATCCCTAACAAATCTTTCCTCCTTTACCATCCTTAGAAAGAAACTTCTTTTGCTTCATGATGTTTAGAAATTCACATGGCTTGTAGAGGACCACTACATGGGCATTATTGCAAAGCTCTCTAAAGATGAGGACTTTATAGATGACTCCACTAAAGAATTCTCCTTCTCAAACACCAACCACAAACTTTTTGGATGCCTCATCCTAACATTTTGAAGATTTATCATGTCAACTACTTAAATCATCCCATTGTACCACTAATGTGAATAAAATTGTCTAAATTTTGGGTTTTTTTGCATACCTCCTAATAGAGACAAATTCATACTTATCGAAAAGTATGCTACATCTAGAATGTTTGAGCTTCAAAGGTTCAAGAAGTATATAATTTGTGTGCTATCATGATTGTGCCTTGGTTTCTAATATTATAAAGAATCCCCCCCCCCCCCCCCAAAATTGTAAGCAAGCAAGAGGCAAAGTTTTCTTATGGAGAATGTTGTAATAAATTATATACAATTTAAGAAACTGTTACCTTACTAGAAGAAATGAATAAAGATTATAAGAGTAAATGTACCAAAGAGAGAGGACTTTTTCATCTCTTTCATTGATTTCTCTACAATGTAATGTGATAAAAATCACACATATTGTCCGAACTCTCATCATAGTAATGAGAAACTTCATATTCCACGACATTGGGATCTTTTGTGCTTTCCTTTGTTTTTTGTGGAGTGTTTGATGAACATATATGTCAAAGTTGTCTTTTGTAGACATTGTTGAATATCTCGTGGCTTGTTTTTTTTTTTTTTTTTTTGGTAACCCCCGCCACCATATTTTGTGGTCCTAAAGTAAAATTTTGATAAGGTGATTTCTCCATGCCTTGGGTGTTCCATACTATCCGAATTCTCATAAAATATATTTCATGCTTTAACAAACCATGTTGCACATGAAAAAAACTTGCTAGGCTTATAAGAAAATGTAAAAATTATGAGCTCAACTTGAAAGATAAAATACTTAGTAAATAGAATGTGATGTCTTTTTTAACCAATTTAAGATTTTACCATTTTATTATATTCTTGAATTTTAAAGAATCTGTCCCATAGCTCTTGGTTTGCCTCAAGAGTTGAATAAAGTGTTTAAGTTCTATCCAATCCTTCATGTATTTTTTGCTATTATGGATTAGTAGTCATTTTGGTTTTCCATTCACATAGTCTTTCCCACATTATCAAATTCCATTGTGATACACATTATTAAATAAGTTAGAAAAAAAATGTCTATCTTTTACCCCTCCCATCAACATAACACTTAGCACCGCACCTAATTTTCCAAATTGTCTATCATTTTGAAGTGAAATGTCATTATTAAAAGAATTTCTTTTCATATCTTATCTAAACTATTTGAAATTTATTTAGGCTTAATATAAGAGTAATGTAAATGAAAACCAATGAGTTTATCAAGAGTTCTTATCTCTACGTATATTGTACTAGTATATACCCTTGCTAATGGAATTGTTGACATGTTCTTCCAATATGAACCGTGTAATTCTTGGAGTGCACCTCTTTGTGTTTGCTTTCCTCTATTGATAGTTTCTCCTACCACTTTTCATTTTGTCATGTGATGGGGCTACTCCTGCACTTTTTGTGTCAAGGCCAACACAGTACAATCATGGATTTTCGGTTTTTCTCTTTAAGAGATCCCAAACATACATTTTAAGGCTTCAATTTGGCACTTATGTGCCATTCAACTTCAAATCACCCAATGCCTTAAAACTCAAGGTGCTTTCTTCTTTCTTGTAAGTCAATCATGCTTAGAACATTTGTATGATGAAATAGTCATTTATAGTCTCATGGCTGTCAATAGGCACTTGTAGTATATCTATCTACCATAGACCATTTTCAGACTAGACACCTGAGGCTTTGTGAGAAATCCCTTGCATGTTGTAGAACTATGTTCATGAGTGCAATACTTACATGCTCCATTTTTTTGTGTCTTCATATTTGTGCCTCATCTAGTTTTATTATGAATATAATCTTCCCCTTCGTAATCTTTGGATTCATATTATATTCATGCACAATTGCCAATTGTAACCTCCTAATATCCACCCAAACATTGTTATACATGTTGTATTAAAAGTATGTACATTTGTTTCCTTTTTCTTTTTAAAATGCATTGAATCATTGATGTATTTATAGTCACCCAAAAGCTTCGTGGTTGTCTAATTTTATTGATGTCTATTATTTGCCATTATGTATCATCAAATAAGAGCAAAAGTACATATTGACAAAGATTGGTTGCCACTAGTTTGTTAATTTCTCGATATTCCTTCCTGCTAGTTCAAGCACTCTCTCATGCTTTCAAAACTTGATTTCGTTAGATTTCATTTTGAAAATCCTTGCTCATCTTCTTCCACACAACTTGATGTAGTTAACTTACACCTAGATCCTTCATTAGATTCATAATATCTTCCCTATTGGGCAACTATTGTTCACCTCCTAAAATGCAAATTTTTGAAGCCGATTCATATTACACATTTTTTATTTGTTGCTTATAGTGCCTAGCCTTTGGCACCTTTTGTCTTAACCAAAAGATAGCAAAAGTCATCGAGATGCTCAATTTAGTCAAATGATCATTTCATGTTTCATTCTCTTTAAGCTTCTCTAATTTCATATTGAGTAACTGCGAATTTGTTTCTACCTCAACTAACTTATTTGCTTATTGTCCATAGGTTGTCTCCCAAGGATAATGGTTTCTACAAACCATTCCCCTCATCTTGTGAATCTCAATTTCATGTTGAGAGTGAAAATGATTATAATATCTCAATAAACCACTATTTCCATCTCCAATAAACCTAAATGTATCATGAAGTGTGCAAAATATCAATAGTTCAATCAACTTGATCACTAGGAGCCTTGTGTAGCTCCATGTGGAATATGGTTTTCCACCACTATGTGGACATGACTTTTCCTTTTTGTTAAAAGGAAAAGTCATGTCTTCTAGGAAGAGAAAGACATGCAATATTCAAGCACGCCTTTGTTCATCAGTTCTTAAATATATTGTATACATTTAAAAAAGTAGTAGAAGAGGATTTGAAAATAATTTTAGAGCCTTCAATAGACAATACTTACATAGATTTAGAAAGAAAGAATACTCTATGCAATTCAAACACAACTTCAAGTATCTCTTAATGGCATATTCAAATGTTCCATAATCTAGGAGAGGAAGGGAGAGGAAGGGGGGAGGAAGGTAGATAGATAGGTAGGGAAGGAGGGAGGGAGGAAGGGAGAGAAAGGCTCTTAACAATAAGATATATAGTTATTAGGACTTAAAAAACTATTGCAAATGTAAATGCAAAGAAAAAGTGTGCTCCTAATCTTCCAAACAAGACCGTAATGAGTTTCTTACTTCTTGCAATCCAAATGGTACCTCAAGCTTCTTGTAATGGTGCATACAAATATGTAGAGAGAGAAGAGAAAGAAGATGAAAAAAAATAAACAAAATAAAAAATATTATGTAAAAAAGTATAAATAAAAATAATTTAAAAATTAAATTCTAAACAATAAAAAATTAATCAAAATTTATAGAACCTGTTTTCAACTTCCTAATCAAATTATTTGGGAATGGGACAACATGAAAGAAAAGGAAAGCAAGATAAAACAAACAAATGCCACCATTATTTATTGCTAATGTAGCCCTAAAGTAAAAGAAAATTGAGTAATTAATAAGGTGCATGCTTTAACCCATTTTATCTAGTTAGGAACGATTAAGAAATTAATCAAATTCTCTCACATCCCTTTTGGCCTCACTTTTGGCCCTGAGTATACTCAATGGTGTCCTATTGTCACTCAAGACACTTTGAAGGTCTCCTAATCACTAAAAGTTATTTAACCTAACTTTAATAAAATATGCAATTTAACAACTCAAATACTTTATGTTCTTTAGACAGCTTTCTACTCAAGAGTTTTCTACCTTAGAGGTGAAACAATGCCAAGGGCTAATAAGGAGCCATATACATGTGAAAGAATCAAAAAATGCATGTGAACGTATTTTAAAAATTCAAGTGGTATACTATTGTACACAATGATAAGTGTCTCTTACAATACGTCCCTTTTATGCAACAATTTTAAGCAAAATACTCCATCTTAAATAATTAAAGAGAGTAGAACATTATAGATAGCTACAATTTCACATCAATAACTTATTCCTAAAACAAGGCATTGTGTTTCGGTCTCTTTCCATGTGTGTTTATCAACCCTAAAGCCTTCTCCATTATTTCAGGGCTAAGCACAACTTCTATCCTTTTGGGTGAGCTTCCTTGCCTAACCGGCATCATACCATTGTTCTTTCTTTCATCGAAAGTTCTCAGGAACTCGCTGCATTTGTCATGGTCTATTTTCTAGCCAACGTTCTCTATGTATCTGTGGAGATTGCATAGATCGACCATTTTCTTCACCATGCCTTCCCTATTTACTAGCTCTCCCAAATTGCAAATGCTACGATATTATAGTTGGTTATAGACTTGTGCCTCAATGGCCAATCGGTACCTATTGTGCTCTTTCTCTGAGAATGAAAATTGTCATGCCATCTCGAGTTCCTATTGTGGTAGAACAGCTTGCAATTAGCTCATTTGAGAATACCTTTTGCCCAAAAAAAAAAAAGGATTAAGAACAAACACTATGGAATGGTATGATGTTCCAATATGGAATGGAAATTTTTTATATTTCAAGCAATCCACACATTCCAAGCACGAATTTCATAAAAAGGCTTTCTTCAAGTACAAATTCCCTTTATTCATCCTTTTTTTTGCTTTTGAAGTTCTAAAGTTCAAGTTCTTTTCCACCTTACCCCCTCCCCTCCCCCTCGGGAATGGTAAATATCCTTCCTAGGATTGGAGAATGAAGGGTTAAGGGCATGAAGCACCTGCTTGTTGTGCTTTATTTCTTCATGAGCCAAGCATAGAACTATGGGTTATACTCTAAGTGGGTGTGATGGTCCATGGGTCCATGGTTTGAGGCCTAATGCCTATATATGTAATGTAGGTCAGAACATCGGTTAGAAAATCACCAGAGTTCATCATGCTAGCAACGTGCAGTTCTTCCTCGATCAGGAGTCGATCCAAATAGGGATGGGCCATAACATGCTCTTCTAAAGGTTATTGTGTGTGATGGCCAATACTCTAAACGAGGTAGGAGCTACATAGGTTGGATCGTACTCAAAGGTTTTGATTGCATATCTCTACTCGGTGTTGGTCATAATTTGGTAGCCCTCTTGCTCCCATTGGCGGCAAAGAGCATATCATTTTCATAGAAAGGAAGAGTCAAATTTGACTAATCGTTTCAACTCTACTAGTTCCTGGGGTATTGTAAAGACTTTGCCCTTGCTATAAGAGGTGAGCAACTGTTATTTGAGAGCTTGCTCTCAAGGAATCTCGTTGGTAATCAAGTCCTCACTCACTTGGGGGACCTTGATAAATATGAATTCATATTCCTCCCAAGTGCATGGTAGGGAACATACTTCCATTGCTAATGGCTCGTCGAGGAGGCCTAAATCTAACTGTTCATAGCTTTTAGCAAACGTGGTGAAAGTAACGTCCAAGTATCTAATGCAGGTGGCGAAGTCACAACTGGGTCGGAGGCCAAAGTAAGGATGGATCTCCACTTATAGGAGGGTCTAAGGCCCAGAGGAGGTTCGAGTTTGGTTGGGTTGGATAACTTAACTACTAATGTATGTTGCATAGGCTGGTCAGTGGGGTGTATGGCAACCATTTGTGCAATGGGTTGGCTTTGCGGCTCAATTGATGTGTTGCTTTCTACTTGTGGATCAATTAGAATAACAGAAGTGCCAAGTTGAGTCAGTTCAGATGCAGCGGACTACGGTTTTGGTTGACAAACCTATTGAGGCTCGATGGGTTTGGCTCCTTTTGGGCCAGTTGGGTTCTCATATCTAGTTGTCTTACAATCTCATGGAGATGGATTGGAAGGCGGTGGCTAAGGGACATGCGCGCCATGTGTGGTCTTAGGCAACCAAATCTAAGTGTTGCCTTCGTAGTAGTAGCCTTGAGCATGCAATAGGGCTTTGGGCACCCATTAAACCTTGATCGTTCATCAGTTCTTATAGCCCCCCAACTGTGAATAAGACTGCCCCCCAAACAAGCTAAGTTTTGTATTAGTAGGTTGCAATTGGGGCTTACCAATGAGGGTCCAATGATCGTGTGTAAGGACATTGCAGTCAACTCCCTCGTCAATGAGTGTGTTAAAGGCATATGTCTTGTGGCCACAATGACCGATATACGTAAGTATGCAGGTGCCACTACTTCCTCAGCCTTGTCCTCTATCTTAGTAATGGTGGCTACTCTTACATTTACAGGCAGGTCCACCATTGAAGGCTTTTGTCGTGGGTGTACTAGACTGTAGTACTTCTTGAGGCGATTGCCATTAAAGAAGCCTAAGCCCTCCCCCTCTAAAGTCTCGAGGTCTACATTGCCAGTTCGATTAATGTTGCAGACCTTGAAAGGTCTCAATCCCCTGAAATTCATCTTTTGCTTATGGTTGTTCACCGAGTACAGGAGCACTAGGTTTCCCTGCTTGAAGTCGTGTTGTTTGGCATGCTTGTCAAACCAGCTCTTGCGTCTCGCCTTTTCACAGATTAGTGCATAAGTTGCCAAGAGTCGGATTTCAAAGAGGCATTCTAACTCCACTAGGCATTTCATTCACGTTTTCTTTCCATCCCATCTCTCTTGTACTACCACTCTTAAGCTTGGAATGAAGAACTCCACTAGCAAGATTACTTTGTTCCCATAGATTAGCTTAAATAGTGTATGCCCTACGGCCATCTTCTAAGCTGTCATATAGATCCATAACATTGCCATGAGCTTATTATCCCAGTCACTACGCGAGGTGGAGACTACCTTAGTTAGGACATTTACTAAGATCTTATTTGTAGATTCTACCTGTGACCGATAGCTTAAGGGTAATACGATGAGGATTTCCTATGGATGATCAAGAAGGTGGATAGCAAATGGGCGATCACTTCATTAATAAAGTGTGTGCCTTGATCACTAACTAGTTTGATGGGCAATCGAATCGCAAGATCACTTGCTTCCAAAGGAACTTAGCCATGGTTCTAGTGTCATTATTTCTAGTGGCCCGAGCTTCAGCCCACTTTGTGAGGTAATCCGTAGCCATAATTATGTACTTTACATGGGAGTACTTCACACTACGGATCCAATTGACCCTTTTCACTTTTCAAAGGGTTCTCATGCTATTATTATCGAGGTCAACTCCATCTTGTCCTTATGGATGGAAACTTTGATTCTTTGGCACTTGTTGCAATGCTTCACAAACTTAGTTGCATTGCAGAATAAGGTGGGATGCATAGTTGAGATTGCAGTACCTTGCATGTTATGATGTCTCCATTGAAGTGTCCTCTAGCAATTCCACCATGCGCTTCAGTAAGTACATCATACATCTCAACCTCACACATGCATCTTCGTAATAACCCATCATGTCTTAGTCTATAAAGCTGACCAGCTATTAACTGATAGGACTAAACCTTGAGGATAAGGCACTTTAGCCTAGTCTTCTCTATTAGTTGCTCAAGCAATCCATACTCTAGGATTTGGACTATGTCATCTACCCAATATGGTGTTAAATTGGCCCTGAACAAGTTGCTCCCATTGGTCATGCTAAAAATATGTGCATCTAGCAGGTCCCTTATGATGCCCTAGTCAACAACTTGTCCTATGGGCGGGACATATAGTCTACCATATAGTATTGCTTACCCTTGCATACAACCACGGAGAAAATCAAACTCTAGAAGCAAAAGTAACCATCTAGTTATGTGTTCTATACCGCAAGGTTTGTTTACTGAATAAAGCAAAGCATGATGGTCAAAGAAGAATGTGAAGAGCATAGCTAAAAGATAATGACCAAACTTCTTCACAACGAACACCATAGCTAGGCCTTCCTTTTCTGTCGTGGAGTATTTCATCTCCATATTCGTGAGTTATCTGTTAGCAAAGCTCATTGGATAATTGAGATTATGTTCACTAGGTTGGCATAAAATAGCTCCCATAACAAACTTTGGTGCATCAATGTGTACGTGGAATGTCATATTCCAATCTAGGGCTCATAGGATTGGTGCGGTCGCAAGAGCCTTCTTTAGTTTCTCGAAAGCGTGCTAGCATTCCTCGGTCCACTCAAACACAATCAACAATTTGTAAAGGAGTCTAGCAATCAATGCATTGCTTAGAACGAATCACTAGTACTCTGTGTGTCCCAGGAAGCATTGAACTCCCTTATAGTTTGTGGGTGGTTGCAAATCGACAATGACCTTGACTTTGGAGAAGTCGGTGGCAATGTCGTTCTTATTCACCACATGCCCTAGAATACATCCATGTTTTACCCAGAATTGACACTTCAAGGGATTCAAGGAGAGATTGTACAATCTACATCGCTTAAAGACTACGCGAAGTTTATCTAGGTATTCCCTCCAACTGGAGTGGACACACATATCATCAATGAATACCTCCAATTCTCGCCTAAGCATGTCTTTGAAGATAGCACATATGAGACCCTAAAAGGTAGCTGGTGCATTTGTTAGCCCAAATTGCATGACTATGTAAGCAAATACGCCCCATTCAATCGCAAATTTTGTCTTATGTTTGTCGTTGGGATGTACCTGCACCTGGTTGTAGCCTAAGAAGCCGTCCCAGAAACTATAGGCTTCCTTCCCCACTACTCTTTCAAAGCATGTGCTCCATGTAGGGTAGCCAATAGTTGTCCCTCTTAGTTGTAGCATTGACCTTTTTATAATTCACATACACTCGAATCTTCTCATTCTTCTTCAAGACAATCACTATAGACAGTCCATATGCTCAATTTCATAGATGAATCCAATCTTCAATAGCTTATCTATCTCTTCCTTAATTAATGGCATGTGCATGCTTAGGATTTATCGAGTATGGTTGATGCTTGACCGGTGTTGCATCAGGAGTCATGGGAATGTTATGAGTCATGACCCTCGGATCTACTCCTCTTAGTTCATCTAAGGGCCAAGCAAACACATCTATATATTCTCGTAGGAGAGCAACGAGATTAGCCTCCTCTTTTTCAGTTAGATCCTCAACTATGAATACGAGTCGAGAATTTTTACCTTCCCCTCCTAAGTTCGCTTACTTGACCTTAGCGGGGCCCTATATCAATTTGCTTGCTTATCCTTACCTCTTAGCTCCCAACAAGATCACCACACTATCGCCCTTTTTGAATTTCGTGAAGTGCTTCGGTAGATCTTGGGGCTTCCTTTGCTCTTCAGCTTCTAACGCCTTTGACTGCCTTTTCCTCCTTCAATCGCCTACGCATTAGGTGGACCGGTAGGTCCCCTTTGGTGTGTTTGGTCGAGGTATCTCTAGATCGGTCTCAAAGCTCACTTCTAATTCAGAGTTAAACTCATAACCCTTGCTAGAGGAAGGAGTTTCTCCTGGTGGTCACAGTTTTGAGGCTAATTCAGTTCTAAAGAGTGGTGCAATGCTTGGTCGAACTAATCCAGCTTGTTCATAGTCTATTACACCTAGGTGGTCCCGTCACATTCTATCCTGGTGACTCCTTTTCCAAACCTAAATACGTTGGGTTTCTATGACTTGGAGTCTACTCGTATCTATTCGATCACTCGGTTTTTCGTATCATACTCTATTGTATCGGTCTCTTCCTCACTCTCCTCATTCGTAGAGTAGCAGTCTTCATACTCATCATCCAAATCGTCATATTCTGACTGCTCATCATCTCCTAGGCTTTTGCTCTTAGCCTTCTTCTCGTCCGTGATTAGTGCCCAATTATACAATAGGTTCAAGTTATGCACTTGGATCCATTGCCGCTTTGGCTCTCGTCCATGAGGTCCTTGAGAGATTTGAGATTGACAGTTGGGTTACTAGCAAGCTCTCTAGTCAAGTATTCAAGAATCCCCTAGAGTTCAAGTCTATTAGATGGAATGTGGAAAGGGACAGGTATTGGTCAATTGCTAGAGCTCCTAGCCATCATGCAAAGTGGTACTAATGGTGAGATCCTACTCTTTGGTAGTAGCTAAGATGGTGTGACTTTGTGGAACTCACCGGTTGCCCTCGCAACTTGCTTATAATACAGAGTGGTACTGATGGTGGGATCCTACACTTCGATAGTAGCTGAAATGGTGTGACTTTGTGAACTCGTCGACTACCCTAGCAGCCTACTTATAATCCTCCTCATCATCCGAGAATGGCAAATCAATGGTGGCTAGCACATGCATCCAATCTCACTCGTCCTTAGGGTAGGGGATATGCTTTATTAGTGGCCCATAGGAATTACTAATTTGTGAGTCACCTTTCAAAATAGCGGAGATGACATCTAGGTCGATCGGCATGGTATTTCCAGTTTCTATCTCGACTCTTACAGCTTCAAATCTCTTGCTTAAGAATATTAAACAATTTCTCCAATCCTCTATCACTCATGTGTCTCTCATCCAAGGTCAACCTAGCAAGATGTCGTAGTCCACTTCCTTCATGACTATGAAGTTCACGGAGAACTGCCCCCGCTATCCTCAAGGGCCAGTCTTTTAGTACTCCAAATGGTCTAACATTCATTCCATTAGCCAATGTGACATTAAACCTAGCGGTCTCCATAGGGGGGTTACCCCAAGTTTGCAGGACTATATGGCTAAGTACACTGACTCCTGTTCATCTATCTACAATTCCCTTCCTTGTAGCATCTCCTAATGCATTGATAGGTGGGATCGTGTGCATCTCTGTGCTTTCCAAAAGCATTTACATACAAAGACTTAGGCACTGAGTTGAAGGTTAAGCTCGGTATGTACGTTACTGCGTCAAGGTTAGGCAAGTCAATCGCTCCAAGCTTGTGAAGTCTTTCTACCCACTGCTTCAACCCTCGCTATAGTGTTGGGTTCTGCTTAAGCAGCTCTCCCAAAGGTAGACTCACAGGGCATGATACCAATGTCATAAGTAGGTTGCCAATTGCTTGCCTTCCATTAGGCTCTACGTCCTTTTACCAGCGATCTCGGTCGATGTGCCTATCGATGGTGTCTAGGCTTTGTCCTTACAGTGCTACATGAGGTGTAGATGTGTCTCTCGATCTTAACTGCGTAGGCGAGACTAGTGTGCTCACACTAGAGAGCGCATTGATCTTGTCTTCTATGATAGGTTTAGCATCTTTTAGGTGCTCTTGGGCTTCCCTCACCCACTCCTTAACCTTATCTACTACTTACAATTGATAGCTTGTGTCAAGATACTCCCCCATCTTAGCACTCCCCTTTTCTGTTGTCTTGGAAGCAAACATTTCCGCTTCTACATCCGTGACTTGCTTCCCCTTGGGTTGTGTGATGGCACTATCTATCTGAAGCATTACCTTTGTCTCAGCCCTCTTCCTCCTTCTCCTACTATGGCTCTTCTTCCCTATTGAAGTTGCATCAAGGTTGCTAGGTCTGGGTAATGAGATACAAGCATGCTTCATTTGTGCTCAAGTCGTGACGTTTAATAGGATTGGTGTAGTCTCACCATCAAGTGTCTCAACTCCGAATATCCCCAAGGATACGGATGGCATGATTGTCAAACTATTGGAAGGTTTCTACCTAGGGAACTCTACATAAGTGCAATCCCATGCTTTGGACATCTCACATCAGCTTTGTCTCAATTTGCTTGCTTCCTTTTAGGGTAGCGAGATAAGATATGCCCTAGATGGCCACAAGTCCAACACGTGATGGGTTCTTGGTTCTATCCTGTTAGACCTCTACCTCTTCCCCTATCTAACACCATCACAGCACTGGTCTGGAATACATTAAGATGGGGTTACCCTCTTCGTCATACGAGACATAAGGATTCACGTATGCTTCATCCTCATTTGGCTCCTCTATGTAATGTATCGAAGTGTCACTTGGTGGATGAGTCACAATGGGTACAGGTGGTCTAGGTATCCCTATAGGATTGATGTCCATCCTAGGGACGGCCGGCTTTGAATCATTGGGTGTTGGAGAGCTAATAGAGCTCCCCTCCCGAAGTTCAATGGTCTATTCCCTAGGTAATACAACTGATTGTATGGTTGTGGGTATGGAAATTGTCTTGCGCCAATTTGCAATATGTGGCGTTGTGGCCAAGCCTACAGCAATTAGCACATAGTCTTGACCTCGAATCCAAGCACTCGACTGGGAGTGATTTACTCTGCATTGCATATTAGGTCATGTGGGCTTCCGCATCATCTCTTGAAGCCTTGCCAAATCTAGCTTCATGTCTGCCAACTCCTGTCCTTTCCCTTGTCTTATATGCTCTGGCTAGACCTCTTGTCAATGGACGTAGCTTTCTCTGAGGATCTAGTGGTAGTATCATCTTGGGTCGTGGTTTTGGAGCTTCTCTCCTTGAGCAGGTCATCCATGCATATGGCTTCTTGAAAGACCCTAGCTAGCACGTCCCTTTGCATATTCGAGTTGCTCATCAAGGCCTTGTAGAGCTCCTCGCTTCAGATTCCATTTATAAATATAATGAAGATTGCTCGTTCGTTAGGTCATTCTACCATTGGGATTCTCTTAAAGAGACTCCACACGTGGGTGACGTAGTCTTGATATCCTCCTTATCCTTTTGGCTAACATTCATCGACCTAACAATGAGGTTATCAAAATCTCTCACTTCGGAGAACCTCTTGATGAAGAGACTATTGAGGTTATAATAATTGTTCCATTCAGTATTATCTAGGCTAGTAAACCACATCCGTTCTTTTATCTCCTAGGCAAAGTGCAAAAGCTTGTGCTTGTTGAGCAAGGTCCTGAGGCTGTTTGCCTCACATACTTGCTCGAACTACACAAAGCTGTAATACTTGTCAAGTTGCTTAGCAACTGCAAGTATTGTAGTCTGGCTCTTGGAGTTTGGTGTGATTCGTAGTCTTGCTAGCAATGTAGTCACTAGGGCAGCTCCGCGCTACTCCGCAGTTGTATTGTCTAGTAGTTGCTTTGTGAGAAGCTCACTCAGCATAAGATCTGCATGTAGCACTCTCTTCCTCTGAGCATATTTACTTCTACCCTAGTTCTATTGGTGAGAGCTAAGATGTGCTAAACCTCGCATATTTCTATCTTGTCTCAATTTTTGAGCTCGATGCTCCTGGTTATAGACGGCAAATCTTTGCAGTGCTTTTCTTGTTGCCAACCTTCTCTCTTCCTCGAGATTGGCTATGATCTCCTCAATTAGTCTACCATGATGCACCATTTTGGTTTGTAGGTTGTACTAGTTTACCATTTGTTGAATGTCGATTGGGAATTCTCCCAAGTCGAGCTCATCGTCTACAAGGTTGGTACTAGCTCCCAATATGTCGACGATTTCCTGAGAAACTAGTATATCGATCAAATGGATCAAATCAAGTAAAGTTACATCTCTAATCATGTCGATTTACAATTGTTCACTTTAGGCTCTGGTTCTCAAGTTGTATCTAGTTTCTTAGGGTTTGCTCCTATTAATGGGTTCATTTCTTACTTCGACCCCGTTAGTGTATTCCTTGTTATACAAATCAGCTTGCAATGTTACATAAACTAAACACATGAGTGGTGGAGTGAACTTGTGCCAAATCAGGTTGTCTATCTTTCCTTGTGCATTTCAAGTGGTTATGTGATGAAGTGTGAGTTCAATGACAATCAATGTAGATTACACTCCCTCTAATTAGTTTCAACTAGTACTAGCTCTCCTGTACAAGTCGCGGCCACTCGTAGTGGTCCACTCTAGGTCCCTACTACACGATTGATGTATGGTCTAAAGGATAACGAATTCAAGTTGTCAATTCAAACCTCTATTGAGATATGATCAGTGATCACAGTCGCTCCTGAATTATTGGGTCCCTCTAGTTAGTCGGCTATATTGCCCTATCTACTAGCCTTTGAACCTAGTTGAGTGTCCTACAACTAGGATTTGACCCCTACAAGATATAGGAAAGACAAAATCTACCAAAGATTAATGTTCTACTCTCTTGTCCGATTGGTAGGTTTTTGTCCGATTTCTAGAATCAAACGTTCGATTATGAACTGTCCAAGTTCGATTTGTCCAAGTTGAACAGTCAAAGCTATCCAATTTTTGGGCTTATCCAATCGGATGATCCGATGCATTTGATTATAAAAATCAAATGACTTTTGGATAATCGAACGGTTCAATTCCGAGAATCGGATGATTCGATTATGATAGTGATGACAAGCGTAGACTTACCAAATTTTTGGCGCTATGCTCATGATGCTTCCTCTCTTTCGACTTTTGGCAAGCTCCAAGATCAAACAATGAACTAGTTATTAAACCAACTCACCTATAGCTTGCAAATGTGTCCGGTCACACAAATCAAAGCTCTCCTTGCCTCCCTGCTGCCCTGCAACAAACCTGTCCAGCTTTCTCTCAAACCCTAAGTGCAAAAATAAGCTTCCCTTTGCTCTCTCTTGCCTCTTAAACCCCTTGTCCTTCAGTCTTCCACTCCCCTCCTCTCTTTCCTCTCTTAATACCTTGAAGCCCCTTTTTCTCCCTATTTCACCATGTTTTATAATAGTAAACCTACTATCTGTTTCCCTATTTTTTTGAGTTTTCCTATCTAAATGCATCCAAATCATAAGCAAACATTTAAGATAATCCACCCTATTTACCTAAACCTTAAAAATCAAAAAACTTACTTGTAAAAGAAATTAAATGCTCTTCGATTCCCTTGCTTTCTATCTTAAGCATCAATTCAAGACAAACACTACTCTAATGCTCCATTCACAATGCACAAGCACTCAAAGCTTGAATCCGTTGTCTCAACAAGTGAGACCAAAATATAGGAGCTCTCACTTAACCGCCAAGATCTACAAAACGCTTATTGTTTAAAGCGTTTCAAGCCAAGTGCAATGGCTACCTCTCACATAATCGTGTGGACTCACACTTACGAGTGTAATGAGCTTACATTTATGCCCGATCAAGTTATCTCCTCACTAGCTCTCTAGTAGCTCCACGATCCAAGGTGCAAGCTCAAGCAAGCTTGATCCTCAAGCTCCAAGCTCCATTGCCACGTGCAAGACAAAAAATAAAATAAATAAATAAATAAATAAAAGGAGAATATGAAAAACTCCACCACAATTTCTCACCCTCACACTCACTCTCTCTCTCTTAAGCACAAGCAAAAGCAAAAACAAGATTTTAAAAAAAGATGATTTTATTTTAAAAAATCAATTTTGATCACACACAAAAATAAGCTTCTTTATTCACTTTTAGCTTTTTAAACATACTCTACTTGAGTACACATCCCCTTTTTTACATGACCGATCATTTTAACCTAGATCCTCTTTCCCTTTTTCATTCCTATTTACATTGTTTATTCACCCATACCCATCTATATTTATAAATTACACAAAAAACCTAACACTCTTTTACAATGATTGAATGTACACTTTATTATTTAAAATACGCATTTTCTCTTTTGCACTTGCCTTGGACTTTTAAGTTTGCTTCTTACGCTTTTGATTTTTTTCTTCTTGCTTTTCTGTTGGAGCCTTTTTTCGCTCTATCTTGCATCTTTTTTATTTTATTTTGCTTTCCTTGCATTGGGATTAACATTACCAACATTATACATACATGTATGAATGTATATACATAACCTTTGCATGTGTGCACGCACGCACACATACGCATGTACTAAAAGTCACAACACAAACTTACATAATATTATTAAGAATATCTAATCCTACAAATCTAGATATACCAAAAACCATAAGCAATCTCACTGACTCAACAATTGTTAGAAAAATGAAAATTACTAAATCCTTATTTAAATATTAGACCCCACAAACTTACACAATATTAAGAATATCTGATACTACAAATCTACATATACAAAAAACCCTTAGAAGAATGGAAATTACTGAACCCTTACTTAAATATTAAACCCCAAAGAATGATTAGTAAAAAGCTATATCATTAAATAAAGACCACAATTATAAAAAATAACACCACATATACAATAGGTATTGAAGTAAAATATATAAACAATCTCACTGACTCAACAATTGTTAGAAAAATGAAAATTACTAAATCCTTATTTAAATATCAGACCCCACAAACTGAGTCAATTGTTAGAAAAATGAAAATTACTAAATCCTTATTTAAATATTAGACCCCACAAACTTACACAATATTATTAAGAATATCTGATACTACAAATCTACATATACAAAAAACCCTTAGAAGAATGGAAATTACTGAACCGTTACTTAAATATTAAACCCCAAAGAATGATTAGTAAAAAGCTATATCATTAAATAAAGACCACAATTATAAAAAAGACCACCACATATGCAATAGGTATTGAAGTAAAATATATAAACATACTGACATTCAGAGCTATACCTTGTAGAAAGGACCACTACATATACTTATCTTTAGAACAAATAAATCAATAATACCAAAAATATGTAGCACAAAAAGGAATATAAACACACTTAATACAATCAAACTAAAAAATAAGCATCTCATTCACACAAAGCACCAAAAATAAAACACCAGTTTAGTAACATTAAAGAAGAATTAATACAAACAACAAAGACAAACTAGCTCAAGTATTAGTGAGATGGTACAACATATACAAGGTTAAGGGATCCATTCTCACAAGTAACAATGAATGCACCTTGTACGATAGATGTTTCTCAACCCCATCCAAAGTGCAGGCCATTCTGAATTACATTTGCTTTTTGTTCAATAACCCACACAAAGATCACACCATCAAAACTTGGCAATCATAAAGGATGTATACGTACTTTTCTAATGGCGAGACTCCCCAACACACAACTACATTACCACTAAAAGGCTGGAGCCCTGTAAAGGAGAACACCTTAAAAATTCTGGCAATAAACCCTCCCAAATATTGGCTATTTTGTGCTTTAAATGAGATTGAGCATTTCAAACCACTTCATACAAATGTTCATGGTTACCTTTCACAAGAACTCATTTCAACTTGCGGTGTGACACAATCAATTTGGAGACCTGCCATCACTTTTACAAGTACATTAAAGAAACTATTCGCAATACAGATGGGCTCAACAATTTAATTTCATACAATGCCACTTTCAACATTCAAAATAGAAACCCCCCCCCTTTATGGAATTGGAGAGTACTATGAGTGTGCACGCACACACGCACACGCAGACACACACACAGCTTTTGAATACTGCTCTGTAAAAATGGACAGAAGTCCTGTGAAACTTTACTCAATCATACTAGAGCTGAATGAAAATGGAATGAACGCAAACACTCATGTACAAAAGTTTGAAATTGACTCCATCCTGTTCTATATCTGCAATTGGGTCATTACTAGTCTAGCAACATGGTGATGCAAGTATACCTGCACTTAGGCACCTGCCTAGCTTTTCCATCAAGTGTAGCAAGCAGGTACAGACTAGCAAAAATTGGAGTCGACTATATTATGTGTGGTATGTTATGGAACCAAAACTTCAATCAGCCTTAGACAACATAAAAGCCAGCTCTCAATGAGCAGAATGAGCTGAATGGCCTGCTCCAGTCAGCTAGATCAAAGATCTCACTCAACACTTGAAAGAATTGCTATATCAGAAGCAATATTTCACCATCCAACAACTTTAGCTGTCTGTCGTACTGAAGCAAGCCATAAGAAGTCTCCAAACTGATTACCTTGTTACTCCGGCACATAAGACTCCAGCATCAACCGAGTTGGTGAAGGAGAGACAATATCTACAATCAGATATGTGAACTTCCACTTTTTGTCCTTTTTAACTTTAAACATCTCAGCATACACTTTACCAGCACCACGTGGACCACGAATATGGAATTGCACCTGAACAACACAGAGTAGTCAGAAAACAACAGGTTCAAAGGCTTTTCACAAGACCAAGTGCCACTTTAAATGAATTTCAGATACAAGGCAAGAAGGTTTCAGCTGAAGATCAACTCCAATTTTGAGCATTCTCAAAAAATCAAAGCATTAAGCATTCAACAAAATCTTACCATGCCTCAAACGTGAATAGTCTATATGGAGATAACATTAGACCTAAAGGAGAAAAGGAGGAAATGATGTAAGCACTAACAAACACTGGATAAAAATGAAAATGTAGGATCCCAGTGTCTACATACATAGTGGAACCATCTTACAAGGTCACAAAGGGAAACCCAAGACCATTGTGAGAAGAGGGACAAGCACCCAAGTGGCCAAGCTCAAGCAAGCACCTTCTATCCTAGGTACTCAGATGTGCTCACACCCCTATCAGCTCATAGAAAAAGAGATTCCAAGTTGTTTGATCTTTGACAAGTACATGCTCCCCCTCAATCATGCTCCTCTTGGTCGTTCTACTCCTCAAAAGAAGGTTAGGCCATAATGAGAGAATCTCAAGTCCACTAGATAGAACAATCATAACAAAGATTGGTGATATGCAAGATGACTGACGAAGAATGGAGAGAGAGAGAGATAGATACCTGATGTACTCCTGGTCAACCAGTCCAATCAAGAAGAGGTTCAACAGTCCAATCACAGAGTTTGATTGAGCATACAAGAGATGGGAACAGGGTGAAAAATGTAGTGAATAAACATGGCAACCAACACAAGCAAACCCTTTCTTAAGGTTACATGACATATAATCAAAGTCACCACCAGCCATAAAAATGGAATTGCATGCATGAAGACTGTCCACATCGTGAAAAATCCAGCATATTGATGACAACAACCCAAGCCAAGATGCAATGTCAATAGGGTGGCTAACAAGTTGGTGACAACATAAAGAAGCTCATCAAGGCCATCTGCTGCAAAAAAACCAAAGCAATATATGCTGAAAATGTAGAGTTACCAACTAGCAACGGGTGAAAACCAGGTTGCCAAGCAGGAGTAAAGTTCACCCAGCTCAAAATGCAGCAATCACAGAAGGTCGCCCAGCTCAAATGATAACATTAGCAAGTAAAATATAATGATTAGCAGCCCCTAGAGCAGTAGACCAGCCTGTAGCAGATTTGTCAGAGTGAATAACAGCAGCATAAAAAGCACCAAAGTCAGTAGCATTGATCAGCTAATACCATATGAGGATGAGCAACAAAAACAGAAGATAATAACTGTTGGACACTGAGAATAACGAACAATGAAAGAGAGAAAACAAGAACTCAAAGAAAGAATGAGCAGGTAATGGAAACCATAAAACAAGACATGGCATGCACCATACAAACCACACTAGTGATGTCACATGTGATAACCAGCAGTACCTCCAGTCTCCCTCTCTCCAAGTGTATGATCCAATACAACAAGTGTCAAGGAGTGGAGTATATATAGAACTACAGGTAATACCCAAGACAAATGGACTAGCCCTAAATGAGCATCATTATGCTCATACACGTGCCCAACACCAAGCCTAATAAATGTGCCTACAACCCATCAAACGTACACGGCTAACACATTGATGGCTGGTTTGTCATGGGGACATGTATCTTTAATGCTTAGCTTTGGCATTATTAAGTTGTGCACAAGTGAAGTGCAAGTCACTTAGGTCACAATGACATCCTAAGTACCCTAAGAATGTAGTGGGTGACATTGGCCAAAGTTGTATTAAGTTATGCTACATGTGTACTTCTAGCTGAAACCCTATTTTACAGCAGCAATTAGGGTTTCTCCGCCACTTGAGATCCGTACCCAATAATTGAAGACCCCATAGTAGCAACTATGAATTAGCTAACCTACGAGATGAGCATATTCCCAATTGTTAGGCCCATATGCAAAGAGTCCAAGAATTGAACTGTGTTCAAATCTAAACCTAGAGGAAGGGGCAAATTGCTCCTTGTTGCTACTAGTCATTCAAGACAACCCCATTGTGAAAAAAATACCTAACACAGAAACACAAATAACACCGTACGACAAAGCACAAACTAATAGAAGAACACAATTAGGGTTAGGGTAACTCAAAGACAATGAACACAGAGAATGAATGAAGTGATATGACTATTGAATATACAATGCTCATGCAACAAACACACTATATTGTACCTCGAACTCTTGTATCCCAAGGATTAGGGCAAGGGTAATGAGCTGGAGAGTGTGTCATACTCCGAACAGATCTTGAATCGCAGCAAGGCAACCTCCGAATGTCAAACACTGACAAATGCAACCAAGGAAGGCTAGATCTGATGCAAATGGCAAAGCAGGAGAGAAAAATACTAAAAACAAAGGTGAGGAGAGAGAAAATAGTGAACACAGGCTGCAAGAGAGAGAAAACAACAAATGCAAGTTGGGACGAGATTAGGGCTTAATGGAGGGCAGCATGCCTATTCATAGAAAGTTTGGGCCCTCCCAAGTGGGTTTGTGATTATGGGATACAGACACTCTCTAGAAACGCTTTCCTTTTTAAATAAACAAGGTTTCTTCTTAATTAAGCATGTTTTGAGGTTGTTTAAGTAAAGCTAATGCATTTTTAGCGCAACACCCCCTCTCAGGCCCAACAACGGTGCCACGAGAAGTAGGCCAACCAAGCCCTTTTTCTTTTTTTTGCAATCCCACCCCAAAGCAGCCAAAGCATCGAATAAAGGGTACGTGTCAACTGCCTAGAGGCTTACTAAGACTACAGAAGCAATGGTTATCTTACCAAGAAAGCCCAAGTGATCACCCCAAAGAAGCCACACCATCAAACAAAGGGTGCACGTTGGCTGCCCAATGGCCTATCAAGTCCTACAAAGGCGGATGGAATCAACTATAGACTTTTTTTTTTAAAAGGGCCTTGTAATTTTAACATTAAGTGAGGGTTTCAAATCAAGGTTTGTCCTATTGAGTATCCGTGTCCCAAACGGAAGAGTGATAAGGAATGGTCAGATCCAAGACCTTCACAAAACAAGCATACTATCCCTATCATTATTGGGTGTCAACAAAGAAGGAAAATGGCGAAGGTGTGGATGACACAAATATAGCAAAGATGTAAAGCAAGCAAGACAAGCATAGCAAGCAAGCAAGCTCGGGAGACTACCATGTGCAATGCTACAAATATGGTGGATCTAGAGTTAACCACTCCAAAAGACCGAACAAGGATAAATACGCACAGATGCATGTTTACATAAATAAAATGTCAATACATGGAATAATGCAAAGGGAGATGCAAGATGTCATGCTTACGCAAAATGCAGCACAACGGTGCCACTTGGGCAGTGTCCTCGCAAGGAATTGTTCACTTGCCCAAGTTTCCTTTTACGATCATGTCATCCTAGCAATGCAGATAAAGTTACAAATGTCTATAAATACAATATAAAAAAATAAATGAATGAATGAATGTCTAAAAATTGTAAGCATCATCATTGTCACTATCAAGAGAAGTAGTAGTCCCCCTCTCAAACTGAAAGTAAAAGTAAAAGGGAAGCACCCTCTCCCCCTCAATGTGAAGAAGTAGAAAAGGGTGTACCCAAGCTGATCCTAGATAGAAGATACTGAAGAAATGGACGGTTAACCACTCTCGTCAAAATGTCTGCAAAATTGTATGATGAAGGAACAAACTCTAGATGGATAGTATCTTGCTCAACCAGCTCTCTAGAAAATTAAAAGTGAACTCCCATATGCCACGTCCCTGATATGATGATCAAAGTGTCTGCAAGACCAATGGAACTCTGATTGTCGCATTAGACAACGGTGGGTGAGTCACAAGGGAAGTGAAGCACCGCCAGTAAGCTCCTCGAGTAGATGGCCTCGGTGGTGCCATTGAAGAAAGCACTATACTCAGTCTCGGCCTTGGAAGCCGCCACCGTATCTTGCTTACACCTGGACCAATAAATGGGAGTTGTTAGTCACCATGGGAATGCCGAGTATCAAGATCTCCTATCCAATTATATCAATGTATCCCTACAAACATAAACCAGAACCATAAGTAAGGCCATAAGAATAAGTACACCGTAAATAACGCAACACATGAAGAAATACAATCCATGTGACATCCTAGGTGTTGTGAAATGTTGATTGAGTAAGCTAAGTTTGACCTAGTATGAATTAATCAAAGAAGTTTCCCTACAATAGACCTATAGGTATGCGTATCGAGGACTGACCTAGGATATCCTTTGACAAGTGGACAACAAGATCAAGAGGCATAGCCACTAGTGGCCATATCTGATCCGTAGTGAACTGTTCCATGAGCTATGACACAAAAATACAATCCCCAGAATGAACTACCTCCATTCCCAAGAAGTAAGATAACAAACCAAGGTTTGTCATCTCAAATGTAGCACTAAGCTTTGCCCTAATTGCTGCCATAAAGTTGGGATATCGGCGCTCTACGTGCACACTTCCGAGGGTGGTCGTGTGTTGTTTGTTTTGTATGTTGATGACTTGATTGTTGCACGTGATCATACCCAGAAGGTCGACGAGAAGAAGGCAGCCCTGTATCAGAAGTTCAAGATGACAGATTTAGGACTTCTTTTTTTTTTTTGGGCCGCGAGATTTATCAATCTCAAAGGGGGATTTTCATCTCTCAGCAAAGATATGTACAAGAGCTCTTGATGACTTTTGAGATGGAGGATTATCGGTCCATTTCTACTCCTATGGATCCGAACTGGAAGGCCACTTTACACACAAATTCTCCTCTGGTGGATGCTACCCGCTACCGTCAGTTGATTGGATCTTTGATTTGGCTCCTCAACACACAAATTGATCTATGTTTTGCTGTAGGTCTCTTGGCTCGGTTCATGAGTGCCCCTTAGCAAGTGCATTGGCAATCTACTCAGAGGATACTTCAATTTTTGAGAGGAACTTCTGACCTCGGGATTTTCTATCCAACAGGTACAGGTGCTTCTTATCTTGTTCTTACAGGTTGGAGTGATTCAAATTGGGCTGGTGATGTGGATCAAAGGCAGTCTACTACAGGTTACTGTTTTACCTTGGGTGCTGGTGCTATCTCTTGGAGTAGCAAGAAGCAGCCCACGATAGCCCTATCTTCAATTGAGATAACGTATCGGGCTGCATCTTCTACCACATGTGAGACTGTGTGGCTTCAGCGGTTGTTGGAGAAGCTTGGCTGCCCCTAGACTCGTCCTACTATTTTGCAGTGCGACAATGAGAGTTGCATTGCCTTGGCATGGAATCCTGTATTCCATGCCCGGACGAAGCACATAGAGATCCAATATCACTTCATCAAGGAGAAGCTTCTGGATGTGACGATCGATGTGGAATACTGTAAGATTGAAGACAATCTTACACAGTTGTTTACAAAGGCACTTCCCCAAGCTTTGCTTCACCGACATTCCACATCCCTTCGTCTCTTGCTGTAACGTGCCCGCTCCTCAAATCGCGGGACATGTCTTAGCAGTCCATCGAGAGATATATCTAGAAGACACCACCCGGCACTCCCAAGGAATGACACGGGGTTTACCAACTAGGGTCTCTCGAGTCTACCCCGCAACGGAACTTATCCGGCTGTTCCTACTAGGATCGACCTGAAGTCTGGGTTCCTTGCAATCGGGTCTTCCTAACAGCCTTCTAGCATCGGTCTACAACTGCTCCACTTTGCACAGACACAACCGGGCCAAAGCAGACTCATACCGCACTTGGTTCAAAGAGAATGGGAAACGAGAGAAATACATCGCTCGATCTCTCTCCCCGTAGGGCATAGTCCCATTCCGGTCCCCTAAAACGGTATGAATCAGGGTTCTAACCAACATTATCTAAGGTCATCGTCCGACCTTTCCTAACTTTCTCGTTAACATTTCCTTTGAGGAAAGCTCTCGGCTAACCAAGACCATCCTTCCGTAGGATAGACCCATTGGTCATATCCACCATGCTTCCCTCGGGGGTTGTTTTAGTTATCTAATTACCTACCACATTATGTTTGACATATAAAAGCAGCTTCCTTAATTAACCCGTTAATCACAGGTTCCTTTACGTAATTTAGGGCACAGACACGAAGATAAGATAAAACAAGATCAAACACTTCCTTAACTTATCTTCAGATTAATGTTTGTCTCCTGCCCATACAGGAGAATGAACTATTCATTTCTGCCTCCACAAAAAATCCTTCTGTCTCCCGGCAATAAAACCCGAAGGTTTATCCTACCAAGATTCCGCCTTGTAACTAGTATCAAGGCCTTGAGATCCCATCTTCAGTCACGTAGAACACTTATGTAGGGTCCGGAGGTATTGAGATTTACGGCCAGAGCCCCCACTGGCACCCAAGCGTCCCCCTACGCCAAGTAATTTTCACGGAGAGACCTATCGCGGTGAATTCGGTCCACATTTCCGGCGCGGATTCGTAACCCCCTTGGTTAGGGTTTGGCGGTTTGCGGGGGATAGCTAGCGCCATCCTTCCTTAATTATCCCTTTAGAAAATCATCCATAGCTGAAACAACCAGCCTAATAATATTTACTAGGGAAAACATCCCTTTTGTTCCCATGGCAATCCATCATCACAGACCCGGCCATGAAATCATCAATCACACCCCACTTGGATTAACATCCAAAACCACATTAACAAACAGTGGAATGCACAACTACTTGCTTCAAGTTTGCATGCACATCCAAAACTTAACTAGGATGTATCAAAACACTTGCTCAAGGAATTTACAACCTTTTCTAAGGTAGAAGTCCTTCTAAGATAACAATCACCTAATTTGCTTAGGTGGCTCTTCCCCTTAGGGTTTATACGGCTAGACTCCAAGCCTTCTTTGCTAGTCATTAGGTTTCATCATAACTTGGCAATATCACAAATGGAATTTCATATGATCATCTACATCTATGAACAGCTAGGAATGAAAGAGTGCATAACCAACATATAGCTTTTATGAGTATACTTTCTCTTCAATGGATGTTATAATGAAGACTATGACCTATGAGCGTGTATAACCATAAAAGTTCTTTCATTCCTGCTAATAGAACAATAAGCATAGATAGAAAAAGGGTTCGAAAACACCGAAGTTCTTTCAACGCCATCTCCCAGTTAAATCCTTGGTCTTTCTTCAACTTGTTGATACTTTCGTAATCCCGAACTCCAGATCTACCCTTGATGCAAGAAGCCCATTGCTCCAAGAGTGACTTCCTCTTCTCCTTCTAGCATCGGCTTGCCTCTCTCTCTCTCTCTCTCCTTCTTCTCCTCCTCTTCTCCTCTCTCTCTCCTCTTCTTCTCCTTCTCCTCTCTCTCTCCCTCTTCTTCTTCTTCTTCTTCTTCTTCTCTCCCTCATCTTCTTCTTCCTCTCCTCTCTCTCCCTCATCTTCTCCTTCTCTCTCTCTCTCTTCTTCTCCTTCTCCTCTCTCTCCCTCTTCTCCTCCTACTTCTCCTTCTCTCTCTCCCTCTTCTCCTTCTTCTTCTTCTTCTCTCTCCCTCTCCCTCTCCCTCTTCTTTTCTTCTCTCCTATTCTCTCTCTCCCTCTTCTTCCTCTTCTCTCTCTCCTCTTCCTCTCCTTCCCTTTCTCATTGGATGGGGGGGGGGGGGGGAACATTACAGTTGCCTTGTCCAAGATCTGAGAGGGGGTGTTGAGAGTCATTAGTCATCTCTTATGCCACGTCAGCAGTGCCACGTGGCAGCAGTTAGAGTCAGCTGCATTAAATACAGCCGATCGATCTGATTATTTCAAGTATTTTTTAGGAATTTTTTTCAGCCTTTATAAGCCTAAATTTCGAGCAGTCTTGGACCCTTGTATCTGACAGATTTCAGTCTGCTCCTGACAAAGATTGCACTCGGGGCTGACGGAGATTGAGGTCTTCAAGGTGGAGACATATGCAGATATTTTCTCTGCACCCATGTATGATTCTGCATCCTTATACAGCATTCTTCATTGCAGATTTACTGTGTTTCACTGTCTCTTTCTCTCTCTCTCTTCTCTCTTTGTTCACTCTGTCACGGTCATTCGCTTCCGCATTGCTTCACTTTGACAACTTCGGTATATTTCTAAAGAAGTTCTACTGGCGGCTACATTCTGTAGGGCATCACCAGAAAAGTGGTCAAAGCTTCAATTGTTGTACGAGGCACCATCCCCCATGCGTGCTATGACCCTTTATGGACAGCTTCAACAGATGAAGTTTGAGTCCAAGGACACCATTCAGTCATTTTTGTTCCGTGTTAAACAAGTACAAGACCAACTTTGACACATGTAGTCTGCCCTCCTAGAGGCAAATCTAGTGGGCACAGTACTCTACAAGCTCCCCCCAAAGTTTCATGGAGTGGCGAATACTTTAAGGGCACAAACATCCTCTACACCTATGAGCTATACACACATGTCCTCAATGCTACTTGAGCATGAGACATCTTTGCATTTACAAGGGAGGCTCTCATCTCATTATGGCGGATCTAGTGAGGCCTTTGTAGCTTCCGAGAGGGGTGATAGAAAGAAGAAGTCGAAGGCTCAATGTTATCACTGTGGTAAGAAGGGCCACTTGAGAAAGGACTGCAAAGAGTTAGTAGCCTCGCGGAAGAAGAAGAAGAAGTAGAATGCGGACTCCTCAACCACATCATCCTCTTCCTCAGACTCCAATTCCGATCCTCTAGCCAAGGAGAAGTCCGCAGCGTAAAAGGGATCCACTTTTTCAGACCGCGAGAAGGGCTTGATTACCCCTTCCTCAACTGCTTTCTAGTCCAGGTGATACGGTCATCCCTCACAACTCTTTGGTGCCAGAGAGGGAGTAAGAGGGTGGTGCAATGGAGCAGTCATGCCTCATCTATACAAGTATACAGGTGCACAGGTTCCAAAGAGAGCCGATGACACATTGACTGAAGTCTAGCAGATTCAAATCCTAAAGCTGGAATTGACATTCAAGTTCATGATGGGTTGTTTATTTGACAGAAAGCGAGATTAGCTCCTACTCTTGAGCTCACACGAGGGGGCACTTTGGTGGTCTTGGCCAAAGGCAGGGAATTCATGGTCACATATGTTCATAAACGTTTTTGACAAGATAGTCTTGTATGCTACTACGAGACATTATTAAAAGACACGGAAATCTATTATGACTCTTCTCTATTTTCAAGAGCTAGTACAATCGACATTGACCTCAAGTTCTCTCTATGGCACCTTGGTGGTGGCTTGATCACCCACTACTTGGATATCCATGGTTCTACTCTGGTGGTTCTTTGTTGACTATGATTTATCATTATATTATACCAAATCACCCATGATCTGAGAGAGTATGTTAGCAATCTAATCAGCTCGTGTAAGTCTAGGCTATGCTTTCTATTAGTAGATAATTTAGCCATTTTATAGTGGTCGTGTTAGTGATTATTTAGGCATTTATTGTTGGCCGACCAGCTACCATATTTGACATATTTTAGGCCTATTTATTCAATGGCTCCTCCTCTCATTTAGTCATCATCATTCAAATGGTCTTATTGTTGGAGAGAGGAGCCAATGTCGATACCCACATAGCTAGTAACTCATTGTTATACACATCGTTCTCGTGTTTAGTATATGGATTCCATTTCCCAAGCACGTCTCTAAGTTCTCTTTCTTTGTAGTATTCTTTTGTTCTTTTGTTCTTTTGTTCTCTCTCTTCTGTCTTGTATTCAACAGTTTATTTCAGTATTTGTCTATGCTTTCATTGGTACATCACTTCTGACAAAAAACCCCACCCCCGGGTTTGTGAGAGAAACAACGTGAAACTGCATGCATGAGAGTTATCTCAACAAATGCTCTGCAAAATTGGATTCAAATGCTTGTTGTCATTTTTAGCGTTTGCCAGGCTCAAGTTTTCATTCACAATTTTAAAATACAGTACAACTAGTTGGAGGCCAACAATGAAGGTATCAAGGCCATTGTGCACTATGGATTAGTGAAGGTAACTACAAAACGTTTCACCCTTGAAACATTGTATTTCACCTCGAAACATTTCACCTTTGGACAATCCCAAGCAAAATGCCAAGTGAAATGGTTGAATAATATATATAAGATAGTTTTCTTTATAAATTATTAGTTGCAATTTACATATTTCTACAAGGTAAATCCTTTCATGTCAACAAATAATATCTATCCTACATGTAGAGTGTCTAAAAACTCTCAAAAGAACAAAAAAATTTAATTTTTTTCCAATTTAAAAATGTGGTTTCAATCAATCATTTCACTCAAGGCGTTTCATATTTCACTGAAACGTTTCAAGCATTTTGTGTTTCAGTGCTAGCGAAATGCATTTCACAGTTGCCATGGAAATAGTTATATTGCGAAAAATCACTGAAATATAACCATTAACCAATTTCCAGCATATTTCAGTAATCTAAAGAAATACCAAAAGAGGCACCAAGTTTGGGACCAAGAAGTGTCAATATGTGGTGCAGTAGCACTCTAGCTCTAGTTGTGTGTAGAATAAAATGTAGTTTACTGCCCTTTGGGCTTCCAAAGGTCAATTTCCCCTATTTATTCAAGTTGACTCCTCCTCATTCATTATCATCCAC
The DNA here is from genome assembly GCF_053477565.2 of Lygodium microphyllum. NCBI lineage: Eukaryota > Viridiplantae > Streptophyta > Polypodiopsida > Schizaeales > Lygodiaceae > Lygodium > Lygodium microphyllum. Next base: position 120,896,751 of record NC_141142.1, read on the forward strand.
TTGCAAACTTCCATGCAAGTTCTGTTGGAGCGGAAGCCGGTGTCGATGACTCACTATTGTGCATGATTGTCTCGTGTTTTGTATATGGGTTCCATTTTCCAAACATATCTTTGAGTTTATGCTTTCCAGTGTACTTTTGTTTTCTTTTGTTCTCTCTTTTCTCATATTGTATAATCTATTATAGCAATCTTCTACACTTCCATCGCTACTATACACACTTCTAACACCAAAATCAATAGTACAAGCTCCTACCAATAAATGGTATCCCAAACCTTGGAGGTAACCAAACTAGTATAAAAATCAACATACATTAAAGACAAGAGATGTATAAAAAGAGTCATATCCCTATCTACAAATGATTTTCATACTATGGAATACAAAATCATTTAGTAGATTCTCCATTTTGTTCATATGATCCTTAATGAAAGAAGAGTCATCAATAGAGAGCATTCAATGTTTCTTCTTGAGCATAATGCAGTGTATAAAGATCTTAACCTAGTAAAAAGAAGACAACTTGTTCCAAACCCTCGTTACGGAGCATATTCTTTTGACGCAGAGAAGGATTTGATCATAAACTCACTCATAGAAAAGAATGGGCTTAAGAGTTGAGTCTATCCCAAAGAGCCACCTAATCGACAATTGACCCAATATTGAGATCCTCCACTAAACAACAAATGAGGGCAATAACAAAGTCCCATAACTCAAAGGTATCTAAGATGCACTCCACTTTGCAAGACTAAAGGACGTTGGCACCATCCAAACAATCATTCTCAAGCAATGTAGGAAAAACAGGCACTTGCCTAATCGACAATTGATCCAATATTAAAATCCTCCGCTAGACGACAAATGAGGACAGTAACGAAGTCCCATAACTCAAAGGTATCTAAGATGCACTCCACTTTGCAAGACCAAAGGACATTGGTACCATCCAAATGATCCTTCTTATGCAATGTAGGAAAACCAAGCACTTGCACAAACAATGCGTGATGGCCGAGCAAGATCCTTCAGTAAGAGCCTGCATAGAAACAAAGAGAGAAGGTGGGAGTATGTGAGGCCGAGACCGCTCTATTAGAGTATCGAGCTCTATTAGATCAAACGCTGATCTTTCATCTTCTTCATGTCAATCCTCACGATCTTGTCGATCATGACAATCTTCGCAACAGTATGACTAATGAAAGTGTGGTCTTCTAAGCTTTGATGATCCTAATCTTGGTGTCACCAAACCAATTAAGCCAATAATCAATCTATCCTTTGAAGTATCTCCACAAACACACAAGGAAATCTATGTCGGGCTGCCTAAACATAACAATGGTCAACTATACTACTACAAGACTATAGATGCTCTACACACGCCGAAAAATAGCATGATCGATGTAAAAAAATTTGAGTTTCAAGTTGTCGAGGATAGAAAAGCTATTACCAATCGCCCATTGGTGGATGGCTGAAAAGTGCAAAAACCTACACAATTACAGCAAGATATGTGTGGTCTCCTCTTCATGGAAGCTCTGGATCCTCTCATTTGGCAATGCTACCATGCGAGTGTGCAACAAAATAGATACATGAAGACAAAGAGAGAAGGGAAGAGAAAGACTGAAATGAACGCAAAGGAGAGAAGGAACAAGACTGCAGTGATCTGAAAATGAAAGCTGAATACACAACAGACTGATCAGTCCCTACACACAGCCCAAGGTGTTAGTGAGAACACTAGATCAAGCTGATGACAGAGGAAAATGGCAGGTTGTATAGAAAGAGTGGCTGGCTGCAAAAGACAGCATAGGGGCTGAAGGGGGGCCGCTATTTATAGCACCTGCCTTAAAAAGTGGCCAATCTACAATCAGCTACATTAATTGCAGCTGACGTAATGAAAACAGCTGCATCAACCTGCATAAAGGAGGTCACCAGCTGCCTAGCTGTGCACACAGCCCTGAACCTGTTGAAACTAAAAGGCACACTAAAACTGAAATGCTAAACCTGAAAAGTGAAATGCATAAATGGTCAAAGCTCCTATGTCTCCATCAAACTCTAACAGAGCTCCCAACCAAGAGATCACCGGCATGAAATACATAGGAATGCTAACAAATCCATCCATTCACCCAATCAAAGAGTTCATATAGCATGCTTTTAAGCTCTTTACCTAAAATCAGTCTAAATGGCCATCTAAGCTTCACTGTGGAAGTGCACTTGTGGACAAAGCCATCATTGTATTACTTTATTTGCATATTTTATAAAAGATACCTTAGTTTTTGGTAGCCCCAAATCAAAAGATGTTTGTGTTGCCCAATCTCTCCATAACAATAAAATTGCAAACATAATGAAACTATTTAAATTGATAATCACATGGATTAGGCAAAAACATTGATATTGACCAAATGGTCAACTTTAACACTTCTAAGGGCTCTTTCATGCCAAGAATGGAAACCAATAAACTCTCCCCTTGTTGCAATGTAACGAACATGCACCAAAGTATTGAGCAATTGGATTAACTTGAGAAACTTTCAACACTCCATGTTTACATGTAAAAGTAGGGGTCATTACAAGAAAAAAGATTAGCACAAATGCAATGTAGGGTTTACTCCAAAAATCTCTTGCACAAGCAATAAAACTCAGGTTTCAAGCCCTATGTAACTCAGCTCTGACAAATTATGCAACCAGCCAAAGAGAGCACCATCCTATAGTTTCCACACTCTAGATGCCTATCCCTCAAGACCCTAACAGGTCTATGCCCATAGGACATAATTGTCAAAATTGGTGAGCACATGATGGCCAACATTGGAATCAAGTCGAAATGAACTCAAATAGTGAGACCAATTCAATCACACCCAAGTCTAGTTTAGTTGCACAAAAAAGTAGCATTTGATTTTTAATTGTTCAAGCTCATAACCTAAGGTTCAAAATCATTCCAGCTCATTATACTAGCATGGGCACAATCAGCACCTAGCATATTCAAATTTAGGAAAAATTTTGTTTCACAAGAAATTCTCAATGATCATGTGGCACCATTATATGGTTCGCCAACAAATCAGATTCTAGTTAAAAGATTCTATCAAGGTTCAACCTCAATTCGCTCGACACCATCCTCATCTACCCAAACACGATGAGGAATATGTTGTCTTGCAGCTCGATTTCGGCTCTCTTGCCCATAGCCGGTGATAGGTGAACCTATACGCACTGTAATCTGCATGCAATCAATTCATGTAGCATTAGCTACTAAAGAAACCTTGAAGTAAAATACCTTTTGTAGCAGCCACAAAATTTTTGGCTAATCACCTGGTTATCGTTTTGGACTCTAGCTAAAGCCTGATTAAACACTTTATACCTGCCAATTGACACAGTGGATTACTCGAATGTCAATGAACAAGCTTCATAAATAGGACCCAAAAACCTGTTCCTTCAACCGCTTTCTACATGACTTACTCTTTTGGTTCAAATATTAACTCTTTGAATACGCCATATGCAGCAACGGCTGCCACAGCAAATCCAGCAAAAATGGCAATGCTGTAAGAAGCGCCTTCAACAAAAGTAACAGGCTTTTGGGGGATTTTGTCAGTCAAAGAATCAAATGGATCATCATCCTGTGTGGCCAGCTCTTGTCTTCTTGCCTGCAGTCCCAAGCAAACCCCAAAGAAAGTGAGTAAGAAGCAGTTTTTCACCTGCAGGCTCATATTATATTGTCTGGAGCCATACATATGATGATATAAAGATTTAATTCCACAGGGATTTAAGGCACGATGGAATGTTTATTGTTTGAAGAAACTCAACAGCAGAGATGAATATGCAACATAATGGATGCTATGGTGGAAACAAATTTATGCAATTAAAAGATTGTGGAGCAATCTCATTGCCAGGTCAAGCATGCCACAACTACAATGAAATCTGCAAAGCTGCAAATGCTTGTCAGTGTAAACCTCTCTCCGAGTTTGGTGTGTTGAAAAAAATGCTGAGGGGACCCGTAGGGTGGCCGGTAAGTTCACATGAGTCTGACCGTACTGCGCTGTCCTTACGGCCGGCATGCATTCAATATGCGCAATGCTCCATGCGCTTCGAGTGGCAACGCCGAATCTGGAGCAACTAGATGACCATCTGTGGGTAGCTCTGCAGCACAGGGAACGAATTCCTGTTCCCTAGTTGCACGAGACAGATTTGTGAGGGAAAAACACACACACACACACACACACACTCGCTCTCTACTCGCTCTCTATGTTACCTTCAGAGCCATGACTCTTCTTTACAAGAAGCTGACTACCGCACGAAACATGAATCGCCTTGCTCGTATGAGACGGAGCCTGGTTTTCCTCACTGCCCTGCGCTTCCTTGGGATCGCAGAGACAATACACAGCAAAATACGTCGACACTCCAGAAGTCTTTACCCATTCAGCAAAGCGGCGTTTTTTACTTACCCGGTTTTTTTTTCCTCGTTTTTTTAAACATTGAGCATAAATGTATAGTAGTGTTCAACGCTATCCCGATTCGCAATAACAAAGAGGGAAGCGAAGCTGTCGTGCTATCGTCGCTTCTCTATCGCATAGTAACTTTATCATCTTTGAATGTAAAAACATCATATAATTTGCTTCCATTGCACAACCATAACTTGAACACATATTCTTCTTTTGCATCCTCGAGTATAAGAGGTCACATGCCTGCTCACTATTTTCTCTCTTTTTTGAATCTATCTCACTATTTGTTGTCAATCTCTCTCCCTCACCCTTTTTCACCCCCCTCCTCTGTAAATTTTCTCACATATCTATTACCTCTCTCTCTCTCTCTCTCTCTCTCTCTCTCTCTCTCTCCAACACCCTTCGTTTTCTCTCTTCCCACCTTTCCTTTCCTCCCCTTGTTTATCTCTCTCCTCGATTTGCATCTCTCTCTCTCTCTCTCTTCAACACCCTTCGTTTTCTCTCTTCCCTCCTTCCCACCTTTCCTTTCCTCCCCTTGTTTATCTCTCTCCTCGATTTGCATCTCTCTCTCTCTCTCTCTCTCTCTCATACGCATACACAAAAGGATAGACATTCATTTGCATTTAGGTGTATAGAGACTCATATATGTATACAATACCTTTTATGCATCAGACCTGTAAACTTTACCCATACTCCCAACCCCTCTATCTCTCCCCCCTCTTTTCACACACACACACACTCTCTCTCTTGTATATGCATGTATAAAAGGCGAAACATGCATTTGTATCTAGGTGTACAGACACTCATATATATGTGCAATGACCATGCACCAAACTTGTAAACTTGTATCCACACTTGCTTTGCGCAATAGTTAGAAGTACCTTTATATTATCCTTGGATCTCACAATTACAAATAACATTGCTATGCTAAAATAAACACAAATGAAAGAGACACGAAATACACCACACAGTCTAAGGGTATTCAAGCATTATAAACAAACTCTCAGTATTAATAATACACATAGGTGAAGTAGAGCCTAAAACCAATGTTTGTTCCTCTAGAGACTGCGTCAATAACTTTGCACCACAAAGTCAAGCATCAACAAACCACAAAGTGTTACTCCTTGATTGTGTCTATGCATCTATATCCAAATGTTACAAAAAGGGCCCTGATGCGAATTAAAAAATCAAAAATTTCACATGGAGCCTAACCAAAATAAAACATTCTTTTCTTCGAGGAATCACTAGGAAAATTTCCATTCTCTAACACAATATGGTTAGGTGAAGCAAGTCATGTTACCACTACTCGCCTTAGCGATGGTATAGGGGACTGGATAGTCTTTCCTCACTTTCTTGTACCTTAGATTTTGGAAAGCCACAATGTAAACATAAATATATCTAACAATTGACAAAATTTACCAAACTTTAGAATAACAATGCCTAGCCTTACACTTGCAAACCACTTAGTAGGCATCGTCATAGCTTGATATAGCACCACAAAGCAACCAAGGTCTTTACATTAATATGTCAACCATCCCCTTGGTATTCTATTAGTGTGAGATCGTTGAAACATCTTATCCTATTCAGTTTCACCCATATGCACTCGAAAACACTGAGTATATCCACAATGCACTACCTCAATAAAAACTAGAAGTAAAATCTCTATATTAACATCATCATGTAAACGCTCAATGACCCTTGCAAGTGTTCTTTTTATCATATCATGCGTTATTGTTGTGGGCAATATACATTGCAGTTCCTTCTGATACTTAGAAGCTCGATAATAGCCCCAACTTGGAGTAGACATCTGCAAAAGTTTAGTAAACACTTAAATATAGTACACGGAATAATCAGTTATTATACTGAGTATATATCAACCGAACATGGCATAAAGGCCATTTCACATATGAGCCAAGCAGTGACTATGAAGCTATCAAATTTCAATAGATACATCCGTGCAAAAAAAGCAAGCATATCATTCCACCCTCCAAAAAACACATCTATGCATGCATCCTTGCAAAAAAACAATACACCTTGAAGTACATCCTTGTATACAATGTTTGTCGTGACATTCACAATGCTCCCATTTTCATCCAGCAAGACTCTCACACCACACGAGGATTTTACCCTTGAAAATGCAATATACAACTGCCCATGTGTAAATACCAGTGTCTTCTAGTAAAGACCAACAACAGACAAAGTCTGGCCCTATGACTTATTGATCGTTATAGGAAACACCAATCGAATAGGAAACTGCCTCCGCCTCATAGTAAACGAAATTGCAAAGTGCTAGGAATAAAAGTGATCCGAGGAATGAAAACTCATTCCCCTACATTTATTCTTGTTATTATCTCAATATCTATCACCTTTCTATTGAATGTCTTACATATCAACTGTGTACCATTACATAGACCTTTTCCCAGATTTAAGTTCCTAAGTAGAATAATTGGTGCATTCATCTTTAGTAGCAATAGATGGGGAGGAAACCCACCTCCAAGAACTAGTGTATTTAGATACTCTATAGAGTACAAAAATGAGCTATCATCCGTCTCTGCAATCGAATCCGCACTACAGTACTGTATAACCTCTCTAGGCATCAATTGCAATGCATGATGATTCAAAGAAGCCACCTATGTATTCCACACTGCAAGTATAGCATGCTTGCTGAAACATGCTCCAAAGTCTCACAGTGGATACTTCACTGTACACACTATCAACCGAGGTTTCAATAGAGTATCCTTTTAATACCATGTCAAATGAAATATGTAACTTATCACAATTCTCTGTAATTCCCGCTCCATCCCCTATCCCTTGAATCCAACCAATAAATCCATTATCCATTACATCACCAACATTTGACATCCACATATTCCCAGACAACCTTAGCACCTTAACACACTGCCATATTTGAGAGTAACATAGTGTCACGTTAACAATATCTTCACGGGAGCCCTTCATTATGACAAGTAGGATCTGTCTAAAATCACCTCCAAGTAAAGTGACCTTTCCAACAAATGGTTTATTACAACTCATAATATCCCTTAAAGTTATATCAACTACCTCAAATACATATATGTGCATCATGGGAGCCTCATCCCACAGAATAAGGCTCGAGTGTCTCAATAGTTGAGCAAGATTGCTCTAAATAGGAATATTACAAGTGGATCAATTACCTAGATCCAATGGAATTTTAAATCTCAAGTGAGCAATACGACCACCCTGTAGAAGCAAAGCAGCAATGCTAGATGATGCCATTGCCAATGCTATACGATGATCACTGCGTAGCCTAGCAAGCAAACACTTATAAAGAAATGTCCTTCCAGACCCACCGAAACCATCCCAAAAAAAAGAAAAAAACATCCCTAGATTTTGCACCAACAGTATCCATAACTGCATTACATGCAACTCTCTGTCTATCATTCAATATTGCCTCCATAAAAAGACAACAAATTCTACGTTGCTCCAGTATATCATATGCATATTCATCTTCTAAAAGAGGGTTGGCACACAACTAAGAATTCGTTGTTCAATGGGGCTCTAGCAATCCATCAAAGTTAAACAATCTTCATGTATGCTACCTAAAATATCTTGAAGATGCAATAGAGCCTTGTTTGATGCCTCTTGGTGTAGAATTGCAAAAGATACATGCGTATGCTCTAGTTGCAATTTATTCAAAATATCATCTACCATTGGCGCCATAAACCTATCCCAAAGCTAACCAGGCTCACAAAAGACCAAAATTGCAGCAAACAAAGCATATAATTGGGCTCTAATATGCAAAGAGGCAGCTTCTTTCAAGCACATAGCAGCACACTCATCATCACCCTCTAACATGCCCTTTGTAAAGCAATCTTCCTTAAAAGTATTGTACATCACATTGCCAACAGTATGCAAATCCTCAAAAGATGTACATCTGCAAGACACTGTTAAGAGCATTTGCAAGTAATAATACTCACCACATATAGGCGGCACAAAGTATATTCAACCACATGTATTTCCACGCTTTCTCTTCATCCACGCCTTTCGATGTGCATTCCACACCCAGTACATCGGGAAGTCTTGATATCGAATCTAGATGGATACGATTGCATGCAAACCATTCTATAAGAGTGGTTTTCTTAATATCTTTATTTTGCATAACATTTGATATATTGTCTGTATCTTAAAACACCACACAATTCTCACCAGGCAAGTGCACCTACAACCACTGTATATCAAGCTTCTCATTGTGCAATGCATAGTCATATATTCACCAACATGTTTCTGAAGCAGAAACATATTGTGCATCTAAATAACTATCGATCTCATCCACTTCACAAATGCTCGTACCATTCAACCCTGAGCTTTCAATATAAAACTTATTGGTTGCATGATCATGTCCCTTGTATATATACTTATACAAATACTTAACAGCTGCCAGTTTTGAGTATACCTCAACATTTGTATGCGCATTGTATTTCTTGCTTAAGTAAGAATTGTATGGAGCAATCTATCGATTATCAATGGTATTACCCTTTATTGTGACCATGTTTCCATCATCCCGTCTTTTGTAAATATGATAGCCAAGGCTACCAACAGTTGTCACATTCACAAACCTCCGATGAAATTTTTTAGTACATTGACCATCACGCATGCAAGGGCTCTTGGGATTCAATGCACAGCAAGGACCATGGGCATTGCACTTTGAGATAGTTTCAAACAAAGTTGAAAACCATGCTTTATCAGGAAACTCAACACAAACAAACCTATCATAATGGCATGCTTCGGAGGGTTTAAAAGGGTGCTCCAAAATCAACAAAGTATAAGAATGCAATAACCCTCTCTTTTGAAACTCAATCACACTAGCATAGTCTACAACATTTTCAAACAAATTCCTGTTCAACAATGTATGCATCATATCAGCATGTTTTTTATGAAAGACCCGAGTGGTCAAATCAAGACGATCATAAGTAGTCTGTCCTAGCAACAAAGCATTAGTTATATCTGACCACTTTGGATTACATGTCATTGTTATAAAGAGATATGGTTTTCCCTTACTCCACACTATAGCCATGGCATCTTGATACAACTAATACATGTGCCTTGGCCCACTAGTAAAAGAAGATGGAAAAACCACCATTTTACCAACAGAGGCACTGATAACCTATACTGGCCCATTATCCATCACTCCCTTCATATCTGCCAAGCCTGTATAAACTTATGAGCGTAAAACTGATTGATTCTGACAACACCAAGCCAGCCTACATTGCTCTACACTACAATAAGCATCAACAAAAACCAGTTGCAATAATTGACCACCACACAACATGCAAACCTTAGTGTCCTCATGCACTTGTAGTCAAAATGCATAAATTTGCATCTGAGTAACACAGTCCTTATTAGACAATCCATGTACATTAACTAGAATATTAATGTTACTATAAGGCACCTTTACATGCCAACCATCATCACCCATAGGAAAAAGAATAACATACATGCACTATGCAAGTTTGAAATAGCAATACATCATCCATATCTCAACTATAAACACGTATATCTCGATGATCAAGACAATTCTCATCGCCTTGTCCCGACATGACTACACGAAACTTTCAAGAGAGTATGAGAGTTCCAATAGAGAATTCTCAAAGCTACTCAAGATATAAACGATAAATGAATTTACAATCAAAAACCCTAAATTGAAGGTGATCTAGACTCAAAGATAAAAGAATAGTCACGCATGAGCACATGCATAAGTGGCCATGCATGAGCACATGCATACATGGTGCTCTCCAAAGGCCAACTAATAACCCCCCTCTCTCTAATGGATGTCCATTCATCCACATTTGCACACGACTCTCATCACCGAAGGCCTAGCAAGCACCACTCAAACTTGAAAATATGCTAGTCTTGAGCGTATTCGACACTTGAAAGTGAAAGAATAGACATGCATTAGGTCCAACATGCATAAGCAAATGCTTATATGGCCATGCATGAACACATGCGTATACAACACTCAATAAAGGCTAGCCAAGCATTGTCTAATCTCCTCTCTCTCTCTCTCTCTCTCTCTCTCTCTCTCTCTCTCTCTCTCTCTCTCTCTCTCTCTCTCTCTCTCTCTCTCTCTCTCAGCCTTGCCAATGGATGTTTGTTCGTCTACATTCATATGTAGGGCTTGTGAAAGTATCAAGGGTGTTATATATCCAAAGGTGTTTGAGACTCCAAATCGAAAGAATACCAAGGGGAAAGATGGAAAAAGAAACCATTTAAATGGGGTTCTAAAAAAGTTTTATAATCTAGAAGAGATAAACAATGTATTTCAAAATGGAGATTTTCATCAATCAAATAAGAAGTCTTGTAGAGGTTATATATATACAAAGCAAACCATGGATCCGAGGATGTTATGTAGCGATTCATTCAAGTTAACGTTGCCAAAAACCTATCAAGATAAACTTTGAAAGAAGCAAGTTGCACATCAAGGGCAATGTTTTCCAGTGTAAGGGGATGAGCCTATGTGGTGATTCATCTAGGTTAACATCACCAAAAACCTATTAAGACAAACTTTCAAAGAAGTAAGTTGCACATCAAGGGCAATGTTCCCAGGTGTGACCAAGCTCTCATTCTTATGAGTAATTAACTCACATACTCCATCCTCTATACGACTTGCATTGTCAATAAAATCTTTTATCTTCTCATCATGATCATCCAAGGATCTAGCATGTGGCCAATATTTTTGAATACGGTCATATATCTCCCCTATATAGCCCTTGATTTCTTCTAACTCATCTTGTATCCTCACTCCATAACCAAGGTTCCCTTCATATTTCTCCTCCAATATTCTCTCAATCCTTTTTAGATGGCTACCAATGTTCTCACTAAGAGAAATTGAAGTTCTTTGCGAAATAGTCTCTTCAATTGCTTCTCAATCCCATCCAAGTGATGAATGATTCTCAAGAACTCAATAGAACTATCATACCCTCCAACATGCTTGAGGGCATGACGAAATGCTTTCTTCCTTGTAACCTCTTTCACCTTGCGCATATTCATTTGCACGCTGGTAGTGCATCACACAACATTTCCTATTGCAAACACATCTTTATTTTCTACAAAAGCCTCCATGTTGTTGTGCAAAACAGATGCGTTAATATTGAGGTGCATATCAACTATTCTTAAAATTTAGAAATATGAAAAAATCCTAGATGGCATTAGATTAGCCTTCCAATGCATTAAATTTGAAACATATGTGCTCTAGACCATATGATTGATTGCGACAGGATTTGCTATAGCAAGAAACATTTAGAGTGAGGTTGAATTCTATTTATCTCACACACAGAACTCAAGTCACTCTTTCGCTAACTTACATACATGTCATATGATTGATTATGATAGTATTTGCTATAGCAAGCAACGTTTGGAGTGAGGTTCCAATCTGTTTAACCCACACATCAAACTCAACTCGCTCTTTCACTAACCTACATACAGGTCATGCACGTGTCTTCAAGGTGCAAATGGAGTATTTCAAGCAAATTCCCATGGCTTCCTAGGTGAGAGATTAGAGTTTTTGTGACAATGGATGTATTCATTTGAATATCCCTATGAATACATCCATCATGATTTGAAACCCCTCTTTCAACCTTACCTTCATCTTAAGCCCTATCTTAAGTCTAACAAATTGTCTTTGTTCACAACCCATGGATAAATTAAAAGTTCCCTATAATTATAACCACCTCATGAATTGCAATGAGGAAAGAGTTGAGGATGGATCTTTTGATGTACATAACGTTACATCGACCAATGAGTTGGCCTTTTAATTGGAATGAGGTTTTTTTCCCCACGACAAAGAGTCTCATTGCTTGTGCACACTACACAATATCCTTCCCTAGAAAATCATGCCCTACAATGATGCAACAATCCCCATTCCTGCCAACAAAACTATAACCCACACACTAAAAAACTCTGAAAGTTTGAAAACATCAATATTAAAAGCATTATATGCATACCAACCTCATGAATTGCAATGAGCAAAGAAAAGGATGGATCTATCTCTCAATAATGAAAGTCACAAATAAATAGCATTATCACTTAGCCCCTGGTGCACAGAACGCTACAACTACCAATGAACCAGCTTTCCAATTTGAATATGAGGCTTTTTCTCTAGGACAAATAGCCTCATTGCCTGATCTCATTCGCATGTATAAGATGGACCCATATGGTCCAAGGGTGCACACCACACAATATCCTTCCCTAGAAAATCATTACTAGATACTTGATTATCCATGAAGAACACATGTATAGAAATTTGTAGTCCCTACGTTGGAGTTCAAGATATATGGCTCCATCCTGGTACCTATAGGGATTGACAATATAATAGATACCTTAAAATTAGTACAGAATCTTCCACTCCATGTCTTAAAATCGGTGTAGAAGATAATAACATAAACATAGATTTAAATCCCCATATTGTTGATATCTTCCATTCCATGTCTTAAAATGCATATCTTAAAATGTTTATCCTAATCTAATGTAGATCCTCATATTCAAAGTGCATGGCCAGGTGCTCTCTATATAAATCCAACAATAAAAACTCCACTATTTCAAAAGCAGAGAGAGAGAGAGAGAGAGAGAGAGAGAGAGAGAGAGAGAGAGCTACTTTTCTTACTCAAATGTATGCAATGTATCATCCTATCTATTTATTTTCAAACAGTGGGGGGAGAGAGAAAGAGAGAGAGAGTCCATAACTAATCAATCAATCAAATTTTCTCTCCCTTGTCCCTTCCCTTCTCTCCCATACTTGATTTATCTATCAATTAATGTAAATCAATAAAACCAATAATTATTAATTGATCTCCATCTCTCTCTCTCTCTCTCTCTCTCTCTCTCTCTCTCTCTCTCTCTCTCTCTCTCTCTCTCTCTCTCTCTCTCTCTCTCTCTCTCTCTGTGTATTCCCACACTTGCGTCAAAAGAAAGAGAGTCCATAGTTAAGTAATATTCAATTAATTAATCAATAATCGATCAATAAAACTAATAATTAACTAATAAATAATAATTTTCCTCTCTCTCTCTCTCTCTGTATTCCTACACTTGCGTTAAAAGAAAGAGAGTCCACAATTAAGTAATATTCAATTAATTAATCAATAATCGATCAATAAAACTAATAATTAACTAATAAATAATAATTTTCCTCTCTCTCTCTCTCTCTCTCTCTCTCTCTCTCTCTCTCTCTCTCTCTCTCTAGTAACAAACAGAAACTCACATACATACACAAGTGTATTAACATAAACTTGCTAATAACAATAATTACGATGATAAACTACTAATAAACCAAACAAACACACACACATATGCATGCACATGCACACACACATACATACATACAGACATACAGACATACATACATCAATATATATTCATCCACCATATTGAAGGAGAGAGACTAGCAACCTAGACTCGTAAAAAATCGTTCGAAAGACCAAAACATACACAAAGAACAACATCAACCAAAGCTTTAATCAAAAGCTACTAGCAAACAAACCTACCAACGAATTCAATTAATTAATCAAGAACCAATCAATACAACTAATAATTAGCCAATAATTAATAATTTCCCTCTATCTATCTCTCCCTCACACACACACACACACACACACACACACACAACAAACATAAACTTACTAACACATACGCAAGCTTACTAACATGAACTTGCCAATAATAATAATTACGATGATAAACTACTAATAAACCAAACAAACAAACACACACACACACACACACAAATAAATATACTTACTTTATATCGTATATGAGAGAGAGAGAGAGAGAGAGTAAATAACTAATCAATCAATCAAAATTTCTCTCCCTTTCCCCTCCCCTCGTCTCCCATACCTAATTTACCTATCAATTAATTAAACTAATTAAAATCAATAAAACCAATAATTATTGGTTAATCTCTCTCTCTCTCTCTCTCTGCCCGGCCTTGCCGATTATGTATGGACATTGATGGAGAGACCTCAAGTGATCATGATATCTAGATTGATTTGCAGCAAGGCCTCAGTCCCACATGACATTGTGCAAGCAGAGCTTGCCACACTGCCCATGCTAGTCGAGGCATTATTTCAGACAGTCTGCTTCCTACACAGATTTCAGGATATGGATAGAGATCGCATTGCATATAGAGCATATATGGCATCTCATGAGATGGCTCGAGCGGGGGATACCACATCATGGTATGCACAGACTAGAGCTTGGTTTGACAAACATGGGCTGGACATTGATAGACTCCCACCTCTTCTATATGATACTCAGGCTCCCACTTACACCCTCTCTCTCTCTGAGAGGAAAAGAGTCATCAGATAGGAGATATGGCATATTTATATACGGAGGACATGGGTCAGCCCTGCACAGCCACTGCCATCGAAGATGGCACATTATTATACACAGTTCTTGAGGATATCAGAGCAAGGATTCATAGAGATTCCGAGATATATGGAGATCTATATGCCACATCGATTGAGAGTTCTTATTGGACAACTCAGGGTATCATCACATCAGCTTATGATTGAGAGTGGCAGAGCCAGTGGCATCCTGCAGGAGGAGAGGATATGCCCCCTTTGCAGATCAGAGGTAGAGAGTGAGGAGCATTTTGTTCTCAGATGCCCAGTATACTTAGAGTTGAGATCTAGATACACATTGAACAGCTCACTTTAGGGATGTATGACTGATATGGATCAGAGATCATTTGGCCATTTTCTGGGAGAGGCATGGCACATCAGAGAGCAGAGCACACAGTGGGTCCCAGTCAGAGAGGGGCCTACCCAGACGACTATTACACAGTTCTTTCAGACAGACAGAGTGAGAGCTACTGTACCAGCCTCCAGCCAGACCTCCAGGCTCACACTACAGCAAGCTGAGGACCAGCGTACTCGACGCCGCATGAGGATCCGTGGGTTTCGGACCCCACAGCCACACCGACAGGAGATCCAGAGGAGTCTTGATCTACATCGACAGCAAACTGAGATCCGACGACACTCGACACATTGGATCTCAAATCTCCAGTTTGCTCTTTCTCCACCGTCGATGTACCACATCCTGCATCTAGGAGGGATCACCTGCTATTAGCGACTTCGACGACTGCTACTACATCCCAGGATAGTATATCTCCCTGCATCTGTTACATATACACATCGCACCACTTTATCACAGCCGACAGTTGTTCCCCTATCACATCCGACATTTGTTCCCCTTTTGTAGCCATTATCTGGAGTACCAGAGCTACATACGCGCATACACATACACGACACTTATCACACTCACAGCACCGTATTTTCAGTTTTCAGTTTTTAGCTTTTTATTCAGTACTTTTATTTTGGATAGCTGGACCTCATCAGTTGTATCACAGTTTGTCTCATAGGCCAGTTTTGTTCTTTAGAAGACGTTAATATAACTTTCTTTCTTTCTTTCTCTTTCTTTCTCTCTCTCTCTCTCTCTCTCTCTCTCTCTCTCTCTCTCTCTCTCTCTCTCTCTCTCTCTCTCTCTCTCTCTCTCTCTCTCTCTCTCTCTCTCTCTCTCTCTCTCTCTCTCTCTCTCTCTCTCTCTCCCCACTACAAGGATATGGAGGTATAGCGACGACGCTTTCCAACGCAAAATAGCGGCGTTGCTATTTGCGATGCTAATAGTGACGGTGCTTAGACAAAAAAACGCGGGCCGAAACCCGAGCACGTTATTTTGCGCACATACACAAAAGAGAGAGCGAACATCTTGCATTTGAGAGGGAGAGGGAGAGAAAGAGGGAGAATGAAAGCTTCTCGCCGCCGCTGCCGCCATTCGTGAAGAAGAGGAGGAAGTGTACGGAGGGCGAAGAGGAGCCGCCGTTGCGAAGGGGAGTCACCGAATCCATCCTTGAGCCTTCACGGTGAGTGCATTGTTCCTTCTTGCTTTGTTTTTGTGTTTTCTCTTTCTCTTTTACTTGTTTTTGTTAAAATTCATGTGTATTGAGAGAGGGAGAGGAAATGAGAGAGAAAAAGAGAGAGAGGGAGAGGGAGGGAGAGGAAATGAGAGAGGGAGAGGAAGAGGGAGAGGGAGAGACAGGGCCACGATACCTTGCATTGCAAGCTATCGAGGAGACTCCCATACTTGCAACCATACGGATAGCCTTACGTAGCAAATACGTTGCAAAAATTTTTCGAAAGGGGAGCCCCATTGGCTCTCCCAACACCTAATGATGCCAAACCAGCCATTTCTAGAATGGAGATAAACCCCATAGGCATACCTAAACTACATGGACCCTACATAACTCATCCACTAAGTGACGCTTCAGTCCACTATGTGGAGGAGCCGAATGACGAAGAGTCTTATGTGCACCCATACGTGTCATATGACGAAGAGGGTAATGCAATCCTTATGGATTACCAACCTGTACTGGTGATGGCATTAGGAAGGGGTAGAGGCAGAGGCCTAGGAGGGCAGACCCAAGAACCAATTTCTTGTTGGAATTGTCGTCACCTTGGACACATCTCCTCATGCTGCCTCGAACGAGAGCAGGCTAATTGGGAAAAGACCAATCTCAGATGCCAAGAGTGTGGAATCACTCACCTATTTGTTGAATGCCCTAGACGAAGGCCACCCTCTAGTGTAGCATCAAACAAGCCATCTATACCATTGGGGCTATTTGGAGTTGAGACATTTAAGAAAGAGGACACACCCATCCCTTGCATGTCATGACCCATGTATGCAAACAAAGCAAGCATCACTACATAGACCCAAGAACTTAGATGTAGCCTCAATCGGAAAGAAGGGCCATAGGTGAAGGAGAAAGCAAGCTAAGGCAAAGGTCACGCTAAAAATCGAGAGTGCCACAACTCTACCTCCCAAAAAAAGGGTGATAGACACAAAAGTAGAAACATTAGTTCCTCTAAAGACGAGAGGAGGCCGACAAGAGGAGTGCAAAGGTCACCAACTCGAGGCCATTGAAAAGGTCAAGGAGTGGGTAAAAGAAGCCCATGAGCACTTGAAGGATGCTGAGCCCATATTGGAAGATGAGTGAGATTGATGATCTCTCAAGCGTAAGCACGCCAGCCTCGCCTCCACAACCAAAGTTGAGGGATATAGTTGTACCACAAGCAAAGCTGATCAAACAGAGCCTACATGCTACGGACTAGCAAACCAGTCGAGGCCATTGGTCAAGAAACACAGAGTTAGAAGAGAGGGAAGCAACTAATGACCTCCTCACCATGCTAGTGACCACCTCGATGACTTTAAGCCTAGGAGATTTGCTTAGGTAGCATTCGACACTATGGCAAGAACTGAAGCAATGGGTTGAAGGACCAATGGAGCAAGGGACAACTGATCTACATGATCATGATGTAGTAACTCAGATACCTAGTCTGACATTGCACTCGATGCCCAAGTCCTTGCATGTCAATGCTTTTTGGGAAGGCACCAAATCGCATGTAGTCTTACTAGTCCTAGCTCTAGGAGACACCACAAGGAAGGAAATTGTGGATACACGAGCAATAGTTAGTGTGCTGGGCCACACAGTACCCGCCTGTTGAGAATGCTAGGTTCAATGGCACCCTAGCCAATGGAATGAAAGTGTTGGAGTATTAAAGAACTGGCCATTGAAGATCACAGGGATTCAATTCTCTACTGACTTCATAGTTATGAAGGGAGTGGACTATGACATCCTGTTAGGCCAGCCCTGGATGCACAATGCACAGGTCATAGAAGACTAGGGTAACGGTCTAATCTTCTTAGGCAATCAAATAGAGGCAGTAAAAGTGGAGATGGATACATGGAAGACCACACCGGTCGACATGGATGCCATCTCCACGATGCTGAAGGGTGATGCACAAATTAGAAAATCTTACGGCCCACTAATCAAATATATCCATGTCTCAAAGATTAGCGAGATTGGATGCACATGCTTGCCATGATAGATCTATCGTTCTCGGATAATGAGAAGTATGAGAAAGTCGTTGCGGCAATTGATGAGCTTAGTGACACATCCCTAGTACCAACATGCATAATGGCAAGGAGCTCTCATAAACAACCCAACCTTGTCAAGGTACAAGTGGCCGCCATCACGAAAATTGAAGATGAAGATGAGGACTGGTGGCACCTACCTACCTACGCCAGTGACTGCCCAGAAGACCCACACCTTCGACATACTCATTGACGAGCGAGCTGACTATAACATCCTTACACATGATCATTGGACCCTCATTAGTTAACCAAAATTTCAGCCCACCAACACCAAACTCAACCCGTTTGGAGGGCGGTTCTATCACTGCTCAAGAAGTGCATAATAATGGTCTCTATCGAGACTAAAAGCCTACCTGTGACCTTCTATGTGATGCCAAATACTAAGATGCTGGTAAGGAATCGCTGCTAGGATGTACATTCAAGAAACAAGCACATTGC
Source organism: Lygodium microphyllum (assembly GCF_053477565.2). NCBI lineage: Eukaryota > Viridiplantae > Streptophyta > Polypodiopsida > Schizaeales > Lygodiaceae > Lygodium > Lygodium microphyllum. Next base: position 120,915,542 of record NC_141142.1, read on the forward strand.
AATGTCAACTATTACTCACAGCGCATTCACCTTGCCATTTGCAATGTTCGGATAGTTACAACATTTAGCAAAGGCTGTGTGACTCCTCCATCACAATCCGCAAAGCCACCGGTAGGGAAATCCACCATCGAGCCTAAGGAAGGGGTTGTGATTCATCACCATCCACCAAAACCTCAACACCAGCAAAAAGCCAACCACAAAGCTAAAATCCTTGAATACCAACTCAAATGGGTGCCAAAACATCCACAATCGCCATCTAGGAGCACTCAGATGCGAACCTGCAAGGCTGAGAAATCCCCCTCGAAATCTAGGAGGCCTAGAAGAAACCACATGTATCGATGAACGGTCAAGCCGCGATGGGTTTCCAAAGCCTTATTGCAAGCACAATGCTACTACGAGGGTAACACGTAGATTTGGGTACCTAAAGTTAAGATGACCAAGGATACTACTTCAACAACGCCCCCAAGCTTACCCACACCAAGCCACATGATAGAATGGGCACCAATGCCATGCATGACCCAAATTATGGAGCAGATAGGGCCTCCAATGCAGAAGCTAGCAAAAACTAACCAGGTTGAAAGGTGAGAAGGATCGAAGCTTGTACGCGAGCTATGGCGGGAGAGCAAGAGCAAGAAAGAGAGAGACAAGAAATGGAAACTCCAACAGTCACAATGTGTGTCCGGGCCTTCCTTTATTCAAACTGTCACTAAAAGAATAAAGAATAAAGTGACGTGATGGGCGCCCGCCACCTGCAGTGTGCAGTGGCGGGTACTGTCAGTGTAGTAATACACGGGGCGACACGGCGGAGGCGCCTTTACCCCCAACAACCTCCCACTTAAAGGCGAATTTGCCCTAGTGAGAGAGAAAAGAAAAAAGAAAAGACAGTACAAATGTACATAGGTACAAGGGATGAGGAAAGGCAACATCTCATCCAATGCCCATCAATCTCCTGAGGAAGGCAAAGCGCTCAGTAGTGAGGCTTTTCGTGAGCAGATCTGCAGGATTCTCGTCAGTGGAGATCTTGACAAGGTCAACAGACTTGTCCTCCACAACACCACGTATGAAGTGATACCTCACCTCAATGTGTTTTGTCTTTGCACGGAAGACCGGATTCTTAGCCAACTGAATGGCACTCATAGAATCCGAATGCAGTGTAGGTATAGCATCAATCCCAAGGTCATCAACTAGACGGCCTAGCCATATGGCCTCCTTGCAAGCCTCAGTGGCTGCAACATACTCGGCCTCAGTGGTAGACAAAGCCGTACACTTCTAAACCCTGGACATCCAAGAGATAGCCCCTCCAGCATAGGTGAATACATAGCCAGAAGTGGACTTCCTACTATCTGCATGTCCTGCATAATCGGAGTCAATGTACCCCATGACCCCTGTATCCTGGCTGCCATAGCAAATACACATATTTGTTGTGCCCTTCAGGTACCTCATGATACCCTTCACGGCATCCCAATGTCTACTGCCAGGTGTAGCCATATAGCATGCCACAACACCAACTGCATACGCAATATCTGGACGAGTGGCTATCATGGCATACATCAAACTGCCCACGGCTGAAGCATAAGGGATCTTGGCCATCTCGGCCCTCTGCTCATATGTCTACGGACAATCGGCCTGTGATACCTTCACATAAGAAGGTAATGGACATCCAATAGGCTTTATGTCCTGCATGCGAAAGCGCTCAAGGACTTTATGAATGTACTCCCGCTGTGAGAGATACAAAAGCCCCTGATGCCTATCGCGCTTAATGCGCATCCCAAGTATATGTGAGGCCTATCCCAAATCCTTCATCTCAAAGCTCTTCTTCAGCTGAGATTTAAGAGCATCTAGCTCATCATGAGCTTTCCCTGCTATCAGTATATCATCAACATAGAGTACCAAGATAAGCAAACTGCCATCACGGGCTTTCTTCTGTAAAGACACGGATCCATAGCACTCCTGCTGTAGCCCTGTGACTGCATAAAGGCATCAAACTTATGATACCATTCCCTAAGTGCCTGCTTCAAGCCATACAAGCTCTTCTTCAACTTGCACACTAGGTGCTCCCTGCCAGGTTCTGCAAAGCCCTTAGGCTGATCCATATAGATCTCATCATGCAAGTTCCCATGTAGAAAAGCCGTCTTGACATCCATCTGATATAGATCTAAGTCAAGCTGTGCAACCAAAGCCAAGACTAAGCGCAAGGTGGTCATCTTAACCACAGGAGAGAAGACCTCATCAAAGTCCACACCATGTTCCTGCTTAAAACCCTTTGCTACCAATCTAGCCTTGTATGCCGGCTTGGGGTGTCCAGGGGTACTTTTCAGCTTGTACGCCCACTTGCATGGCAAAGCCTTCTTGCCCTTAGGCAAGGCAACCAAATCCCAAGTCTCATTCTTATGCAGGGAGTCTATCTCAGACTGCATAGCCGTCTCCCAGGAGTGATTGTCACCCCTGCGCATAGCCTCATCATAAGTGAAAGGCTCTCCTGCATCTGTAACCAAAACATAATGCATAGAGGGCTGAAATCTGTCAGGTGGACGTCTGTCTCTAGCAGACCGTCTCACCGCAGGCTCTGCTGCCTGTCTAACTGCCTGTTCAACACCCTGGCCCTGTGGAGGAACTGCTGCAGGATGTGCTACTGGTGGCTGTGTTGGAGCTCTAGGCTCCTCCTGAAAGATCACTCTGCGGATCTCAACCACCTTCTCAGGCTGCCTGTGCATCTTGTCTTCATGGAAGACGACATCATGGCTGTGTACTATTTTCCACGCCTGTGGATCCCATAGGCGATAGCCCATCTCTTCTAACTCACCATAGCCAAGGAATATGCATTTAATGCTCTTTGGATCCCAATTTACTCCTCTTGTCCTTGGGCACATGGCAGAATGCCTCACATCCAAAGACACGGAGATGCGCATAAGAGGGTGGCTTACTAGCCCAAACTTCCTCTGCAACCTAGAAATCCAATCCATTGGAAGGCGATCAGTTTATGACATGCACTGCTGTACTAACTGCCTCAGCCCAAAAACTCTAGGGTAGGCCTGCATGGCTAAGAATAGAGCGCACACGCTCCTGAATAGTCCTGTTCATGCGCTCAGCCAAACCATTTTGGGGTGGGGTGTAAGGGGCGGTCAACTGACGCTTAATACCCCTGTCATCACAAAACTGCTCAAAAGCATGTGAGACATATTCTCCCCCATTGTCAGTCCTAAGGCATTTCAGCCTATACCCAGTCTGGTTCTCAACAAGAGCAAGCCAACACTGAAAGACTGCCAAGACATCGGACTTTTGCTTTATGGGATAAGCCCACACTTTTTTAGAAAAATCATCAATGAAGGTAACAAAGTACTTCGCGCCACCCATAGACATGCAAGGCATAGGCCCACAAACATCGGAATGGACCAATGCCAAGGGCTCACTCATGCGTGGCCTACCCGATTTCTTATGCGTAGACCTATTCTGCTTACCATAAAGACAATGATCACATGAGTCAAAACATGCATAATCCAAAGGCGGAAGATACTGCAAACCAGATAACATTTTCATTCCCTTCAAAGACATGTGCCCTAAACGAGCATGCCAAAGTGATACATGTGGGATAGAACCCACTGCCAAAACATGGTCAACTGAGGACCCAGATACAACAAGAGGATAGAGGCTGCCAACCTTGGCGCCTCTAGCAAGCACAAGTCTGCCACGAGTAATCTTCCAGGCAGAATCCCCAAAACATACATGAAATCCTGCATCATCCAGCTGTCCTGCAGACATAAGACTGCGCATAAGCGCAGGTACATGATGTACATCCCTAAGCAAAAATGAACTGCCAGTGGAAAACTGCAACTGAATATCACCCATGCCCACAATGTCAAGAGACCTGTTGTCTCCAAGTCTGACTGAACCAGATATAGTGCGGTAAGAGTGGAACCACTCACGGTAAGGCATCACATGGAAGGATGCTCCAGAATCCAATAACCAGCACTGTGTATACATACTAGATGTCTCAGTCAAGTGTGAAGCATCAGAAGAACTAGGTACAAGTATAAACTCATCAGTACCATCGGACTCCTCAGTCTGTGTGACATTAATTTCCTCAATCTTGACGCTGGACTTCGCAGGTATTATGCTGCGATCAGAGGACTTCTCCTGCACTTTATCTTTCCCCTTATCCTTGCGCTTCTCATTGCGCAACTCATGACACTGTGGTCTAATATGCCCCTTTTTCCCACAATGATGACAAGTGACATTTGCATTGCGCTCACGTGACTTACTACGCGACTTGCCACGAGATTTAGACCGACCCTTCTGTGAGTCACGGCCACGGTTATTACCAGGATCATTCCTGTCATTCCTGCCTCTAAATGTCAAAGCATGATTACCACGAGAGGCATCCAAGTTTTTGCAATTCACCTCTTCCTGATCTGCCAATTTTAGAGTAGCACTAGAGGCACAAAGAGCAGTGCGGAATACATCCCATGACTCATTCAGAGTTCCAAGCAAGAAAAGAGGAGTTACTTCCTCTCCAAAGGTGATATCCTGTGAAGTCAGGTTCTTCAGTATAGCATGGAACTGGCTCAAGTGAGCAGACATAGTCGCATTATCCTTCATGCGTAGATCCATAAGCTGCTTCAACCAGTACATCTGACTCGCCGGACTTTTCTTATCATAAAGATTCTTGATCTTATTCCATAGATCCCATGCACTCTGTGCTTCCTCAAATACATTATAATGTACCTATTCAGTGAGAGACAATACAATCGTGGACTTGCATAGCTCATCAAGTTCAAGCCAGTCGTCATTGTCCATAGTTTCAGGCTGCTCCCCACTCAACCGAAGTGGCTTAATCTGAGATTTTTGCACCAAGACCTACCAAATTTGACTCTTCCAATAAGAGTAGTTGGTACCATCCAACTTTGTAATGTTAAAGATGGCACTATCATGCGAAGATGACGCCATTATGCAGGCTGGAAATGCCCAAACTGTCCAAAACTGCTTGCTGTTTTACTGCAGAAACTGCCCAAAAATGACCAAAACGGAGTCCAAAGGGCGAGCAAAGTGTGCCAAAAGTTGCTGCCCACTTAGTACTAGGTGCGGTACACCAAATCAGGATATTTCAGCATGAAAAGTACACCTCAGTCCACCAATAACTGCTTGCTGTAATAAATTGCAGGTATGCAGTCTAGATAGCAAATTGTCCCAAAATAGGATCCAATGTCAAGCAAACAATGCTAGGTCCAAAGCCGGCATGAAACGGACATAAGCAAGGCCAATGACAGTGAAAAGAACATGAGCTCAACACCGAAGCATGTCAAAATAACATCTGCCAGTGAAAGGCACACCCCCAGACACTCTAGGCAAAGTGTTCCTGTAACTGCCAAAACCTGACACAAATAGGTGTCTGCTCAAAGAGAAAGATCCAAATATGAGACTCAGCTCATAAGCATCCTGTGAACCAAGAGTACATCAATGCATATCCATAAAGATCGGAGTATGATCCCAAAGTCTCAATGCGTATATAGCTGCTCAAGACATAAACTGCTCCAATAGCATGCAACTGTCAAAGGTTAAGCAAGCATGTAAAATGCTCCCACTGGCACAAAAGGCGTACAAAGCGAGCTCAGAAGCTCAAACAACCCAAGAGAAAGCACCAGTGATAAGTGACCCTATCAATGCATCAAGCGCATCCAAGAGAGCATGACATACATGAAGCACCGGTCGTATTAACCATGAAGCAATACATAAGCCCAAATAAGCACTCGGTCAACTCAATGACATCCAAATAGCAACCAAGATCAGTGATCAAGTAAGTCGAGAATGCTTAAATACATCCAAATCCAAGCTCCAAATGTCGATATGGCATACACGAACCAAATAGCATATGTCACGAACCAAAGCATGTAATGCAAAAGCCTAACTGTCAAGCAGAGACATGAGGCATAGGCGGTCCACGAGCATGCCAAGTCGGTCCAAATGCCAGTGAAGATGGAGCTAATGCGAAGCTCAAAAGCATCCCATAATCTCATACATATGCTCCAAGTCGTCCCCAAATGTCAGAGACATCATGCCAAAGCTCAAAGCATACATCCGGTATCGGTAGGTAAGTGCCAAAGTATGTAAAGTACCTTCAACCCACTGTTATTCCAGCATGTATTTACTGTTCTAAACAATAGATTTCAGCCCCGAATTCAAGCCAAAATCATGGTCAAACCAAATGCATACATCCCCAATACATCCGGGTAGGAAGTAGACCGCATATGGGCATCAAATAGCTCCAATGGAATGAGGCATAAGCAACAAATGTCAGTGTCAGGGGTGCTACCCTGTTTCCAGCACTGTTATGCAGTGAATGACAGTTTCAAAACTGAGAATGATCAGCTCCCAACCTCTATGTCAAGCCAAAGCATCAAAATGACATCCAAAAATGGTTCAAATGCCCTCCAAATAGGCCAATGATGAGTGCTCCATGAGCAACAAGGCATTCAGCTGTAAAACGTGGAGGTTAAAGTCTGAAAATGGGCGCCATATTCAGCGTGTTGAGGCCTGGAGTGCTATTGCCAATCACGTGGAGTTATGATGGTTGGGGGGGCTCAATGATGGCCCAAGGTAGGCACATACCAAGCCATGAAGGCCCAATGCAAAGGGGAGGGAAGATATGAGCTATGGAGCTCAAGAAGAGTGGCTGCCCTTTGTTCCTGCCCTGTTTCAAACTGAGAATACACTCAAATGCCTGCAAATGCTGAAGCAATACCTCAAGGGCAAGGCCTTGATGAAGCTCAAGAAGGCCGGGATGGAGCTCGGGAAGCCGGGGAGAGTCGGGAGCTCGAGAGGTCGGCTATAGCTGCCGGGATGGAGACCCAATGCGTGAAGCAAGTCGATGCGAAGGTCGGAAAGCACCGAGTCTAGCTCGAGCAAGAGAATGCCAAGCTCTGATACCAGTTGAAAGGTGAGAAGGATCGAAGCTTGCACGCGAGCTATGGCGGGAGAGCAAGAGCAAGAAAGAGAGAGACAAGAAATGGGAACTCCAACAGTCACAATGTGTGATCGGGCCTTCCTTTATTCAAATTGTCACTAAAAGAATAAAGAATAAAGTGACGCGACGGGCGCCCGCCACCTGCAGTGTGCAGTGGCGGGTACTGTCAGTGTAGTAATACACGGGGCGACACGGCGGAGGCGCCTTTACCCCCAACACATGTTTATTGACCAAAGCCGCACCCTACTACTCACACATTGCCTCAACCCATTCCTACTAGTGCCCCTACGACCTCACTAGCATCTAGTAGCACAACACCCCCAACTCTAATCAAGCCCATCACACAAGAAGCCCAACCACACTCCCAGGAGCAACCAAGGCCACAACCATCAACTACCAAATTATCCAATTTGATCAAACCTTACCCACTAGCAAGTTTAAAGCCGTCCTACCCCAACGATCGATCCTCACATTGACCAAAGACCTAGCTGATAACATAGGAGACGACCTGATCACTTGCATCAAGTGCTTGGAAGCCACGTTCAACCTACTCGCCAAGAGCTACGAGTGTTTGGACCTAGACTTGCTTGATCCATCCTTAGCATCAGAGGTCTGCTCCATGACATGCACCTGGGATGAATATGAATTCGTAATGGTAAAAACCCCCACGATTACAGAAGAGTTGATTGCCAATTCCCAGATATCTCGAGGCCAAGCCCTCAAACAACGGTTGATCACCTCGTATAGCAAAAGCAGAGTTATTGCCACAAGCCTGGACGAGCTTTGCAGGCTAGCCGATAATAATGGCTTATCTTTCTTGAGGAAGTGGTATGCTCTCAAACTACAGTGGGAACAAGAAGGCTACCAAATCATGACCAATGCTGAGCAGTGATGTGCCTTTAAGACCTTTGAGTATGATCCCACTTATTTAGTTCCAACCTCCTATAGGGTGTTGACCACCATTTGTGACCTCGACCCTTGGAAGAGCACATCGTGACCCACCCATACTTAGACCGAATTCCGACTGAGGAAGAGCTACATCGTGACCCACCCATACTTAGACAGAATTTTGACTAAGGAAGAGCTACACGTTGCTAGCGTGATCGACTTCGGTAACCTCCTCATAGATGTTCTCACCTACATCACTCAAGTCAGCATCTATCCTTTTGATATGGACCATTATGCCAATCTAGAATATAATCCAAACTTCTATGATTAGCTTATGCAAAAGTAAAGCACCGCAAGCCAGTGCTGAATGCCCTTGACCTCTCAAACCTTAATGCTACGAAGGATTCTAGGGCAAGGTGAAATCAAACATGTAAACAAGTAAAGTGAATGAAACGCATGGATAAACATCTATCAATAGAGAACAGATAGAAATCAACTTGTGACTGATGGAAAGTTGTAGAATTTTTGGAAAGAATGGACTGCTTGAAGCAAAAAATGTTCTTGTTTGTAATTAAGCATGTTATTCTCCCCTAGAAAGCATAATTAATTCATGCCCACCTTTCTACACGAAATTACCTTGAGGACACTAATGGTGAACTATGACATTATGATAGGTACTCACTATGACAGGTCAAGATAAAAGCAATAAACTTCCATTCTCAGAAGAGGAGCAGGCAAAGTATAGCCCGTTGTTTGGAGATGAGGACTTATAATCAATTCAAATTCAGGTATATCATGAATCTAGAAGACATTGTCATGGAAAAACTAGCCATCTAGCAACTAGTGAAGCAGTGCAGGCTGCAAAAGTACGTGGAGAAGGTGGAAGAGCTAAGGAGGAAGAGGCAGAGCTCAGGAATAAGGAGGAAGAAGACATAGCTCTCGCTATCCACCTCTCAGTGGAGCAACCTTCAAGACAAGAAGAGTTGGCGGCCATGAGTCCCTTTGCACTACCATTGTCCACAACCTACGATGACTATGTGCAGGAACTCCTGTCACACGTGGAACATGCAAAGGAAAAAAAAAGGTAGCCATAGCTAAGCTCGAGGTTGAAAGGGAGATGATGGTAGCCTCTCAGTTAGAGAGTCAAGTGGCCATCTATCAAAGAGAGATCAAGGAGCTAAAAGAGAAGCTCAAGGCCAAGGGAGGAGAAGACGTGCAATGGAAAGAAAAACTTGTGGCGGAATCATATAGCCTCATGAGCCTACAACACAATTTTGATGAGCTGGTGGCAATGTAGAAAGATATGCAAAAAGAAAATGAAAAGATTCGAGATGCACAAAGCAGCTAGTAGCGGTAGAAGAAGAGAGAAGCCGATGTCACCAAAAGCATATAGCAAATCTGGAACAAAGGTTAGCCTTGGAGCTTGAATAATAGCAACGTTTGGAAAGGGAGTGTGAGGAACATGAGAGGAGGGTAAAGGCGTTAGCCTATAGGCACAACGAAAGCCTAGAAGAATTGAAGAAAAAGTCGATGATTGGGTGAGTAGGAGTGAAGAAAAAGTGAGCAACTTGGCATGTCGACTAGCCCTTGCAGAAGAAGGCAACAAAGTATTAGTAGAAAGCAGGGTAGAAGCTACATAGGTGACTTTGGAAGCCCAACAATGCACCTTCCTCTGCACTCTCTTGGATAGCACACAAACTGAGGAAGAGGAGACTGTTGAGTCCTTAAGGAAACATATTGAGATCACCCAGAGGGCTCTAAGGCATGGGCTACACACCCAAATGCAAATTACAGGGTCCACAGACACAGAGCAAGAGAGGCAAAGGCCGACTAAAGATGTGGGGCCAAGTTTTGAAAGGGGGCAGCAAGCCACGGCTCCTTTTAGTGGGAGGTTTTTACAACAAGAATGTCACCTCATATAACTCTTTTTGACCTCAAATGTCGACAAGGATTTCTATGCGATGGCTGGATCAATGTGTGGCAAAAAAAAGAAACGCACGTAGGTCATAGTCACTGCACCTAGGGGTCCTCAAGTTAGAAACACCTTGTGGCTTTAGTCAACTGTGGCTCTTGCCGCGGCTCTGTCCCTAACCCCCTAGCCCATTTATGCTTCCCCCCTCTCCGCTTAGAGCACCTCAAGGGAAGGACTTCCAAACTTGTCTCCCTAAGCCACACCCATTACACCTCCCTTATGCACAAACTAGGTCCTCAAGTGTGGGACAACACCCACGCTTGCTTGTCCTAGTTCCACTCGCACGAACACATTGTATCACACAGTGAGGTAGACACGCCCCCAGATAGTGCACCTTCTTTTCTTTTCAGGTAAATACAAATATTGCAACCCACCAACTTTGGAGTCCCCCATCATCCACTCAATTCACCATTGGTCCCCAAGAGTTCAACTAGTTGATTAGTTTCTTCCAAAGACCAATCCCCATGTAACCACATCATCATCAACTTACACTACCGCAATTGCACAACATGTCACCATGCAGCCACAACAAAGCAAAGGAAGACCAAGGAAACCCATGTCAAAAAGTGAATGAAGAAGCTCATTAGGAACAATTCCGAAGATGGCAACCTTAGTACAAACATGAGGGAGCTCCTACTTTGGCAAGGTCCTCTCAAGGATGAGGGAGGTCCTATCAAGGATGAATGATGCTCACTCCAAGGGGAACGAAAGCACCAAAGATTCTAGCAAGGTGCTCAGAAGGAGCTTGAAGGTGGAGGCTTGAGGTTGCTTGAGCTTGCATCATGAATCGTGGAGCTACCAGTGTGCTTGAGTAAGGAGGCAAGTTGTTTGGGCATCAAGGTAAGCTCACTACACCCTAGTAGGATCGAAGGTGCGTTGGCTAGGTGAGAGATAGCCATAGGTGTTCACTTGAAACAATAAGCAGTTGTGGGTCTTGGCGGTTGAGTGTGAGCTCCCACTACAGAAGTCCATTGTCCAAAATGCATAACTTTGATACCTGTTTGACGTAGATCAATCCTTGGTGGAACTTCAAGAGTATATCACTAGAGATGCAAATTGAGAGAGAGAGAGAGAGAGAGAGAGAGAGAGAGAGAGAGAGAGAGAGAGAGAGAGAGAGAGAGAGAGAGAGAGAGAGAGAGAGAGAGAGAGAGAGAGAGAGAGAGAGAGAGAGAGAGAGAGAGAGAGAGAGAGAGAGAGAGAGATACCAGACATTGTTATCTTCTTTTGGGTACTTCAACATGTACTAGTTATTCCATCAGATAGATATATAGTACAATGTCTCGTAAAAAGACATTCAAACCCAATGTGGGTGCAGGCGCAGTGGCCCTTAATTCCCAACATCCTTAATTTTGTGTCAAGCTTTGTCTTCCTCTTCTTCTTGTCCACATGGACAAATGCATCACATCCAAAGATGCAAAAGTGAGACACAGAGGGATTTCAACCAAAGAAATCCTCATAGGGAGTCATGTCCTATAAAATAGAAGTCAGAGAATGGTTGCAGATGTGAACTGTAGTAGCCACCCACACTGCCTTATCCCAAAGGGTATGAGGAGGATCCTGATGTTGCACGATTGAGCCACCTTTAGCATGGTCCAATTTGCATGCTCCACCATGCATTCTCTAAAGGTGTGTTCAAATGGGTATACTCCACCTGAATGTCGTGATCTCTCTGCAAAACTGAGAAAAGAGATTAGAAGTAAACTCTCCATCATGATTTGCTCATATGCCCTGGACTTTGAAAGTAGTCTATGTCTCCACAAAAACCTTCCACTCGCAAAAATGAGAGTACACTAAAGAATAAGGCCATAGATAATGATTGAAGTCATTTATAATCATCATCAGATACTTGAACTTCCCAAGGGAGGCCATTCCCATAGGGTTGCAAAGGTTAGTGTGAACCAACTCAAGTGGGAAAGAAGCCCTCCTAGTAGCAACCTTGGGATGTGGCTGCCTATGGTGCTTGCCCCTCAAATAGCTAGGGCACAAAGTGTGAATATGAGGGAAGTTGACCACCTCTTTTGAGAAGTCCTCAAACAACTAGGACACAAAGTGTGAATAGGAGGGAAGTTGAGGGCTACAAAGGTTCATATGAACCAACTCAAGTGGGGAAGAAGTCCTCCTAGTAGCAACCTTTGGATGTGGCTATGCATGCTGCTTGTGCCTCAAACAACTAGGGCACAAAGTGTGAATAGGGAAGTTAGGAAGTCCCTCCACCACCTTTTCCATGAGTCCTCCATATAGCTTCAAAATTGAGATGACCATAATGAGCATGCCAAAGCAGCCTAAGCTCATGGGAAGGCCTCATGGTTAAGGCTATGAGCATATAAAACCCACCCTCTTAGGATCTTGTCCAAAGAATAACACATGTAGAAGCATCCTCCATGGTCATTGTGTCCTATGTAAATACCACATGAGTACCAAGCCGTATAAGATCATGAACAAACAATAGGTTAAAAACTAGATCCAATACATAGAGAACTTTAGTTGAAGAAGACTGCTTGTTTGGTAGTAATAAAGGAATAGTCTCCACTCGTCGAATACGAACGATAGAGTTGTCACCAATGGTGATTGTGCCCCCTATGGCACTCAGTTCTTGAACCCAATCTTGTCTATAGGTCATGTGAGAAGAGGCCCCACTATCAATGAGCTAAGGGTTCTCCTGAAATTGGAAGAAGTGTCATGAATCATGTGGTGGGGAAACTTGCTTGAGCTACTACACCAAACACACGCCATATACACAAGAGGAAGCTCACTTAAGAACACAAGAACAAAAATGTAGGCCAAAATGTTTTCTTATTGGTTTTTTCTTTTTCTTTTTATATATAATACAATGTACACAAAGTATAGATAAGATGCAACATAAGGGAAAATGGCCTATTAAGTCGAACATTGCATAACTGACTATACTAATTGACTAGCGCTATAACTATGCCAATTTTAGGTAGGTGCAACAAACCAAATATAATAAGTGATAAGTCAATGGCCATGTGAGCAATTCCAGAAGGCCCTCTATGGCCTAAAGTAGGCTCCTCGTGCTTGGTACGAGAGGATTGATTGCTTCTTTCTATAAAGTGGCTTCCATCAATTAGCTCATGATTCCAAACTATACTTCAAGGTTGAGGGTGACTAGCATGTTTTGCTCATCTTGTGTGTGGATGATCTTATAATTATAGGAAGCTCTACTTCAGAGATTGACCATACTTAGGAGCTTTTGCAACAAGAGTTTGATATGACGGATCTTAGGATCCTACATTTCTTTCTTGGCTTGGAGATCTATCAACTGGCATAGGGCATTTTTATTTTGCAACATATGTACATTTTCGAGCTTCTCTCGGAGCTTAGTATGGTCAATTGTTAGCCTATTTCTTGCCCCATGGACCTAGAGTCCAAGCTTTTGGTAGCTGGAGCTCCCCTTACCGATGTCACCTATTATAGGTGTCTTATTGGCTCTCTCGTTCAGCTTATTAATACCTGGCTAGATATTTCTTTTGTTGTAGCATTGTTGTCTTCTTTCATGAAGACTCCTACTCAAGAGCATTGGAGAGTGGCCTTGTGCATTCTTCATTATTTATAAGGGTCTTCATCCTACACGATCTTCTATGGAGAGGGGGTTACTCTTTTTGATTGGAGTGATTTTGAATGGATAGGTGATGTTGATTCTAAACGGTCTAGTATAGATTATGTCTTCACCCTTGGATCGAGAGTTATCACATGGAGTAGGAAGAAGCATCCTACTATGGCCCTTTCTTCTACTACTACAGAGGCAGAGTATCATGCATTATGTTCTATAGCTATGGAGGCAATTTGGCTTCATTGCATGCTAGTAGAGATTGGTTTTCCTCAGCTTGGACCTACAGAGCTGTATGTGGATAACTAGAGCACTTTAGCTCTAGCAAAGAACCTTGTGTTTCATGCTCACACGAAGCACATCGAGGTTTAGTACCACTATGTTCAAGAGTGGATCCTGGCTCCCTAGTTTTAGCGGTGGCCTACTGTCCCACAGAGGGCAACATAGTTGATCTCTTCACGAAGCTTTTGCTCAAGGCTTCTCTAGGTGTTAGCTTGGTTGTATTAGTTATGCCAATGTGTCATCTCTTGATTGTGAGCTCCTATCAGAGTCTAGAGATAGAGTCATAGGAGCGATGGTAGTTTAGGTGCATTTTCTTGATTTGTTGGCTTCCTATGTGCATTCCTAGGCCAGTTACTACTTTCCACACTCTGCCTACACCTGTTGGACATTGTCATTGTCATCATTTAGGTTTTTTTAAAGGATCACCCTTATTTTTTCGGCTTTTTATTATTCAATGACTAGCATTTATTGCTAGGTTGGCTAGCATTTATGGCCTCTCCTAGTGTATGGCAGCCATATTTGGGCATTTATGGTTATTTATAGCTAGCCCCCCTCCTCACTTGGCAGACACACACACTCTTTAGTCTTTAGTCTTCCCTTTGCATGTGCACACTCCAACACACCAACTCTTTGTGCTTGGTGCTACCAACATCATCAGCCTAATCTGGAGTCTTTACTGACGCTTTGGGCTATGTGTAGGGATTGATCAATCTATCATCATTGTATCGGCATTCTTCTTTAGTCACTGCATTATTCTTCCTTCATCTTCTGCTTCCTCTCTTTCTTTGTCTCTGCTTCTCTCTATGTTCATGTTTCTCTTCCGCTGTGCAATTTCACAGCAAGAGCCTCGCAACTAGTGTTGGCAACACTAAAGGGCTTATAGCCCAAGACCCTTATTTATACTAGAGTTGAGAAGGTTAAGGGGAAGCTTCTAGATGATGACAACATTGATGACATAAGCATCACCAACATAAGTCATAACATCAGCAGTGCTCATGTAAGTGTTGATTCAACTACTCTTCTAGAAACTTTCAAAGAATCTAAACCTTATTAGAATCTTAATCTTCTAGAAGTTTCTAGAAGATTACTCCACCAATCAAAAGTAGGGCAAGCAACCAGTTCAACAGCCAGAAGTGTTCACGTAGAAAACTCCTCGGTCAAGATTCAAGCCTAGGGTTGCATCAGTTTTTCCACTAACCTAGATCTAGATCTCGCTTCGTTGGATGATGTCTATCATGTCCCCCAACTTGGGGTAAACTTGTTGTCCATTCAGCAGCTTTGCTAGTTGGGGCGAGCAATTTTCTTCACATCAACCATAGTCAAGGTCCTAGACTCTCACATTGGTTTAGTAATTGCTCGTGGCAATGCACAACCTAATGACCTTTATCACATGATACACTTTCTTACCGAGCCGACTGCCAATGATTTGGAGTTCCATCACTTCCAAGCTTTGGCCACCACACGGAAGCCCACAAACTCTCAGCATCTTTGGCATGTTGGAGATAAAGCACTTCGTAATTCCTTTGAATTGTGCGAAGTGAATACTAACAATGAAACAAGGTACCAAAATCTATATTCAGGTTAGGTTAAGAAGTATGTTTGGTGTTAGCCTTGTTATCAAAGGGGATGCATTGCTAATTATTAAGCAACTTTTAGACATTAGTTATCAACTTTTGTAAGTTGCTCTTAATGGATGGTTATATTATGGAATTGCAAAAATTGACCCTCGAAACCAGAAGTGATAAAGTTTAGACACATCAAGAGAGACGAGACCAAGAAGGTTGATGAGGGTGGCGAGCTTGAAAATGTAGAAAATGGTAGGGCATTATAAGTACATCAAGCATCATATGTAGGTGGAGGGAACCTAGCCAATTTTAAGTTTTTTTTTCGGGTTAGGAATCAATCAAGCACATTGTTCTAGAGAGTAGATAAGTTGTTTGGTACGTAAGTCCGTAATCTATGTTGCGTTTGGAGAAGTCCTCACAATTTCAAGTTTCTTTTGGGGTTAGGAATCAATCAAGCCCATTGTTCTAGAGAACAGAGAAGTTGCTTGGTACGTAAGTCTGTAATCTATGTTAGTTACGTTTAGAGAAGTCCTCACAATTTTAAGTTTCTTTTGGGAACAGGAATCAATCAAGCCCATTGTTCTAGAGACGAGAGAAGTTGTTTGGTTTGCAAGTGTGTAATCTATGTTGCGTTTGAGAAGGAGCGAGAGGAGGTTGTAGCCTATCATTAATGCCTTAGGCGCTGGTTGTCCAAATAGACTTCAAAAATGCAAGGTTGGGGAGGCGTTCCAGATTGCAGAAATAGACGAATTTATTTTACATTTGCTTTATTGTTGGTAACTTCATGTACATTTGCATAAATGTTGGTGATGATAATAAAAAATGCTCTTATTATTGACACGGTTGGGGCCGGGGCTATTGCGCTTCCAGGTCATCGGCGGCCATGTGCGGCGGGCGAGAGGGGCTGTGGACGAACTTGCCCAGCGGGAGGCGGAGCAGGGGCTGCGCCTGCGCCTCCAGGAGCTCCGCCAGAGCGTTATAGAGGGCCAACACGCCCGTGAACAGGCCCATGAAGCCCCCGGCCCTGTGGAGGGGGACGGAGGCGGCGAACTCGCCGGAGGTGAGCAGGACGAAGGTGGCGGCTACGGCGCAGAAGAGCAAGAAGAGGGCTCGGGAGGTCCTCGCGCTTGCCACCAGCATCACGAAGGTGAAGAGGGTCCAGCCCAGCAGGTAGACGGCCTTGGCGTGAGAGAGCACTGCTCTATTAGTAGCTGATTGGGCGTAGGCGGAGTTGACACCGAAGGACGGCAGGAGGAAGCAAGCGAAGGAGATCCAGAAGGCCCCGTAGGAGGTGAACGCCGTGGCCGAGAAGGTGTCCCCGTACCAGAACTCCAGGAGGCCTGCCACTGCCTGGGCGGCGCCCCCGTAGAAGGCCGCCAAGCCCACCACCGCATTGATAGGATCGGAGGCACGGACGCCGAAGATCCCCGCGTTGTAGCACGAGAGCACCAGCGTTGTGAGCGCGAAGCCGAATAGTCCCAAGGGCGCAGGATTGGCCATTGCGAGCGCCCGCGCCGGCAAAGGCCGCGAAGAATTAGAGGAGCTCTTGCAGGACATGCCGATTAATCTGTACTCTTCTGTGAGAGGATCGATGTTGTATGTCGAATGCGAGAGCTGTTCTATGAAAGGAACTTCAATGTGTCGTCGAATGAGAGAGAGAGAGAGAGAGAGAGAGAGAGAGAGAGAGAGAGTGTCTGTGTGTGTGCGCGCTCTCGCGAGCTATAAGCTATGTGATTTGTCTTCTGACTCTGGATGGCTATGACGCTGGAGTGGTGGCGCCTCTTATATGCCACACCGCTCGCCGCCATCTCTGTGGGCGCGCCCCTGTGCAGCGAGACGCGTCACGCCACAAAACAAAACATTTGCAGCGTGAAAACAACAACAGCTGCAAAAGCGTTCGTAACATTGTGAGCCCGGACGACTGTGTGCGCTCCTTGCGTGAATAGGTAAAAGTCTTGCGATGTCATGGAGCTACCGGCAATACAACCTCACCGATGAAGCTGTTGGACGTCATTACTTTGACCCGGATCAAAATTTCTCACGGTCATTTCAATTAACGAAGCACGCCTTTGGAAGATATTATCACGGTCACGGGCATTTCAAATAGCGAGGCACAGCTCAGGAAGATACTAACCAATGCTAACGAAACAACCAAGGCTTCTTGGATACTTGTTTAGATGTGATAAACATGAGATCGGTTCCCCCCAAGGTGGGCGCCAAGAGGGTAGGGAAGCAATTCACCAACTACTACATGTAGTGCATGTTTAAGCACTCCACCACTCCTATGTAACAATATGTCTGGTAGAGAGTCTTCCAACTTTTAACAACACAAGTCTCGCCTCTAAGTGTGTGTCCATCCTAATGCAAAATTCCAGTATCAAGTACGTGAGATGTTGCGATAGATTTGCACTCTTGATGAGGATCGGCTAGATACTCCATGCAAACATGACATTTCCTTCCTTGTTTAGAACTTTAGAACATATTTGATGGCATTGCTAATCCAACACCAACCTTTGTTGATTTATATGGGCATTGTTTGTATTGAAAACTAGGAGCTTGTAGATAAGAGAATACTGTGCACAATAAGGGAAAGAGATAGAGGCAATATAGAAATGGAGTGAACTGCAATTGAACATTTCATTGCTAGTAGTTGTATATATACATGGTACATTAAATGAGGTAGGTGAGTTTCATTTCTAAATATATGAGATATTGACATAGTGGATATCTGTGGGATCATTTTGTCCACATTCTGACTTGTCCTTATCTTATCCACCCAAACTTTTATCCTTATCCACAACTTTATCTTTACATCCCCTCTCAAAAGGATTCCATAGTAGGTATCTGTAGAGACATAAAAGATTACATTCAATTCATCAATTCAGTTAGAATGTTTTCCCCTCCCCATCAGATTATGCAAAGGATTTGCATGGCAATTTTGTGCTTCAAGTGGGGAACTGATTTGGTGAGGAAATCAATAGCATTATCACATGATGGTACATATTGAAGGATGATATGGGAATTTTCAACTAATTTACGTACAAAATGATATCTCATATCAATATGGCGGAGTTTAAGACTTAATTTTGGGCCTTGAATGACAGAGATTGATGCTTTATTGTCGATGAAGATTGGGATTTGCTGAGGTTGATATCCAAAACTGATATCTTTCAAGAGTTTCTTCGGGTAAATTATTTCCTGGGCTGCCGTGCTGCATGTCACATATTCGGCTTCAGTAGTAGAAAGTGCTTTGGAGTGTTGTTGTTTGGTGCTCCAAGAGATGGGACCTCCTGCTAGAGTAATGATAAAACCAGTGAGAGATCTTCGGGTAGCAAGGTCACCACCCCAATCCACATCAGAATATGCTCTTAAAAGAAAATCATTGCTGTCTTTTGTAAAACATATCTCCACATTTGATGTTGCCTTTAGATATCATAAGATCCATTTGAGCTGCTTCCAATGTTCATAAGTGGACTGATGCATGGCTTTGGAGAGAATGTGCCCTACATAAGATAAATCTGGATGGGTACAAGTGATTAGATATCAAAGATATCCAAGAGCTTCCATATAATGAATAGTCTCCATTTCACGAGCCTGGTCAGTTGAAAGAGAATGGGATGAGGATGGATTTAATTGGAGATTTTGGGTAGTGGAGTGACCATGGGATTACATTTTAGCATGGAGTAACGGGAGAGAATAGACATAATGTAGGTATGTTGATGCATTTTGATAGATGTGGGTGACTGCTCAATTTCAATGCCAATACAGTAATGCATAGGACCATAGTCTGTGATAGCAAACTGTGAAGTTATGATATATTTGGCTTTGGACATTGCGTGAGAAGAGTTGGTAAGAATAGGAATGTCATCAACATAGAGACCTAGGATAATGACGATGTTGCCCTAAAGAAGAGTATAAATGTTATGATCTATTTCTAGCCGCCAAAAGCCATGGTGCATTAAGTGAGAATGAATAGGAGTGTACCACTGCCTTGGTGCCTGTTTTAGGCCATAAAGAGCTTTATGCAGTAGACATATATGTGTAGGAAATTTTGGATCAATGAAGTTTGGTGTTTGAGACATATAGATTTTTTCTTCTAAGTGACCATGTAAGAAGGCAGTTTTGACATCAATATGGTGAAGAATTAATTTGAAATGAGCAGCTTTGGAGAGTAATACCCGTAAGGAGGCTAAAGATAGCATGGGAGAGAATGTACTTCTGTAATGGAGGCCTTCAATTGCTTTGAAACCACAAGCTACAAGTCGAGCTTTGTACTTGTCAATGGAGCCATCTAGTTTGAGCTTTTTGCGAAGTACCCATTTGTAGTTGATTGCATATTCTCTAAGAGGAAGGGGAACCGATGTCCAGGTGTTGCTGCGAAGAAGAGCTTTGTATTCATTAAGCATTGCAGCTTGCCATTGAGAGGCTTCGAGACTTTAAAGTGCTTGAGTGACAGAAGGGTAGATTGGGGGCTCAAGGATAGTGATTGGAGGCGAATCTCGAGCTTGTCCCAAGGCAATGTTGGCTTGAAGATGAAAGTCATGTAAGCTTTTGAAGCAAGGAGTTGGTTGTGACTATACCTCTTCAATGTCGGAGTTGAAAGTGCCGAATAGAGTAATGAGCATTGATGGAGAAGTTGGAGATGGAGACCATAGAGTGGTAACAATGAGAGCAGTAGGGGAAAAATTGCTTGAAGTTGAGAACATTGCTGCTATGCGAGCAGACCTTCAAAGTTTGTGTCCTTCAATGGAAGAGGATGGATATAATTTTTGAGAGGAGTTATGGAGAAGATCAGAATTTTCTTGAGGATATTGATCTTGTGGGAGTGAAGGAACATGAGCTCTCAACTTCAGCTGTGGAGAATGAGCTGGAATGCTTTGGAAGAGAGAGAGTATCAAGCTGAGGTGAATTTTGAATATGGAGGCTATTTATCGTGGCTGTTTGTTGGTGTGGTGAAAGGTGAGAAGGATCGAAGCTTGCACGAGAGAGCTATGGCGATAGAGCAAGAGCAAGAGAGAGAGAGACTCACAATGTGGGAACTCCAACAGTCACAATGTGTGACCATGTCTTCCTTTATTCAAAATGTCACTAAAAGAACAAAGAATAAAGTGATGGTGACAGGCGCCCGCCACCTGTAGTAATACACGAGTGGCTAGGCAGAGGCGCCTTTACCCCCAACAACCTCCCACTTAAAGACGAATTTGCCCTAGTGATGAGGAGTGAAAAGAAAAAGAAAAGACAATACAATGTACACATGTACAACATGATGAGGAGAAACATCATCTCGTCCAATGTCCATCAATCTCTTAAGGAAGGCAAAGCGATCATTAGTGAGGCTTTTCGTGAGTAGATTTGTAGGATTTTCTTAAGTGGAGATGTTGACAAGGTCAACACACTTGTCCTCCATGACCCCACATGTGAAGTGATATCTCAATGTGTTTTGTCTTTGCATGGAAGACCCGATTCTTGGCTAGCTGAATAGCACTCATATAATCTGCTCGCCAAGAATCTGAATGCAACGTAGGTATAGAATCAATCCCAAGGTCATGAACCAAACGCCCCAACCATATGGCCTCCTTGAAAGCCTCAGTGGCTGCAGCATACTCTGCCTCAGTGGTAGAGAGAGCTGTACACTTCTGAACCCTAGACATTCATGAGACAACACCTCCAGCATAGGTGAATACATAGCCGGAAGCGGACTTCCTACTATCTGCATGTCTTGCATAATTGGAGTCTCCACAACTCCTATATTCTGGCTGCCATAGCAAATACACATATCTACTGTGCCCTTCGGAGAATCTCATGATACCCTTCATGGCTACGGATGACTTTCCACACCTACAGATCCCAGAGGTGGTAACCCATCTCACCTACATCTCCATAGCCAAGGAAAATGCATTTGACACTCTTAGGATCCAACTTAATCCGCTTGTCCTTGGGAACATGGCAGAATACCTCACATCCAAAGACAAGTAGATGCGCATAAGATGGAGGTTTTCCAGTCCATGCCTCCTCTGCAACTTGGAAATCCAAACCATTGGAATGTGATCTATTGATGACATGCATAGCTGTACTGACTACCTTAGCCCAAAAACTCTATAGTAGGTCTGTATGGCTAAGCATACTATGTATGCACTCCTGAATGGTTCTATTAATCAACTTAGCCAAACCATTCTGGGGTGGGATATAGGGGATAGTCAACTGACACTTAATACCCCTCTCGTCACATGGTTGCTCAAAGACACAAACACATATTCTCCCCCATTGTCAGTCCTAAGGCATTTCAGCCTATGCCCAGTTTGGTTCTCAACCAATGCAAGCCATCTCTGAAACACAACCAAGACATCTAACTCAAGCTTAATGGGGTAAGCCCAGACTTTACGCAAAAAATCGTCAGTGAACGTCACAAAATACTTTGCACTACCCATAGACTGACATGGCATGGGCCCACAAACATTAGAATGTACCAATGTAAGGGGCTTACTCATGCATGTCCTACTAGACTTCTTATGTGTATTCCTAGTCTGTCTACCATAAAGACAATGCTCATATGAATCAAAACATGCATAGTCAAGGGGCGGTAAGTATTGCAAACCAAAAAGCATTTTCTTTTCCTTCAAGGACATATGGTCCAAATGGGCATGCCAAAGAGATACATGTGGGATGGAATTGACTAACAAAACATGGTCAACAGAGGACTCATCAACTACAAGAGGATAGAGACTGCCAACCTTGGTACCTCTAACAAGCACAAGTCTGCCATGTGTGATCTTCCAGGTAGAATCCCTAAATGAAACATGAAATCTAGCATCATCAAGCTGCCCTGCAGACATAAGACTATGTGTAAGTGTAGGTACATGACATACATCCTGTAACAAAAAAGTACTGCCAGTAAGAGAATTGCAACCGTACATCCCCAATGCCAACAATAGCAAGTGACCTGTCATCACCCAAGCAAACTAAACCAGAGACAGTGTGGTAGGACTCATGGCATGGTATAACATGAAATGAAGCACTTGAATCCAAAAGCCAGCACTGTGCATAACTAGAGTGAACCTCAATCAACGATGTAGCGTCACAAGAACTAGCTGCAAGTATGTACTCCCCATCGGAGTCATCAATCTGCATGACATTTATCTCCTCAATTTTCACACTAGATTTTGCAAGCATAGTGTTACTGTGATCAGAGGATTTTTCATGTACTTTGTATTTTTCCTTCTTTTTGCACTTCTCATTATGCAACTCATGATATTGTGGGCATATGTGATCCTTCTTGCCACAATGATGACATGTCACATTAGCATTTCTCCCACTAGACTTGCTGCGCGACTTACCATGTGACTTAGACCTAGACTTTTGTGAGTCTCTGCCTCAGCCATTCCCACGGTCATTTTTTCCATTACCGTCTCTGCCTCTAACAGTCAAAGCATGTGACACATGAGAGACATCCAAGTTCTTACGATTGATCTCTTCTTGCAAAAGAGCAGTCTCTATATCATGCAAGCTCAAAATAATAGCAGGAGCACATAAGACAGTGCAGAATACATCCCATGACTCATTCAGAGTCCCAAGAAAAAAATAATAGAGTAACCTTATCATTAAAGGTAATGCCTTGTGAAGTCAAGTTCTTGAGAATAGCATGGAATTGGCTCAAATGAGCAGACATTGTCATATTCTCTTTCATGCGCAGGTCCATAAGTTGCTTCAGTCAATACATTTGACTTGCTGGACTTTTCTTGTCATATAGGTTCTTAATTTTATCCCAAAGCTGCCAAGCACTCTGCGCTTCTTCAACCACATTGTAATGCACTTGTTCAGTGAGAGACAAGATGAGGGTGGACTTACATAACTCATTAAGCTCATCCTATTCGTCATCAGTCATAGTTTCAGCCTTCTTGTCACGCATCCCTAGTGGCTTTATCTGCGATTTTTGCACCAATACCTGCCAAATTTGGCTCTTCTAGTAGGCATAATTCCTACCATCAAGCTTAGTGATGTTGAAGATAGCATTATTAGTAGAAGAATATGCCATACTGCAGTCTAAAATGATGCAGATAGTTCAAAACTGCTTACTGTTTTCTGCTCTAAACAGTCAAAGTGCCACCAAAACCAAGGCAAAATAACCACAAATTGATAGCTAATGATGCTGCCCACCAAGTACCATCAAAAGTACATAAATCAGGATGATTTAGCATGAAAATTCCACGTCATTCCATGCACAACTGCTTTCTATAATAAATTACAGCCAGGCACAGTGAGAGCAAATTGTAGGCAAAATGAATGCACCAAGTCAACCACTGACTCTCAAAGCATAACGAGCATCAAGTGGGCATAAATCAACATGTGTCATACGAATGTCGAGCAAACACCCAAGCATGTCAAATGAATTCGTCAGTAAGCCGATACACCCCCTATGTAATAGGGCAAAGTGTACACAACACTGGCAAGACCTGACAGAAAGAGGTGTATGCTCAGGGAGTTCAAAGCCATAATTAGCCCAAGTACATATGTGAGGACCACCACATATCAACCATGCAACATCCAAGTGAAGATGCCAGTCTCAAGTATCCGAATGCACAAGTAGCATAAACCGCCTACTCAATGTCTGTCAAGTGTATCAAGACGCTCCCACTAGCACCAAAGCCATAAATATCAAGCAAAGAAGCTCAACAAGGGCATATGATAGCACCAGTGCCAGAAGATCCAAGATCAAGCATCAATAAGACCTCATGAGCATATAGGCTGTGTAGCATTCGTACATAGCATCCATAGACATCAAGTACATCCAAACTATAACTCTGCCAAGCTGAGAAATATCCAAAGTAAGCTTTAGGTAATCAAATGTCAAGCCAAAGCAAGGCTCAGTAGCGTCCAACTCTAAACAATGTAACGGGCATGTAGTAGTGACATAGGCTAAGCATGTCAAGACCGGTCAGACATAAACAAAGTACATGCCATAAGTACATCAGAGATGAAGATCCCAATGCTATGCGAAGTGAGCTCAAGCTCAACCAATGATTCGAGAGCAAATCCAAGCTCTATGTTGATCCCCGAGAGTCACTACATCAATGTATACATCCAAGACATAGCTCTAATCCAACAGGCATATCCAAACATAAGCAAATAAGCTTCAGACCTGAATATTCCAGTAGCAAATAAATGCCAAAAACTGAGGAAAAAGTGGCTCAATCCAAGCTCAAAACCATAGACAACAAACCATAGGCATACTTTCCCATAGGTATAGGCACCAATCGGGCATAATCGGACATCAAATGACTATGTAGCATGAGCATAAAGTGTAATGACAGAGAGCTGCCCTGTTTTGGGCTGTCTATGGACTATGTAAAGTAGTCAACGACTGAGTAAATTCAGCCCCAAAAGCATCTCACATCGTAGGCATACATATTGGTAACTAATTTTTATGATTTACTTTAGCCTTCCTCAATAGTTACGACACTCCTACACAATAGTCCAACTAATCTAATATCGAGAACTTAATAAGCTTACTTAATCTTACACTTTGTCTCTTAACTCCTCACAGCTAGGTCTCTACACTAGACACTAAAATACTAAGCCTGAAATTTTTATCCCTTAGGGAAATTGGTCTCAGAGAAGGATAGATCCAATGGATCTATCTACACATTTCCATTTAAATTCCTTTTAAATGATCTCTTCTCTCCTCTTATATAATAATTTTCTTTTATTATTATTAATCATTTCTTTTATGTCGTAGATTAGCACACCATGTATAGTCTTAATTATATCAAATCAAAACACCATGTTTATATGAATATTTTCTTTAACAAGAGAAATATTAAATTGGTTGTCTATATATTTCTAGGAAATTTATTAAAGCATAAAAAAGTTGACTTTAATTTTTTTCATGGAAAGATCAGAATTTTTATTGATGCAAAACATAATTTTTTAAAGTGAAAATTGAAAACTTTACTTAAAAATAATCATTTTTAAAATTTTCAACATATTATATGATATCCAAAAATTATAAAACATTTTCAATAAACTTTTAACATTATAGAATTCATATAAAAAATATTATAACTTATAATTATTGAACAAAAATTCTATAAAAATTCATCTATTTTCTTTTAAAGCATTTTTAATCATATTTAATTTTTAAAATATATAATCAAATCTAGATAAATTCTAACAACTATTCAAAGTTGAAACTGAGGTTCAAAGACATTTTATAAAAATCTTAAATCAAAGAAATATTTATGCTGAATCACTTATTTCTATTAAACGAGTTAAGGCACTTACGTAAAGTACGAGAATCATAGTTGCGTCTTTGGGAGTCATGTCCTTTGCAGTCCAGCCAGGGGAAGTCTATCCAGTCGTTCCAAACAACAAGCTCATTATTTACCGCTTCCTTGAATTTTCATTTTTAAATTTCATTGTTGCCACATAACTCTCTTAAGATTAATCTTGATTATTTTTAAGCTTAAGAGCTTAGTTTCCGTAGTTTCATGTTGACGACTAAGAGGGGGAAGGAGATTAATTCAATATCTCTAGCATGCTTCCATGAAATCAAGAGCAAACTAGAGTGATTGGAAGACAACAGATTATTCTCCTACCCTATCACTTCAGATGAAGGGGGTACATTGAAGCTCCAAACTTGAGGTTGGAGGAGAAGGCATGGCGATGATCCAAGAATAATAGTAATGAGTTCGCAATCAACAATGATGACTAGGATGATGGCAAAATTTCCTCCTCTCCCCTTCTCTTCAATGATGGCGCCCTCTTCCTCATGTTCTTTCTCCTTCTCCCTCCACCATCTGAAGGCAATGTTCCCCTTATCTTCAAAGTTGAAGAGCTATAGATACTTGTCTTTGTTAGATTGCTGGCCGAAATGGCTGCGCCCATATGTGAGCAACTAACGCCGAATGTCTTCTACAACTTGTCGCAAATGAAATGGTCAGCAACCCTCTTGATTGTGGCTACATCGGCTGCATCTATTCTTGCAAACAATTCAGGAAGAGGTATCTCTCTCTCTCTGGGGTGTTCTATGATCTCATGAAGGCGAAGTAGATGGACGCTGCCTTTTATAAAGTAAGAAGTGTCTATTGTAGCATGCACCAAACTATCTCCATATCAAATTGATACAACTGAACATAGTCAAGAGATACACTGAATATTCATGTATGTCTATCAGTGATATCACAACCCACAACAGCGATTCGTAGCTAAACCTCCATAAGTGGTGTTGGCCCCATCTGTGTTGTATTGAGGCTAGAAAATCCAGACCATGGAGACCATGATGACCTTGATGATGCTGGGGACGTAAGAACGGATCTTGGAGAAGAGAAGCATGTACCTTTGGCATAGTGCATGGATGGAAACATGCAGAAGATGGCGGTGCCCTTCTCTTCATGACCCCTCCTATTTCCAACGGCCTTTCGTATTTGTGAATTTCTTTTATAAAACAAATAGGCAACTCCCCATCCCTTTAGCATCTCCTTCATGTTCTCCATCAATCGGCGCCTCTCCAAGAATCCGACGCCCTCCCATCACCTCGTATTTGCAACGGCCTTCTTATTTTTTCTTTTTCTTATTTTCACTAACTCCCAACAATTAATTCTTAATGGGAAAGGCTTGACATATCTAAATCGGGTATTAGGAGAACTTTACTATTGACAATGTAAGCCTAAGGAAGATGGGGATGTTAGAAAAACAAATATTTCTCAATACAAGTTCATTGCCAAATTACTTCTCTTGTTTGTACTTAGGTCGGACTTAGTCTTCCTTCTTTGTCTACAAGGATTTCTCTCTCATTATCTAACACCCTCATTGTCCACATGTGAATAAGAAGCTGGTACTTAAAACCAAGTATCCTTCGTATATTATGCTCAGTCAAACAAAGAATCCTTAAGAAGCAAAGATCCCTTAATACTTTTGGCTTTGACAATTTGACTATCTCATTGGAAGATCCTATGTTGGTTGCAAAAAGGTTCAAGCTTTCCAATGACCTAATATTCATTACCTCCCCAAAGGGATCTCCATAATAATCGATCTAATAATCACCCTCTTGCAGGTCATTATCAAATTATCAATGTAAATGATGATCAACATGTAGCAGCAGGGTCTTGTTCTCAATCATGCAGATTCAATAAGTAAATCTATCAGAGTTCATCTAAAACTCCACCCTCCTCTCCAACAAGAACTTCCTTGTACCAACATCTCTTGGCCAGACTACAAAGACACGTCCTCCAAAAACAACAACAATGAGCACCGTATTTGCATTAAATTAGTGTAAAAAGTTGGTAACAATGTGCCGATTGTGTACAATGTTGCTAATTTTTTTTGCAATATTGGGCATTGGTTCTAGGTGTTGTTAGAGGCACCTTTACCCCCAACACGTGGATGATGATTAGGTGACCTGGCATCAATAGACGTCACTGTGTGCTGCCGCGTGGCAAGGATTAAAGTCGCCATGTGGATTGGATGCTTCATGGCAGAAATTGAAGGCGCCATGTGGACTGTTTGTGGTTGTCTCAATTGGTGTGATTGGTGTTGCTAGATTAGGCATCATATTAACATCACTTGGATTTTTTGATAATCTATAATGTGACTCATTAATGATAGATTCTTTTGGATTTAAGGCTTGTTCATATGGGACAGCTAATATTGGCCCTTTTGAATGAGATAAAGACAATGATAAGGGAGAAGATAATCTATGCATTGAAATAGGAAGAGAGGATTTTGTAGAAGATATGGTGGGACTTGCTTGAGCCATGTCGAATATTGGATTTGTATTGTCATAAGGAACAATGGGATAAAGTGTGAGAGATTGAGGTTGTGTGGTATTTACTGGAAGAAGATTACTTTCATGAAATATGGCACTTTGGCCATAAATAAAAACCTTATTGTTGGGATCATAAAATCGATAGGCTTTGTGACCATGTAGCTCATCGTATCTTGTAAAAATTAAGTTTGTGGCTCTGGGAGAAAATTTGGATTTGTGATCTTTGTTGACAAGAAAGGCAGTGCATCCAAAGACCTTTAGATGTGATAAGTCAGGAGGGTGACCAAACCACTATCCGTAAGGAGTATTATTATTTAGAGAGTTTGAGTACAATCTGTTTTGAAGATATGTTGCTGTAGCAATTGCTTCCTCCCAATATTCTTTTCCCAGACGAGTTAGTGATAGCATAGCTCTTGCAACATTTAGTAGAGTATGATTCTTGCATTCATCAACTCCATTTTGATGTGGATGATGTGGTATGGTAAGCTCACGTTGAATGCCAAAGGTTTTGCAATAATCTTCGAACTCATTTGAAGTATATTCTCCTCCATTGTCAATACAAAGGGCTTTGAGTTGTAACTCGTGCTTATTTTCAACTGCTTCTTTATATTCGAAGAATTTGGAGAAGACTAGTGACTTCCTTGTGAGAAAATATACACAGTATATCTTGAATAATCATCAATAAGCACCATAAAGTATTTTGCTCCAGTGAGAGAGACATGATTTATTGGACCACAAATGTTGGAGTGTACTAATTGAAGCAGTTGAGTCATAATGGAGTAAGATTTGGGATAAGGAAGATTTGTAACTTTACTAAAAGCACAAGCTTGACAGCATGGAAGTTGAGAGAGGAAAAATGGAATGCCACGAACAAGTTTCTTGTGAATAAGTTGTTGGAGAACATTTTGAGAGGCATGACCAAGTTTAGAGTGCCATAGGAGTGTCTTCTGTGGTGTACTTGGTGAGTGAAGTGGAGTTAGCTGAAGCATTTGAAGAAGGTTGTAGAAGTGAATACCCAAGTGTATAAAGATGATGGGGCAGGAAAGTTTGAGAGAAGGTGAGAGTAGTTGTAAGATGCAGTGGTCTTTGTAGAAGTGAGCAGTGAGAGAGGATTGAGAAGTGAGCTCATTGATACTTAATAGATTTTTCTTTAGATTGGGAACATAATAGACTTTATGTACCTTGATTATGTGATTGGAGGGAAGCTCCACTTGAATGGTGCCATAGCCCTGAGCTTGTTGAATGATGTTGTCCCCACTTGGGGTTTTGTTGAAGGTGTTGAGCTCTTTTGTGAAGATGTTTTGGGTTGTAAGCAGTTACAGCTAGAGCCTTGGGTTCTTGATTTGAAGAAGTAGAAAGAGCATCTCTCATGACTTGCTCTTGCTTGATTCTATATCAATGGCTGAAGCTTGAGTTTATTAATGGAGGTTTGAGTAATAATAAAGGCTCTCCAAGATTGAGGCAAGGAAGAGACAAGAAACATAGCTTGTAATTCTTTTGAGATGACTAAACCAGATATTATGGTTTCATCTAGCAAAGATTGCCACTGTTCTAAGAACTTAGTGGCAGACTGATCTTCATGCATAGTGGCAGTAGATAGTTTTCTAAACATCATCATTTGGTAAACAATATCTGTGTGTTTATATGTATTGTTGAAGAATTCCCAAGCTGCATCTCTTTGCATCCAATCTTCCTTGTCTACTCCTTCTTTTCTCTTGGATTAGTAAGAAGTAGCCAACATTGGCATTGTCTTCTACCGAAGCAGAGTACAAGGCAGCTTGTTTTGCTGCATGTGAAGCAGTATGGTTGAGAAGGATCCTATGGCATATGGGAGTGCAGGATGAAGAACCAACTGTGCTGAGATGTGACAATCAGAGTTGCATTGCCATTGCCAAAAATCCAGTGTTTCATGCACGCACCAAACATATAGAGATCCAATATCACTATGTGCATGATTTGATGGAGGATGGGATAGTGGAACTGGTCTACTGTCCAACAGAGGAGAATGGAGCAGATATCTTCACCAAAGCACTTAAGAAGGATCTGCTTCAAGTTCATCTTCAGAGACACAGCATTGGGCCGAGGAGATAGTTCACCTATGGGTGGACATTGAGGGGGGGTGTTAAATATGCTCAATGCCCCACCCTCATAAGGTGCCACCAATGATCCATGGTGCTCAAAGTTGTAAGGCCCCCATTATGAGGAGAAGCCAAATGTGAGCCCAGACTTTGGTTGAGTCGTGACTTGTATATCAGATGAGGTCTATGCGACTGGATGGCAAAAAGGTGATCATTGTGGGTCTAATCTTTGGGTTGGAATGAGTAGTGAAGCTGGTAGCAACTCGAGGCACATTTCATCGAGTTGCGGGGTAAGGGAGTTAAAAGGGCCCCCTATTTTGGGGTCCAGGGGCCGCTTGGCTGGGGGTCCCAAGGGGGACAATGCCCCCGGCCCGACGGTAAAGGAAATATTCCTTGGAATATTCCCTCGCCAACTAGTGGAGGCTCATATGGTAGGTCGGTCATGTCGACCTAACCTCCTTCACGGGCTATAAAAGCTAAATCTCTTCACAGCCATCGATAATCTATCTTTCACCCAATCAGAGTTGTTCTAGTTAGCTTTAAGCTCTTCACCTATCTTCTATCTAGATTGCCATCTAAGCTTCACTATGGAAGCGCATGGATGGACAGAGCCATCTCTGTATTAGTTGTTTGGAGCTAAAGAAATTTTCTAATTTTCCTCTTATTTGTTGTGTACTCTCTATCTCTATCTCTTTCTCAGATTCTGTTCACTGCGCCATGTAATTTTTACACCACCAACCCTATCCAAGGGGATTTTTTTGATAACCACATCGAGAATGTGGACTAAACCCGTTGTGAGAGGTCTCTCAAAGGTTTGTTTGTAGGAGAATGCTCGGCGGGTGCCAGGGGGGTTGTGGCTATGAATCCCTTGCCTCTGAGTCCTACTCAGATGGTCTACGTGACTCGAGGAGGAATCTTGAGGTCTTGTCACTAATGCAAGGGCAAAAACTTGGAGGAAAATAAGACGCATCTTTACGGATTGCAGGAATTGTCCCATGGATGGGATTTGTATCTCAATTGAAATTTTAATATGAAGTTTACTTTCAAGGAATTTGTCTAATCTCTTTTCATGTCAGTGCATAAAATTACATAAAGGAACATGTGACTAATGGGTTAATTAAGGAAGCTGGTTGTATGTGTTACCACTAATGTGCCCTTAGGTAAGTAGGAAACTAAAGCTATCAAGGGAAGCGGGTGGGCGGAACCCTTGACGGGTTTGTCCTACGGTAGGGTGGTCCCAAAGAACTGGGAGGCTTCTCAACATTCAAATCACGATGACATATTGACCTTAGATAATGTTGGGTAGAACCCTGGCTCATATCATTTTAGGAGATCGGAATGGGACTTTACCCTACGGGTAGGGAGGTCGAGCGATGCATCCCTCTCATTTCCCATTCTCTTTGAACCAAAGTGTGATATGAATCCATCTTGGTTTAGATGCTCTACGCAAAGTAGATACTCCTTATGTGCTAGTTTTTCTTTCTCTTAAAACACTACCATGTAGATATCAACTATTTGAATAGACTACCCATGCATCTTATCCTCATTAAAAATTACATCATGGTTGTGTACTACCATCTTAGATTAAGGATCCCATAAGCAATACCCCGTTTCTCTTGATACTCCATATCCAAGGAATATGCACTTCTTAGACTTAAGATCAAGCTTACTCTACCCCTTGGTACGTGCATAAGTGCCTCTCCTATCTAGAGACACATAAATTACTCTACCCCTTGGTACGTGCATAAGTGCCTCTCCTATCTAGAGACACATAAATGACCATAACTAGGCCTCTTTCTAGACCATAACTCCTTTGGAATTCTGCCAGCCATACAATGGCTTGCAAGGAGACTTGTTGATCAAATGCATTGTTGCCTTTATATCTTCAACCAAATACCCTTTAGGGAGACTAGCATTATAGAGCATACTATGAACCCTTTCCTAAATTTTCATATTCATATTCACAAACATACCATTTTTTAGTAGGATTCTCAAGCTCTCTCGACTCTCTTTTCATATCATGGCTAACATAAAGGTTTGTAAAGCACGATAAGTATATTTACTAACATTATCACTTTTGAAGTATTAAGATTTTCACCTAATTGATTCTCTACAAATGCCAAGAAATTTAGAAATGCATTTAGCACATCACACTTCTTACAAAGAGGGTAAGCCCAAACCTTACTAATACATCATCCATGAAAGTGACAAAATACGAAGCTCCACCCAATGAGGCCATGGGTGTAGGCCTAGAAAAATCACTATGAATCAAGTCCAAGTACTCTCATCCTATAGTACCATCATCTCTCTTATGCAACAATTTAGTTTGTTTACCAAAAAGAAAATGCTTATAAAAATCAAGATCAAAGAAGTTCAAACATGAAAGATAATTAAGCCAACACAAAGACTTCATTCTAATATAACTAATATATGCCCCAAACAGTGATGCCATAAACAAACTAGTTGGATATTCATCTCTGATAGTTGGATAACATGGTCTCTAACTAACCACATATTTAGGAATTTTGGAATTTTCATAAATTTTGGGAATTCCTAATGTGATTACTATTTAGACACATGGTCAAATCATATCCCCTTACTTGAAGTTGAAATTTTCTCTAGATACTATATAAGCAATCCCTCCAAGTCTCACTCTCAAATATGGGGTTAAGATTTAGCTGCTTGGTCAAATCTTTACTCCTTATTTGAACATGGAATGTGGGAGATTCCCAAATTCTCTAATATGGTATTAGTTACTCTAGAAACATACAAATGATATAAAGTATATATACCCCTATATGGGTCCTTTACAAGCACCATTGTATTCATACACATAAGCTATGCATAGGCTACACATACATGTGTGTATGCATGAGTATATTCCTATGCATTAATCATGCATATACATATATGTGTGTCTATAGATATGTATGTTTATAGTCTATATGTATACATAGCCTGTGCATATACATGTATGTATATGTATGCATATACCATGGCTCATACATATGTATAGCTTATGCCATTGCTTATACCTATGCATATGTGTAGCTAATGTGTATGGTATGTGTAGCCTATGCATAGCCTTTGCATACTTACACTTGTATGCATATGCTACACATAGACAGATGAATATATGCACACACACATGGATACACAGGCTATGCATGCACACACATATCCACATAGTCTACAAATATACATACACGTGTATAGGGGGAGGACAAGTCTCAACCCATGTACATAGCAGACAACCTAACCAAGAAGGAGGAGCATGATCTCATAAATCACCTAGGGGAATTTGAGGATGTGTTTGCATGGTCCTTAGATGAGCTTAAGGGAATAGATCTGAGTATCGTGACTCACAACATCCCCATGATCCCATTGCAATACAAGTCAAGAAATGGCCATATGCAATGAATCCTAAGCATGCACATGCCATAAAGGAGGAGATTGATAAGCTATTGAAGGTTTGATTCATTTATGAGATAGAGCATATGATCTGGGTGTCAACCATAGTCATAGTCATGAAAAAGAATAGGAAGATACAAGTGTGCATAAACTATAAGAAAGTTAACACGGCCACCAAGAGAGATAATTACTTGCTACCATACACAAAGCATATGCTAGAGAGAGTGGCAAGAAAGGAAACCTACAGCTTTCTGGATGGCTTCTCAAGCTATAACCAAGTGCAAGTCCATTCAAATGACAGGCAAAGATGGCATTTGTCGCCATCGAATGGGAGGTGTTTGCCTGCATAGTTATGCCATTTGGACTGACTAATGCTTCTCCTTCCTTCCAATGCCTCATGTGTGCCATTTTCAAGGACATGCTCAAGAAATGGTTGGAAGTCTTTGGTGATGATCTATGCATTCACACCAACTGGGAAGAGCACTTGGAAAAGCTATGAATAGTCTTTCAATGGTGTCAATAATACAGTCTCTCTGATGAACCCCTTAAACTGCCAGTTTAGGGTAAAGCACGGGTGCATCTTAGGGCACGTTGTGTTAAGGAATGGGATAGCCATAGACTTTTCTAAAGTCAATGTGATTATAGACCTTCCCCCTCCTATCGAATTTAGGGGAGTTCAATGTTTCTTAGGCCACACATGATACTATCAATGGTTTGTATTGAACTATGTGTTGATTGCTAGACCCTTGTACAAGCTACTAATAGTCTTCAAGTAGACTGAAGAATGTCAATAGGCCTATGAAAGGCTTAAGCAAGCTCTAACTTCAACTCCTATCTTGAGAGCCCCAAATTGGTCCATTACCTTTCACGTGCACATTGATGCATCAAAATTTGCTATGGGGGCAGTGTCGTGCCAACCTAGCAAACATAACCTAGACTATCTAGTCAGTTTTGCTAGCAGACAACTTACTGAGATAGAAAGGAACTACTCCACAAGGAGAGAGAAGGATTAGCCATGGTGTTTGCCATAAAGAAGTTCACTCACTATCTTCTAGTGACACCCTTCACCTTCTTTGTGGATCATCAAGCACTACTTTATCTTGTGAATAAACATTGCATAAAGGGATGCATTGCTCGATGGTTACTTTTGCTTTTGGAATTTGACTTCTCTATGGTTGTACACAAGGGCAAGCAACATTATATGGTAGATCATATGTCCCACATACCCACAAGATAAGCTGCTATGGACAGGGAATAAATGACAACCTACCAGATACACATCTTTTTAAAATGTCAAGCAGCGAATGAGAATTGTTTAGAGCAAACCTCACACTATATTGGGGGGATGACATAGTCCACATACTCGAGAATGGACAATCGAAATGACCCATAGAGAAAGGTAGATTAAAAATATTAATCTTAAAGATCTAACCCTATCAATTGATTGTAGTTCAATTGTATCAGCTAGGATAGGGTGGACTTTTAAGGAGATGTATGTATGATGTGCTCAAAGAAGCTCATAGCAGAATAGTTGGAGGGCACTTCATTAGAGATACTACAGCACATAAGGTGCTCCAATCCCAATTGTGGTGGCCAATGCTATTCTACGATGCAGCTAAGTTTGTGAAGCATTGTGATGAGTGCCAATGGACTAAAGTCCCTACTCATAAGGACAAAATGGAGTTGACCCCAATGAACACACACCAACCATTCGAGAAGTGGGGAATCAATTTCATTGGCCCAATTAGCCCTATAGCTCATCGGAAGTTCATTTTGGAAGAATTGCACCCAAGCTAAATGCTACCTTGCTAGTTTGTTGTGTTGGTAGAACTTCTTTGCCATTTGCTAAATCCACAAGCAATCTAGGTGTAAGAATAGTGTTTATGCCTAGCCTTTTTGCACATTTTGGTGATACGAAAGAGTGGGTACTTCCATGGTCGATTAAAATTCGAAAGGGTTTACCTTGATAATCTACTAGTGTTTGAATTACTAAGAATTGGCAATTTGGATCCTTATTGAGAGTGGCGTGTACTCTGGCACTTTCAATATCGGATTCCATTGTGGGATCTTTATCATTATTGACCTCCTTTAGGTTTATTCCAGCAACCTTTTCTTGGCATCTTGGCTTTGCCCGTGAAACTGACCTTGGCCAAGCTTTGGGCACTACCTCTTGAAATGTCCTGGTTCCTTACAAAAGAAGCACCTTGGAGTCTCATTGCTCCTTCTTGTGGGTATAAAGCTTCCCATTGCATTTGATTTGGCCTTCTTCATCTTATTTGGTTGGTACTTCCCTTTGACTCTTTTTTCATAACCTGTGGGCAATCCTATTCACACTTGGGGAAATGCAAACTAATGGTTTTTGTAAAGACTAAGAGTCCACCTATTTTTCTACGTGTGCTAGCCCAATAAGCAAAATGTTGTAAGGAGTCACTGCTAGGACGAGTGTTCTAAAAACAAGTTCATTGTAATTTTGATTGTGACTCGCAGTGCATCCACCTTGCCATCGGTCATGTTAGAATCATAACGACTTTCAAAAAGGGAACCACACTTGTCCCAATGCTTGTAGTGCCACCGGTAGCTAAACCTAATGTCCACCCTAAGGAGGGGGATAGTACATCCCAATGTGCTCCCATGATACCTTCCCAACCACATCAAGGAACCATGGTCCAAACATTCAAGTGGGTCTCAAAGCATAGGTCGACGTCAATCATTGGGAATGCATATTTTCCATGGCTCAACTTGCTCTAGGCCCAAAAAGCGGAGTTGGAACTCCTATAGTTCACACGTGACTGAATGGCGCTGGGTTCCAAAAGACTTGCTATGGTTGCATAAACTCACAAGTGCTATGTATGATCCCCAATCTCATGCCTGAAAAACTAAGCTTTGGCAACGTCAACTGAAAAAGGGGAGAAGAAGAACTAAAAGGGAGGGTGCTCAAATGGTCTATTGACCCAAAGCTCAACCAAGATTCCATGAGTAACCACTCATAAGCAAGCCCTCGTCTAAGGACTCTAAGAAATCACCATCGAAAAACTTGATGACAAAGCATCAATCAAACTTCAAACCTCACAATCCAAGCCTACCACATCCACTGAGAATCTTCAAGTGAAAGTTGTTAGAATATTAAGCTCTCGCTACTCTTCAGTCAATCTATCTTTATATGTGTGACCACCAACATTAGCTGGATACAGTTGTACACGTGTGTGACATTCAATAAGTCAGTGTAATCAGTGAGTTAACCACAGTTAGACTTGGTTAGTCATACATATGTGTGTAAGTCTCTTTCAATTAGTATTATGGAAGAATAATGGAAGAAGATTAACAATGAGCTGAGGCTCATCTTCCACTCCACTCTGTCTCTCTCCCTCTCTTCCAATATGGTATCATAGCTTGAATTCCTGAAACCTGAAGGCTTGGCAGTGGCCATTTGGCATCAAGACATAAAATGTGAAGAAAACGTCATCAAAGGAGACTGTGCCTGCAACTCATTTTTTTTGCAGAAGATATATCTTGCTACATAAATAGTTTTTGGAGAAATGGCCCATTATTCTTGACCATTTTGATGTGGTCTACAGCTTTACAGAAGAAAGTTTTTTCAAATTCCTCATAGATTTTGAGATATAGCACAGACCTATGCAGACTAGCTGTTTACTACAGTAAATAACAGGTGATTCTAGGGCACTAGTGGCTTTCATCCTAACAATGTATACGCCCTTATTATCATGCATTTGAGCATGATATTGGAGTGTTAAATGCTCATTTTTGGAGCTTATTTGTAGGCTGGAAACAATGAACTAGTTGCTATCCTGAATTTGGAAACAATATACCTACTAGGTTGAAGTATATATGATGCTTATTTGCTATTGATAAATGCTTGGATCATACCACTTGAGTGGTAGATGCTTTTTGGGATATTGTGAGTGCTGAAAGTCCAAATTTTGGACTGATTTGTTGCTGGTTATACCAGGGTATTGACTGGTTATTGTCTGTAGGAAGGATACCTATCATCTTCACTTGACATACATGTAATATATTTTGACCGATTGGACATGTATCAACTCTTGCATAGAGTGGAAACTGAATGAGATATTTTGGGGCTGTTTTGAGGTCTCTTGTTTTAGCAGAGAAAATACTGTTGGTTATAACAGTGGGCTGGTTGTATTTGGTATTGCTGCTTGCATACAGTACAAACATTGATACTTGTATGGACATAGTTTTTTGCTGGGATGTTTTGCCACTACCATAGAATGTTTTGAACTGATTTGAGCTTGGTTTATGCTCAGTTGATTGTGTTTTTTCATTTGTTGAATATAGTTTAAAGCAAGCAGGTTGTCAGGAAAATTGTCCTGAATTGTAAGAAAATGTCATGAATAGCAAGAAACTAGTCCTGAATTGTAGGAAAAGGAGTCATATACTTACAGGTTGTATACATCACTAAATACCTAAGCTACAACTATGGCAAATGCTTAAGGCACTAACAATATCACTCAAATTGTGGGAGAAAAGTTGGACAATAAATTTTTTGCTTTATGGAAGTTTCATATGAAGAATTTTTTGGTTGGCAGAGGTTATTGGGACTTATGTATAGGTGAAGAGGCTGAACCTGAAATGCATGAAAAGAATCCGAAAAATGATTAGAAAAGGGATCATAAGCTATGGATTGAGAGAGTTTGCAAGGTGTCACATTGGTTTTCCTTATGTATATCAGATGCTATGGTTATACAAATTACTAGATGTAGTTCTCCAAAGGATGCTGGGACATAATCATGAAGAATTATGGAAATGTAACACATGCAAGAAAGATTCAGTTGAAGCAACAATTCAATAACATGTCTAGGAATGGCATAAGCATTTAGGCCTACACTACAGAGATTAAGAACATAGCGGATTAGCTTGCCACCATTGGATCTTCAGTGTTGTCTGAGGATGATATGATTGCAATGACATTGAATGGACTTTGCAAAGAGTATAAAGCATTTGATACGTCTATTTCTGTGAGAGTTGAATTCCCTGATTGGGATGAGCTAATTGCTTTGCTACAGCATGAGGAAGTTAAGCTTGGGATGAATACAGGTTCTAGTACATCTCAAAGTAGAGACATTGTTCTTTACTCTAGCCAACGTGGTAGAGGCGACAGAGGCCGTGGCTCTTTTTGAGGTTGAGGAGACACTCGAAACACTTATGGACAACATCAACAGAATGCTTGGCATGGCACAAATACACAGGGACATCGTGGATTTGGTGGCTTTAGAGGCAGGGGGAGATCATCCCATGGTAGAGGTGGTGGATCTAGTTGATGGCAGTCAAATGATCAGTCAAATAGAGATAAGGACTGTCATTACTACGGCAGATATGGATACATTGCAAAGGATTGTTACAAGAAGCAGGGAGATAAGAAGGCAAAGGGAAAACAACATGGGCACTATGCATCTTCTAGCGGTGCTCATGATGAGCAGGTTGACAGATTGTTGCCATGCAGCATGTGTCTAAGAATGCATCTAGGCAGAACAGAGATGAGAGATGGTACATTGATTCAGGGGCTTCAAATCATATGACACCCCATGGAGAATGGTTTGATGAGATGGTTGCAGGTTCGCATGGTTATGTGTGTACTAGGGATTACACCCAACATGACATTCAACACATAGGAATTGTTTCGTTGTTGATGCCTGATGGCAAGAAAAAGAGCTTGCATGATGTACTACATGTACCTACAATAACCAAGAATCTTTTGTCAATTGGATAAATGGCAGAATAGCCTTCTGCAGGTGAGATTTAATATAGATGGATGCTTTGTTGAAGAATATGGTAATGGCTGCGAATTGATTGCTAGAGGCCAAAGAGATGGTAGAATGTTTACTCTTGATGCGTCAATTCCAGAATTGAAAGCAGCCATGTTTGCACATGACGATGGTGCTATACGTGATGTTGAGATATGGTATAAGCGAATTGGCCATGTGAATGTAAAAAAGCTGAAATCTATGCAGTAGAAGGAGATTGTGCTTGGACTGCCTAAGTTCAAGTATCATGACTTTGGACATGTATGTGATGCATGTCAGTTTGGAAATCAAGCACGGCTTCCATTTATGAGACATGTATAGAATAGCTCACGAACCTGCACTTGGTACATTCAAATGTATGGGGTCCGTCTCATAATGCTTTGTTTGGTGGTGCTCGTTACTATGTATCCTTCATTGATGATTTCAGTAGGTATACTTGGCTTTACATACTGAAACATAAGGATGATGTGTTTGATGCATTCAAGGACTTCAAGAAGCATGTTGAAAATGAGTTGAGCTATAAAATTTCATGTCTTAGATTAGATGGAGGTGGAGAATATATCTCATATTAAAAGGGTTACCCTTGGTGGATGGGCACTCAAGAGAGTTGAAGACATTTCTACATTGAACTCCAAGTACTTGTGGCTCTCCATTATGTGGGATTGGGCTTCATGGAGCAATCAATCATTATGCATAAAGCTATGAACTCCATTGAAGAGGTAAACCATTGAATCTTGCCTAAGAATTCACTAAAATTAAGTCTTAATAAAGCTCTATTTATTCATTGAAATGGAAGGGTTACATTAGCCATTAGATCAGCCCACACTTCAATTGCATTTGTGCATCAAAGAGGATCAATTGTATAATTTGAGAAAATCCATGCAACCATTAGCTTACTAATTACTCCCAATTATTATGAGCTCATTGTAAATCTCCTAATTATGGTTATCTAACTTGTTGTGTTGATCAATGAGAATCCCAAAATTTTGTAAAAAGGGTAAGTTGGCATGCAGTGAATCACTAGATTTCCAAGGTAATCCCTCCCCCATCGACTCCGTTGTCTATTCCATGCATTTCGTGAAAATTCCAAAGTTTGTTTCCTATCAAATACATTTCATGCTAGTTTCTTACTTTAAAATATCCTACCATGTATACTCCACAACTGAGAAAAAAGGCCGATGTCAAGCAAGATGGTAAGCCAAAAGAGAGGTGACCCTCCCTTACCACTTAAGACCTTGAATAGATACACCACCTGGCGTAGGGAGGAACTTTTCCCACCTCCTCTAGTGATTCTAAGGCTAGCACTCATTTATACATATAGCTACGCTCCCTTTTACAACACTTGAGAGATTGATAGTGGCAAATATATGATTGACAAATGTATTAGCAAAAGGGTTGAATGTGTAGTATTCCAAGCTTATGTGTGTATTGCTCAATGAAGTTGCAGACATTGGTACCCCATGTATTGAGTTCCAGCATGTCTACAGTGTTCTATATGCTTTGCATGAGGTCCCATGGGGTATTTAGCGCATGAGGAGGGCAAATAGAGAGGATTTGGCCATAGATATGCTGTAGACCGGGTGCAAGAAATTGCAAATAGCTACAGAAATCTATTCACAAAAATTCTATATTATTTTTGTTGGAGAGCTCTATAGCTCATCTAAAAGAGGGCATTGCGGCCTTTTTTTTGAATCAAAAAATTCTCAATTGAGAGGTACAAGCAAAAAGCTACACCCTTTTTTTTGCAGCAAAGTTCAATGGACTACACTAGAATGGCAAGGCATAAAGACAAAAGAAAAGCATGGCGCTGCTTGGTTTTGATGCCTCGATGAACATGCATAAGGCACTCTTATAGTCCATTAACATATCTAGGCCTCTTTCAGGGACATTCTATCACATATACCATTGAGAGCTTTGATAAAAATCCAAAATTAATTGTTTCACAGTCAATCTTTGGGATTAATGTCCTATTGAGGTTGGGATAAAATATTTAAGATATTGAGGTACATCTTTTGAAGTTTAAATAAATATCTTAGGATGATTCCTAGTTGAGACTAATGGCATGAACAAACTCATTTATCGACTCTTCACCTACAAACAAGGCAATCAACCTATTCCCAATTAGGAAACCATATGTTTTCCAAGCATATCTTTAAATATTTTATGAAAACCAAATCATTTTCCTTTGAATGTCCTAGAAGAGAAGAAATAATACAGAACTTATTTATCCTTAGGATGAAATCACGTAGAGTGGCACATCACAGTCTCCCCTAGTGTTTAGGGTGCAATAATTACGATGAACTTTTCCACATGGAGAGACACAATGACATGGTTGCCAACCATCATCAAATGCTCTCTAAGATTGATCAAGCAATCAAACAAATGGCCCTCTCCAACTCTAGGACTCAATAAACATTGAAGCAACTCATCACTCTTGTTACCGACCTAGTGACCACTTCAACGCAAGACAAGGCCAGAGTCCAAGCTTGAAGCATGAAGTTATCCACCATTGGAGCAAGTACATGGCTCATATGGCATCATTGGAGCTAGGGGCATTCCATCTAGTACTTTACGAGGTCAGTGAGCCCTCCCACATAAATGAAAAGCCTCTTTTGAGCTCTCCTATCATCCATGCAGCTAGCCCTCTAGTGAGACCCTCGCCCACCATTGGTAGAAGCCCTCACACTTTCCTTAGAAGCCCCAATGGCAATTATGCGGCTCATCCGAATCATGGATAGCATGGTATTAATGACCAGCATGGTAATATTGGACAATATAGTATTAATGGCCAGCATGGCATTCATGGTGAGCATGGTTCAAGGTGACTTGGATTTAGGGTGGACATTGTAAATGTGCAATATGATATGTATGGGCAGCATGGTATGCGCATGGGCAGCATGGGATACATGGACAACAAGATCTTCATGGGCAATAAGGCACTAATGACCTCCATGATAAGATTATTCTTCCCAAGTACAATGGGCAATCACCATCCCTATCAAACTTAGAAGGATGGACCTCCAAAATGGAGTCATACTTTAACATCTACCCATGCCCTGTGATGACTAGAAAATTATATTTACTTCTCTCCATTTGGAAGGTTTTGCCCACACATAGTGGCATCATATAACTAGAGAGAACCAATTGTTCTTTGATTGGCAAGACTTTTAGATGCACATGGTTCGAGTATTTGTATCCCCTCTGGAAAAGGAGTGGCCGGCAAGACGATTATACCAACTTGACCAATGCAATATAAAAGTAAGGGAATACACGAATCAGTTTATGAACTTGACCATGTATGTTGAGAGTGTTAGTGATTCTGCCAACTTGCATAAATATATATATGGGTTAGAATCGAGCTTACCCCTGCTGATGTGATGGCCCAAAAGGCATCTACCATATGTATAGATGAAA
Organism: Lygodium microphyllum; assembly: GCF_053477565.2. Classification (NCBI taxonomy): domain Eukaryota; kingdom Viridiplantae; phylum Streptophyta; class Polypodiopsida; order Schizaeales; family Lygodiaceae; genus Lygodium; species Lygodium microphyllum. Next base: position 120,958,218 of record NC_141142.1, read on the forward strand.
TATCATGCCTGTTAGTAGCCCCAAAATCCCTACTTACCCCTCCTTTAATGGTTAAAGGAAACCAGACGATTTCGAAATAGTACTTAGCCCACACGGAGATTATAAGTATGCTAAAAATAGGCCACAAAATATGTCAAGCCTGAGTGGTCCGTCGTAAAAAATTCATCTCATTGGATGTTGTGAAGGACAAAAAAGAAAAGGGCTTATGTTTTATGTGTGAAGATAACTGACTATGCCTCAAAATGCCCTTGCAAAATAACAAAGGTCAAAGTTCATAGTATATGTGTTATGGAGGATTAGCAAAATGAAGATGACGATTAAAATGCATTAAGTATTGCAAATAACTTAATACATCCTGAAAATGAGGACTATGAAGAGGATCTACTGCAAGAGTAGTGATATGACTTAGTAGATGGGTCTCATAACATTGGTTTGATTGCTCCTACTACACTCCCTCATGATGCCACTTCCATTTACTCCATCTCTATGGATGCATGGATAGGCTCTAGGAGCCGCAACACACTCCACATTCAAGGAAAAAGTAATGGGAAGCATGCATTTATCTTTGTGCACAATGGTAGCACACATAATTTTGTCAATAAATCAACCATTGATAGGCTGAAATGTTTTTAAACATTATTCCAACACCCCTCAAGATTCAAGTAGTAAATGGTGATGAAGAAACCAGTGCACATGTGTGCTCAAAGGTTCCCCTATATTTGGCTAAAAACTATGTGATATCAATTGATCTACTTGCACTAGACATGGGCCACCCATTGATGTTGTCTTGGGATGTGAGACTAGTTGAAACACTTGGGTAAAATTTCTATGGACTTCTTAGTTGTATATGGAGTTTGTCATGAAAGGGTAGCTTATCCATTTAGAGGGAGTTCAAGATAATGTGGATTTTCAGCTTATTACAATAAAGCAACTCAAATAGGAGTTTAAGAAATGCTCATAGATATTTGTTTTGCACTTAAATAAAGAGAGCCCGAATCAATCCTTGAAAGTGACTGAGAATATACCATTGAAAACCTTACTTGAAGAGTATAAAGAATTGTTTCAAATGCCTTCAACCCTCCCTCTTAAGAGAAGTAAATCACCCCATTAATCTAGAGTCTCATTCTAAACTAGTAAATAAATCCCTTACAAACTCTCAAAGTATGAACATGAAGAAGTTGCAAAGCAGGTCAAAGAGTTGCTTGAGATGGAGTTTATTGGCCCAAGTTCTTCCCCTTATGCATCCTCAATCCTATTAGTCATGGCTCTTTTTGCATATCCATTCACTACACAGAGACTTGAACAAGATTATAATCAAGTACCAATATCCCATCCCTAGAATTGATTACTTGCTTGATGAGTTGAAAGGGGCACGGTACTTTTCTAAGATTGATCTGAGAGTTGGCTATCATCAGATATACATGAGAGAGGATGATGAGGCAAAAACGACATTCAAGAATGACCATGGCCTTTATCAGTTCTTATTGGTCAAATTCTAACAGCCATATTTCAGAGCCTCATGAATAAAATTTTATATCCCTTTCTTTTCAAGTTTGTGCTCGTATTTTTTTATGGCATTCTTATTTACAGGAAGTCACAAGAAGAGCATTTATCACATGTTAGAAGGATATGTGATGTCTTGAGGGAGCATGGGTTATCTGCTAAAGAGAGTGTGTATTCATGTAGACATCAATGGAGTACTTGGGGCACATTGTGAGTGAAAATGGCATCTAAGCTAACCCCAAAAAGATGCAATGTCTAAAGAACTGGCCCACACCCTCCAGTACCACTTACTTACATAGTTTCCTTGGTCGATCCTCATTTGATAGGAGATTCATCAAGCATTAGGCCACAATTGTAGCACCCTTGATAGATTGATTTGAGTTTTTTTTTTGGGATACTATAGCTAATTGTAGCTATAATCGGCTAAAAAAATGCTTTCAATCCCTATCTTGTATGCCTTGACTTCTCAAAAGAGTTTACCAATTAGTGTGATACTAGTAACAAAGGTATAAGTATTGTTTTGCTACAAGAACATGGTGTGATTGCTTTTAAGAGCCGTAAGCTTTATGAAAAGTAAATGCAAATAAATTTTTATGACTAGGAGATGTCAACCATCCTTCATGATATTAAGAAATGGCACCATTAGCTCTATGGAAGCCACTTTATAGTTAAGAGTAACCATCGAGTCCTCCAGTACTTCCTAACTCGGTATAATTTGACTCCTAAGTAGAGAAGATGGGAGGCAATCTTATAGAATTATGATTTTGGCATCTCTCACACTAGAGGCAAAGATAATGTAGTAGTTGATTCACTATCATGAATGTGGGCATGCGCACTGTCATCCATATCAAATTTACATATGATTGAATTAAGGAGTTCCAATAAGCCTACTTGTTGAATGAAGAATATTTTAGAAATTACAATATGGGGTAATGGAAGAAAACTCCCAATATCAACCTAAGAATGGATTCATATGGTCCCATGGCAAGACTATCATCCCCCATACTTCTCCCTTCACACAGAAGATCATGGAAGAAAACTCCCAATATCAACCTAAGAATGGATTCATATGGTCCCATGGCAAGACTATCATCCCCCACACTTCTCCCTTCACACAGAAGATCATGGAAGAGATGCATTCTCGCCCCACTGTTGGTAACTTGGGTATCTTTAAGACATATGATAGGATTGCCAAAAGCTTTCACTAGAAGGGCATATGGAGGGATATCAAGGATTTTCTTTCTAGTTGTGTTCCATACCAATAGAACAAGGACAATACCCTTAGACCAGTTGGTTTAATTGCAGCCCTTGCCTATCCCTAAGAGGAAATGGATGCATATCACCATGGACTTTATTACAGGCTTACCTAAACCAAGAAATGATGGAGCATCATATATATGGTAGTAGAGAGGCTCACCAAAATTTCCCACTTTATCCCCAATAAGACTCAGTATGCCGTGTCTCAACTGGCCAATTGGTTTGTGGAGAATGTATTTAAATTACATAGGTTACCACAGGTCATGATGCATGACGGAGATGCTAAGTAAGTTTGTTCCATCTCCATCATACCATCCAAACCCAAATTGATGGCCAAACTGAGAGGATCAATGATGGCTTGAAAACTATTTGAGGCACTTTTGCCATGATATCCAACATACTTGGGATTTGTTGCTCCATTTCGTTGAATTTGCATACAATAACTCCACTCACTCTAGCATTGGGATTTCTCCTTTTGAGGCACTGTATGGATATAAGGTTTCCCTCCCTATAGTCATGTTCAATGACCAGATAGCAAAGAGGAGTCACAGCACCTGCATGCCTTGCTTCAGCAATGTAAGGTGAATCTTCAAAAAGCACAAAATCATATGAAGCTTTATACCGATGAGAGAAGAAGGCACATGGAGTTCCAAGAGGGAGAGTTGGTCCTTTTGAAAGTGCCAAAGTCCCATTACGCTACTCTCAAGGATGACAACGATAACAAACTAGCCCATATCGGATCATAAAGAGCGTCGATGACTTGGCTTATTGCTTAGAACACCCCTCCTCAACTAAGATTCACAACGTGTTTCATGTCAACCAGGTAGTTGAAGCCGTTCACCTCAATGGATTATATGGAGGAGTTATCCCCCATGATGAAGAAGACATCGTTCAGTATATCCATAAGGTAATCATTGAGCAATGAGATAAGTATTTGAGATCTTGTTCCATCAAAGAATACCTCATCAAATGGAAAGACCTACCCTTGGAAGAAGCCTCTTGGCAATCATCCACCATTTTAGAGAAGTTTCTCCATTTAAGAGAGGCTCAATGATGACTAAGTAGACATGCGCTATTTCATCAAATGGCAGGACCTACCCTTGGAAGAAGCCTCTTGGCAATTAGCCACCATTTTAGAGAAGTTTCTCAAGCTCAATGATGACTAACTAGGCACGTCCTATTTCAACCCTAGAATACATGCAAACAACACTCTATTTTAGAATAATTTTGTACCTACATTAATTACAACCAAGAGCTTTATGCATGAACTAAAAGTACTCATCATAAGCTCCATTTTGGCATATGGCATCCCCCATTTGAAGTAGCCTATCAAACGTTATGGAAAATTTACCCCAGTAAGCCTATGGTGGACAACATAATGTCCACAATCTCTAAGACCCCATTTATGATGAACTAGTGACCTAATTCCCAAGTGCAAATACTCATTTTAGGTCAGTCACACACACACACACACACACACACACACTCTCTCTCTCTCTCTCTCTCTCCAATTTCTCTTGGATATGAGCTTCCCATCCAAAAATCTCTCTTATTATAATGTTGATCAAAGTAGTACTTTGTTGCTCTCACTCTTTAGCTACTACAGCAAGTCCCTCTTGTTTGTTTTTTGTTTCTTAGGGCAAAAACCTTTGGGGTCAAGATGGAGTGTAAAGTGTAAGATTGCATGGGAACCACGAGTAAATAACCAATTACATTGACCGAGGTATAAAAGGTGTGAGAAACCTAGCTTAGGGCATTGAAATATTAACAAAGAAATGTTTCTTCACCTTCATCAAGCTTCTATGGCTTCCTCTCCTTCTTTCTCTCTTTCTATCTCTCTCTCTTCTACTCTCATTTTCTCTATTTCTCTCACTCTCTGCACACACACACACACACACACACACACACACACACACACACACACACACACACTCTCTCTCTCTCTCTCTCTCTCTCTCTCTCTCTCTCTCTCTCTCTCTCTCTCTCTCTCTCTCTCTCTCTCTCTCTCTCTCTACACAAAGTGAGCACAATCTCTACTACATTCATCACCTCAATCAAAGTGCTCCGTCACTTTTATTAACCACCCAAATCTGCTCAAGCTACAACTAAAATCCACAACCCACATCATCTCACACACAAACTCTATCTCAACCACTCAAGATGGTCTTAGCATGCATTAATTAGAATCAAAGTGTAACGTGCCCGCTCATCTCCTTGTGGGACACGTCTTAGCAGCCCATCGGGAAGAGAGAAAGCACCGCCTGGCACTCGCAAGGAATGTCACAAGGTTTGCGATCTAGGTCTTCTTGAGTCTGCCCCGAGCGGAAGTTTCCGGCCGTTTCCACTTAGGACCGACCTGAAATCAGGGTTTCCTCCCTATCAGCAAAGTCTCTAGGGAGTAGCTAGCGTTGAGCTCCAGATGAACCACTTTGCGTAGGAACAACAAAGTCGAAGCGGATTTATGCTGCACTTGGTTCATGGAGAATGGGAAACGAGAGGGATGCGAAGCTCAACCTCTCTACCCATAAGGCATGGTCCCATTCCGTTCCCTTAAAACAACATAAATCGGGATCCTAACTCTACTGACGCTAGGTCTTCATAGTCTCGTTATAACGTCTTTTGAGAAAAGTTCCAAGCTAACCGAGACCACCCTTCCGTAGGACGGACCCAAGTCACGTCCACCGCACTTTCCTCGGTTTGCTTAGTTATCTAATTACCTACCACATTATGTTTGACATGCAAAAGCAACTTCCTTAATTAATCAAATTAAACACAGGTTCCTTCACGTAACTTAGACACTGACACAAAAACAATGTCAAGCAAGTTTATTTTTCAAATATCTGATCTTTATTTATCATAGTCCCGGAATACATTAAGTAACATGCCCGAAGGCTATCCCAGCAATCTACAGGATTGCTACTCCACCCGTAGACTAGTACACGGGCCTCGAGATCCCATCTCGAGTCACGTCGGCCTCTTGTGCGGGATCCGGAGGCAAGTAATTATAGCTAGAGCCTCCCCTGGCACCCAAGCGTCCTCCCGCTCTAAGCAGCACCCCCATGGAGAGACCTCTCACGGCGGGTTAGGTCCATATACTCGGCGCGGCTAACAACCCCCTTAGATAGGGCCAGGCAGACAGTCGAAGGTAACTGAACCTGTCTCTCCCTCCAGGCTTTTAGCTTGAAGCATTAAGTGTTTTGCCTTGAGTTAGTTCCTTGAGCAAGGAAATTCAAACAATGTACATAAGTGTACAATCACGATCATTTCGGAGGCCATTTGTATGACCAATTACTAATGTGAGATTCCTTCTTCCCGAACGCTCCCAGCATTCGATCCTGGATCGTTCGTGACTTGGCGAGATCCCAAGGGCTTGGCAAGCTAGGTTGCTTGTTTTCCCTTTTCCTTTGGGTTAGGGTTTGTACCCTATTGACCCTAATTATCCTTACCTTAGGTCTCCTTGCAAGATAGATTATGGACAACCCTGTTGTCCTTGGTTGGTCAACTTGATGGTTATCTCTTAGATTCCTTGAAGTACCTATGTACCTTTATCTTTGATCTTAATTGATCAAGATTGTCTATTCCCTTGACCATGGTTGGCCAAGATGGTTCTGTTTAGAACAGTCCTACTCCGTCTTAGGTATAACCTTCTTAAGCCCTCTTAGTAATACTCACGGGCGCTTAAGCTTTTACCTATCCCTCTTAAAGTCACCAAGGACTTTGACATGGGATTCATGGATCTCAGTCCCATTTGGTAAATTACAAACAACGTTGAATTTTTCCAACAACTTTAATGCATGCAACGTAATGCCATGCCTTCTTTTCAATGCTTACAATTTTGATATAATCCATACGATATTTTATGCCACCCATGTGAATGAATTTTCTATGCATGCAATCTTAACATTATCCTGTGTAATTATTTACACGATCTATAACCTTCTTGAATGATCTAACTTTATGTAATCATTATACGAGTCTAGCTGCACTTTAATCTTTTTCAGCAGATTACTGCATGTATCTTAGAATCCATCTTGCGACATGGATATGCAGTTTGTTTCTTTCAATGTTCTCTGAAATGCATTTTAAGCAAGAACTTGTGCAAGGAGTAATGCACTCCATGCAAGAATTTATGGTAATTTACGATGCAGCTTCTAATCAATTTCACATATTACGAAGTCATCCTACAACGAAGATTATCTTGTTCGTTACATACATCGCAACTATGTTCATACCTAGGGAATTATCAAACACGCAATTAATGTGATGAGTGTGAATATGATTCTTCACCGTAATGATTATAACCTACGAATTAATAATAGAGCAACCTGGGTTTGGAGTGATGCCGTGATTCCCGTGGTATTGATGCCTGATGAACCATTTGTGGTTGCGGTGCCACCTTGATTCGAACCTCCATCTACACTTGCAGGGTTTCTGGCCATCTTTGTGGAACTACACTTCAGGGCCATACTCGAAGACGTGTGTACGAGTGATAGAGTTCTTACACTCTCTTATGCAAGATCCTTGCCGCCT